>NC_134573.1:2400000-2724395 GCF_050947875.1 Dermacentor variabilis | reverse complement strand
TTTTAGCGCTTCCTTCAGTTTAAAACGTTTCTTCGTCGTTGTGTCGTCTTTTCAACGTGTGTTCGTCCGTTCTTGCGCTGCCTTCAGTTTTAAAGCGTTTCTTCGTCATTGGTTTGTCTTTTCAACATGTGTTCGTCCTTTTTTACGCTGCCTTCAGTTTTAAAGCGTTTCTTCGTCGTTGTGTCGTCCTTCCCCCGTGTGTTCGTCCTTTTTTCCGCTGCCTTCAGTTTAAAGCGTTTCTTCGTCGTTATGTCGTTTTTTCAACGAGTGTTCGTCCTTTTTAGCGCTGCCTTCAGTTTTAAAGCATTTCTTCTTCGTTGTGTCGTCTTTTCACCATGTGTTCGTCCTTTTTAGCGCTACCTTCAGTTTTAAAGCGTTTCTTCGTCGTTGTGCGGTCTTTTCAACGTGTGTTCGTCCTTTTTAGCGCTTCCTTCAGTTTTGAAGCGTTTCTTCGTCGTTGTGTCGTCTTTTCACCGTGTGTTCGTCCTTTTTTGCGCTGCCTTCAGCTTTAAAGCGTTTCTTCGTCGTTGTGTCGTCTTTTCACCATGTGTTCGTCCTTTTTAGCGCTACCTTCAGCTTTAAAGCGTTTCTTCCTCGTTGAGTCGTCTTTTCACCGTGTGTTCATCCTTTTTTGCGCTGCCTTCAGTTTTAAAGCGTTTCTTCGTCGTTGTGTCGTCTTTTCACCATGTGTTCGTCCTTTTTAGCACTACCATCAGTTTTATAGCGTTTCTTCCTCCTGTCGTCTTTTCGCCATGTGTTCGTCCTTTTTAGCGCTACCTTCAGTTTTAAAGCGTTTCTTCCTCGTTGTGTCGTCTTTTAACCATGTGTTTGTCCTTTTTTGCGCTGCCTTCAGTTTTAAAGTGTTTCTTCGTCGTTGTGTCGCCTTTTCACGATGTGTTCGTCCTTTTTAGCGCTGCCTTCAGTTTTAAAGCGTTTCTTCTTCGTTGTGTCGTCTTTTCACCATGTGTTCGTCGTTTTTATCGCTACCTTCAGTTTTAAAGCGTTTCTTCGTCGTTGTGTCGTCATTTCACCGTGTATTCGTCCTTTCTTGCGCTGCCTTCAGTTTTAAAGCGTTTCTTCGTCGAAGCGTCGTTATTCAACGTGTTCGTCCTTTTTAGCGCTACCTTCAGTTTTAAAGCATTTCTTCGTCGTTGTGTCGTCTTTTCAACGTTTGTTCGTTCTTTTTAGCGCTTCCTTCAGTTTTGAAGCGTTTCTTCGTCGTTGTGTCGTCTTTTCACCGTGTGTTCGTCCTTTTTTGCGCTGCCTTCAGTTTTCAAGCGTTTCTTCGTCGTTGTGTCGTCTTTTCACCATGTGTTCGTCCTATCTAGCGCTACCTTCAGCTTTAAAGCGTTTCTTCCTCGTTGAGTCGTCTTTTCACCGTGTGTTCATCCTGTTTTGCGCTGCCTTCAGTTTTAAAGCGTTTCTTCGTCGTTGTGTCGTCTTTTCACCATGTGTTCGTCCTTTTTAGCACTACCATCAGTTTTATAGCGTTTCTTCCTCGTGTCGTCTTTTCGCCATGTGTTCGTCCTTTTTTGAGCTGCCTTCAGTTTTAAAGCGTTTCTTCGTCGATGTGTCATCTTTTCACCGTGTGTTCGTCCTTTTTGGCGCTGCCTTCAGCTTTAAAGCGTTTCTTCGTCGTTGTGTCCTCTTTTCACCGTGTGTTCGTCCTTTTTTGAGCTGCCCTCAGTTTTAAAGAGTTTCTTCGTCGTTGTGTCGTTTTTTCAACGTGTGTTCGTCCTTTTTAGCGCTGCCTTCAGTTTTAAAGCGTTTCTTCCTCGTTGTGTCGTCTTTTCACCGTGTGTTCGTCCTTTTTTGCGCTGACTTATGTTTTAAAGTGTTTCTTCGTCGTTGTGTCGCCTTTTCACGATGTGTTCGTCCTTTCTTGCGCTGCCTTCAGTTTTAAAGCGTTTCTTCCTCATTGTGTCGTCTTTTCACCGTGTGTTCGTCCCTTTTTCCGCTGGCTTCAATTTTAAACCGTTTCTTTGTCGTTGTGTCGTCTTTCCACCGTGTGTTCGACCTTTTTCGCACTGCCTTCAGTTTTAAAGCGTTTCTTCGTCGTTCTGTCGTCTTTTCGACGTGTGTTCGTCCTTTTTAGCGCTACCTTCAGTTTTGAAGCGTTTCTTCGTCGTTCTGTCGTCTTTTCACCATGTGTTCATCCTTTTTTGAGCTGCCTTCAGTTTTAAAGCATTTCTTCGTCGTTGTGCCGTCTTTTCAACGTGTGTTCGTCCTTTTTAACGCTTCCTTCTGTTTAAAACGTTTCTTCGTCGTTGTGTCGTCTTTTCAACGTGTGTTCGTCCGTTTTTGCGCTGCCTTTAGTTTTAAAGCATTTCTTCGTCGTTGTGTCGTGTTTTCAACGTGTCTTCGTCCTTTTTAGTGCTACCTTCTGTTTTAAAGCGTTTCTTCTTCCTTGTGTCGTCTTTTCACCATGTGTTCGTCCTTTTTAGCGCTACCTTCAGTTTAAAGCGTTTCTTCCTCGTTGTGTCGTCTTTACGCCGTGTGTTCGTCCTTTTTTGCGCTGCCTTCAGTTTTAAAGCGTTTCTTCGTCGTTGTGTCGTTTTTTCAACGTGTGTTCGTCCTATCTAGCGCTGCCTTCAGTTTTAAAGCGTTTCTTCTTCGTTGTGTCGTCTTTTCACCATGTGTTCGTCCTTTTTAGCGATACCTTGAGTTTTAAAGCGTTTCTTCCTCGTGTCGTCTTTTCACTGTGTGTTCGTCCTTTTTTGCGCTGCCTTCAGTTTTAAAGCGTTTCTTCGTCGTTGTGTCATCTTTTCGCCAAGTGTTCGTCCTTTTTAGCGCTACCTTCAGTTTTAAAGCGTTTCTTCCTCGTTGTGTCGTCTTTTCACAATGTGTTCGTCCTTTTTGCGCTGCCTTCAGTTTTAAAGCGTTTCTTCGTCGTTGTGTCGCCTTTTCACCATGTGTTCGTCCTTTTTAGCGCTACCTTCAGTTTTAAAGCGTTTCTTCTTCGTTGTGTCGCCTTTTCACCATGTGTTCGTCCTTTTTAGCGCTACCTTCAGTTTTAAAGCGTTTCTTCCTCGTTGTGTCGTCTTTTCGCCGTGTGTTCGTCCTTTTTAGAACTACCATCAGTTTTATAGCGTTTCTTCCTCCTGTCGTCTTTTCGCCATGTGTTCGTCCTTTTTAGCGCTACCTTCAGTTTTAAAGCGTTTCTTCCTCGTTGTGTCGTCTTTTAACCATGTGTTTGTCCTTTTTTGCGCTGCCTTCAGTTTTAAAGTGTTTCTTCGTCGTTGTGTCGCCTTTTCACGATGTGTTCGTCCTTTTTAGCGCTGCCTTCAGTTTTAAAGCGTTTCTTCTTCGTTGTGTCGTCTTTTCACCATGTGTTCGTCGTTTTTATCGCTACCTTCAGTTTTAAAGCGTTTCTTCGTCGTTGTGTCGTCATTTCACCGTGTATTCGTCCTTTCTTGCGCTGCCTTCAGTTTTAAAGCGTTTCTTCGTCGAAGCGTCGTTATTCAACGTGTTCGTCCTTTTTAGCGCTACCTTCAGTTTTAAAGCATTTCTTCGCCGTTGTGTCGTCTTTTCAACGTTTGTTCGTCCTTTTTAGCGCTTCCTTCAGTTTTGAAGCGTTTCTTCGTCGTTGTGTCGTCTTTTCACCGTGTGTTCGTCCTTTTTTGCGCTGCCTTCAGTTTTCAAGCGTTTCTTCGTCGTTGTGTCGTCTTTTCACCATGTGTTCGTCCTTTCTAGCGCTACCTTCAGCTTTAAAGCGTTTCTTCCTCGTTGAGTCGTCTTTTCACCGTGTGTTCATCCTGTTTTGCGCTGCCTTCAGTTTTAAAGCGTTTCTTCGTCGTTGTGTCGTCTTTTCACCATGTGTTCGTCCTTTTTAGCACTACCATCAGTTTTATAGCGTTTCTTCCTCGTGTCGTCTTTTCGCCATGTGTTCGTCCTTTTTTGAGCTGCCTTCAGTTTTAAAGCGTTTCTTCGTCGATGTGTCATCTTTTCACCGTGTGTTCGTCCTTTTTGGCGCTGCCTTCAGCTTTAAAGCGTTTCTTCGTCGTTGTGTCCTCTTTTCACCGTGTGTTCGTCCTTTTTTGAGCTGCCCTCAGTTTTAAAGAGTTTCTTCGTCGTTGTGTCGTTTTTTCAACGTGTGTTCGTCCTTTTTAGCGCTGCCTTCAGTTTTAAAGCGTTTCTTCCTCGTTGTGTCGTCTTTTCACCGTGTGTTCGTCCTTTTTTGCGCTGACTTATGTTTTAAAGTGTTTCTTCGTCGTTGTGTCGCCTTTTCACGATGTGTTCGTCCTTTCTTGCGCTGCCTTCAGTTTTAAAGCGTTTCTTCCTCATTGTGTCGTCTTTTCACCGTGTGTTCGTCCCTTTTTCCGCTGGCTTCAATTTTAAACCGTTTCTTTGTCGTTGTGTCGTCTTTCCACCGTGTGTTCGACCTTTTTCGCACTGCCTTCAGTTTTAAAGCGTTTCTTCGTCGTTGTGTCGTCTTTTCACCATGTGTTCGTCCTTTTTAGCACTACCATCAGTTTTATAGCGTTTCTTCCTCGTGTCGTCTTTTCGCCATGTGTTCGTCCTTTTTTGAGCTGCCTTCAGTTTTAAAGCGTTTCTTCGTCGATGTGTCGCCTTTTCACCATGTGTTCGTCCTTTTTAGCGCTACCTTCAGTTTTAAAGCGTTTCTTCTTCGTTGTGTCGTCTTTTCACCATGTGTTCGTCCTTTTTAGCGCTACCTTCAGTTTTAAAGCGTTTCTTCCTCGTTGTGTCGTCTTTTCGCCGTGTGTTCGTCCTTTTTTGCGCTGCCTTCAGTTTTAAAGCCTTTCTTCGTCGAAGTGTCGTCTTTTCAACGTGTTCGTCCTTTTTAGTGCTATCTTCAGTTTTAAAGCGTTTCTTCCTCATTGTGTCGTCTCTTCACCATGTGTTCGTCCTTTTTAGCGCTACCTTCAGTTTTAAAGCGTTTCTTTCTCGTTGTGTCGTATTTTCAATGCGCTCGTCCTTTTTAGCACTACCTTCAGTTTTAAAGCATTTCTTCCTCATTGTATGTTCTTTTCACCGTGTGTTTGTCCGTTTTTGCACTGCCTTCAGTTTTAAAGCGTTTCTTCGTCGTTGTGTCGTCTTTTCACCATGTGTTCGTCCTTTATTGCGCTGCCTTCAGTTTTAAAGCGTTTCTTCGTCCTTGTGATGTCTTTTCAACATGTCTTCGTCCTTTTTTACGCTGCCTTCAGTTTTAAAGCGTTTCTTCGCCGTTGTGTCGTCTTTTCTCCGTGTGTTAGTCCTTTTTTGCGCTGCCTTCAGTTTTAAAGCATTTCTTCTTTGTTGTGTCGTCATTTCACCGTGTGTTCGTCCTTTTTTGCGCTGCCTTCAGTTTTAAAGCGTTTCTTCGTCGTTGTGTCGTCTTTTCAACGTGTGTTCGTCCTTTTAAGCGCTACGTTCAGTTTTAAAGCATTTCATCGTCGTTGTGCCGTCTTTTCAACGTGTGTTCGTCCTTTTTAGCGCTTCCTTCAGTTTAAAACGTTTCTTCGTCGTTGTGTCGTCTTTTCAACGTGTGTTCGTCCGTTCTTGCGCTGCCTTCAGTTTTAAAGCGTTTCTTCGTCATTGGTTTGTCTTTTCAACATGTGTTCGTCCTTTTTTACGCTGCCTTCAGTTTTAAAGCGTTTCTTCGTCGTTGTGTCGTCCTTCCCCCGTGTGTTCGTCCTTTTTTCCGCTGCCTTCAGTTTAAAGCGTTTCTTCGTCGTTATGTCGTTTTTTCAACGAGTGTTCGTCCTTTTTAGCGCTGCCTTCAGTTTTAAAGCATTTCTTCTTCGTTGTGTCGTCTTTTCACCATGTGTTCGTCCTTTTTAGCGCTACCTTCAGTTTTAAAGCGTTTCTTCGTCGTTGTGCGGTCTTTTCAACGTGTGTTCGTCCTTTTTAGCGCTTCCTTCAGTTTTGAAGCGTTTCTTCGTCGTTGTGTCGTCTTTTCACCGTGTGTTCGTCCTTTTTTGCGCTGCCTTCAGCTTTAAAGCGTTTCTTCGTCGTTGTGTCGTCTTTTCACCATGTGTTCGTCCTTTTTAGCGCTACCTTCAGCTTTAAAGCGTTTCTTCCTCGTTGAGTCGTCTTTTCACCGTGTGTTCATCCTTTTTTGCGCTACCTTCAGTTTTAAAGCGTTTCTTCGTCGTTGTGTCGTCTTTTCACCATGTGTTCGTCCTTTTTAGCACTACCATCAGTTTTATAGCGTTTCTTCCTCCTGTCGTCTTTTCGCCATGTGTTCGTCCTTTTTAGCGCTACCTTCAGTTTTAAAGCGTTTCTTCCTCGTTGTGTCGTCTTTTAACCATGTGTTTGTCCTTTTTTGCGCTGCCTTCAGTTTTAAAGTGTTTCTTCGTCGTTGTGTCGCCTTTTCACGATGTGTTCGTCCTTTTTAGCGCTGCCTTCAGTTTTAAAGCGTTTCTTCTTCGTTGTGTCGTCTTTTCACCATGTGTTCGTCGTTTTTATCGCTACCTTCAGTTTTAAAGCGTTTCTTCGTCGTTGTGTCGTCATTTCACCGTGTATTCGTCCTTTCTTGCGCTGCCTTCAGTTTTAAAGCGTTTCTTCGTCGAAGCGTCGTTATTCAACGTGTTCGTCCTTTTTAGCGCTACCTTCAGTTTTAAAGCATTTCTTCGTCGTTGTGTCGTCTTTTCAACGTTTGTTCGTTCTTTCTAGCGCTACCTTCAGCTTTAAAGCGTTTCTTCCTCGTTGAGTCGTCTTTTCACCGTGTGTTCATCCTGTTTTGCGCTGCCTTCAGTTTTAAAGCGTTTCTTCGTCGTTGTGTCGTCTTTTCACCATGTGTTCGTCCTTTTTAGCACTACCATCAGTTTTATAGCGTTTCTTCCTCGTGTCGTCTTTTCGCCATGTGTTCGTCCTTTTTTGAGCTGCCTTCAGTTTTAAAGCGTTTCTTCGTCGATGTGTCATCTTTTCACCGTGTGTTCGTCCTTTTTGGCGCTGCCTTCAGCTTTAAAGCGTTTCTTCGTCGTTGTGTCCTCTTTTCACCGTGTGTTCGTCCTTTTTTGAGCTGCCCTCAGTTTTAAAGAGTTTCTTCGTCGTTGTGTCGTTTTTTCAACGTGTGTTCGTCCTTTTTAGCGCTGCCTTCAGTTTTAAAGCGTTTCTTCCTCGTTGTGTCGTCTTTTCACCGTGTGTTCGTCCTTTTTTGCGCTGACTTATGTTTTAAAGTGTTTCTTCGTCGTTGTGTCGCCTTTTCACGATGTGTTCGTCCTTTCTTGCGCTGCCTTCAGTTTTAAAGCGTTTCTTCCTCATTGTGTCGTCTTTTCACCGTGTGTTCGTCCCTTTTTCCGCTGGCTTCAATTTTAAACCGTTTCTTTGTCGTTGTGTCGTCTTTCCACCGTGTGTTCGACCTTTTTCGCACTGCCTTCAGTTTTAAAGCGTTTCTTCGTCGTTCTGTCGTCTTTTCGACGTGTGTTCGTCCTTTTTAGCGCTACCTTCAGTTTTGAAGCGTTTCTTCGTCGTTCTGTCGTCTTTTCACCATGTGTTCATCCTTTTTTGAGCTGCCTTCAGTTTTAAAGCATTTCTTCGTCGTTGTGCCGTCTTTTCAACGTGTGTTCGTCCTTTTTAACGCTTCCTTCTGTTTAAAACGTTTCTTCGTCGTTGTGTCGTCTTTTCAACGTGTGTTCGTCCGTTTTTGCGCTGCCTTTAGTTTTAAAGCATTTCTTCGTCGTTGTGTCGTGTTTTCAACGTGTCTTCGTCCTTTTTAGTGCTACCTTCTGTTTTAAAGCGTTTCTTCTTCCTTGTGTCGTCTTTTCACCATGTGTTCGTCCTTTTTAGCGCTACCTTCAGTTTAAAGCGTTTCTTCCTCGTTGTGTCGTCTTTACGCCGTGTGTTCGTCCTTTTTTGCGCTGCCTTCAGTTTTAAAGCGTTTCTTCGTCGTTGTGTCGTTTTTTCAACGTGTGTTCGTCCTATCTAGCGCTGCCTTCAGTTTTAAAGCGTTTCTTCTTCGTTGTGTCGTCTTTTCACCATGTGTTCGTCCTTTTTAGCGATACCTTGAGTTTTAAAGCGTTTCTTCCTCGTGTCGTCTTTTCACTGTGTGTTCGTCCTTTTTTGCGCTGCCTTCAGTTTTAAAGCGTTTCTTCGTCGTTGTGTCATCTTTTCGCCAAGTGTTCGTCCTTTTTAGCGCTACCTTCAGTTTTAAAGCGTTTCTTCCTCGTTGTGTCGTCTTTTCACAATGTGTTCGTCCTTTTTGCGCTGCCTTCAGTTTTAAAGCGTTTCTTCGTCGTTGTGTCGCCTTTTCACCATGTGTTCGTCCTTTTTAGCGCTACCTTCAGTTTTAAAGCGTTTCTTCTTCGTTGTGTCGCCTTTTCACCATGTGTTCGTCCTTTTTAGCGCTACCTTCAGTTTTAAAGCGTTTCTTCCTCGTTGTGTCGTCTTTTCGCCGTGTGTTCGTCCTTTTTTGCGCTGCCTTCAGTTTTAAAGCCTTTCTTCGTCGAAGTGTCGTCTTTTCAACGTGTTCGTCCTTTTTAGTGCTATCTTCAGTTTTAAAGCGTTTCTTCCTCATTGTGTCGTCTCTTCACCATGTGTTCGTCCTTTTTAGCGCTACCTTCAGTTTTAAAGCGTTTCTTTCTCGTTGTGTCGTATTTTCAATGCGCTCGTCCTTTTTAGCACTACCTTCAGTTTTAAAGCATTTCTTCCTCATTGTATGTTCTTTTCACCGTGTGTTTGTCCGTTTTTGCACTGCCTTCAGTTTTAAAGCGTTTCTTCGTCGTTGTGTCGTCTTTTCACCATGTGTTCGTCCTTTATTGCGCTGCCTTCAGTTTTAAAGCGTTTCTTCGTCCTTGTGATGTCTTTTCAACATGTCTTCGTCCTTTTTTACGCTGCCTTCAGTTTTAAAGCGTTTCTTCGCCGTTGTGTCGTCTTTTCTCCGTGTGTTAGTCCTTTTTTGCGCTGCCTTCAGTTTTAAAGCATTTCTTCTTTGTTGTGTCGTCATTTCACCGTGTGTTCGTCCTTTTTTGCGCTGCCTTCAGTTTTAAAGCGTTTCTTCGTCGTTGTGTCGTCTTTTCAACGTGTGTTCGTCCTTTTAAGCGCTACGTTCAGTTTTAAAGCGTTTCTTCGTCGTTGTGTCGTCTTTTCAACGTGTGTTCGTCCTTTTTTGTGCTGCCTTCAGTTTAATGCGTTTCTTCGTCGTTATGTCGTTTTTTCAACGAGTGTTCGTCCTTTTCAGCGCTGCCTTCAGTTTTAAAGCGTTTCTTCTTCGTTGTGTCGTCTTTTCACCATGTGTTCGTCCTTTTTAGCGCTACCTTCAGTTTTAAAGCGTTTCTTTGTCGTTGTGTCGTCTTTTCAACGTTTGTTCGTCCTTTTTAGCGCTTCCTTCAGTTTTGAAGCGTTTCTTCGTCGTTGTGTCGTCTTTTCACCGTGTGTTCGTCCTTTTTTGCGCTGCCTTCAGTTTTCAAGCGTTTCTTCGTCGTTGTGTCGTCTTTTCACCATGTGTTCGTCCTTTCTAGCGCTACCTTCAGCTTTAAAGCGTTTCTTCCTCGTTGAGTCGTCTTTTCACCGTGTGTTCATCCTGTTTTGCGCTGCCTTCAGTTTTAAAGCGTTTCTTCGTCGTTGTGTCGTCTTTTCACCATGTGTTCGTCCTTTTTAGCACTACCATCAGTTTTATAGCGTTTCTTCCTCGTGTCGTCTTTTCGCCATGTGTTCGTCCTTTTTTGAGCTGCCTTCAGTTTTAAAGCGTTTCTTCGTCGATGTGTCATCTTTTCACCGTGTGTTCGTCCTTTTTGGCGCTGCCTTCTGCTTTAAAGCGTTTCTTCGTCGTTGTGTCCTCTTTTCACCGTGTGTTCGTCCTTTTTTGAGCTGCCCTCAGTTTTAAAGAGTTTCTTCGTCGTTGTGTCGTTTTTTCAACGTGTGTTCGTCCTTTTTAGCGCTGCCTTCAGTTTTAAAGCGTTTCTTCCTCGTTGTGTCGTCTTTTCACCGTGTGTTCGTCCTTTTTTGCGCTGACTTATGTTTTAAAGTGTTTCTTCGTCGTTGTGTCGCCTTTTCACGATGTGTTCGTCCTTTCTTGCGCTGCCTTCAGTTTTAAAGCGTTTCTTCCTCATTGTGTCGTCTTTTCACCGTGTGTTCGTCCCTTTTTCCACTGGCTTCAGTTTTAAACCGTTTCTTTGTCGTTGTGTCGTCTTTCCACCGTGTGTTCGACCTTTTTCGCACTGCCTTCAGTTTTAAAGCGTTTCTTCGTCGTTCTGTCGTCTTTTCGACGTGTGTTCGTCCTTTTTAGCGCTACCTTCAGTTTTGAAGCGTTTCTTCGTCGTTCTGTCGTTTTTTCACCATGTGTTCGTCCTTTTTTGAGCTGCCTTCAGTTTTAAAGCATTTCTTCGTCGTTGTGCCGTCTTTTCAACGTGTGTTCGTCCTTTTTAACGCTTCCTTCTGTTTAAAACGTTTCTTCGTCGTTGTGTCGTCTTTTCAACGTGTGTTCGTCCGTTTTTGCGCTGCCTTTAGTTTTAAAGCATTTCTTCGTCGTTGTGTCGTGTTTTCAACGTGTCTTCGTCCTTTTTAGTGCTACCTTCTGTTTTAAAGCGTTTCTTCTTCCTTGTGTCGTCTTTTCACCATGTGTTCGTCCTTTTTAGCGCTACCTTCAGTTTAAAGCGTTTCTTCCTCGTTGTGTCGTCTTTACGCCGTGTGTTCGTCCTTTTTTGCGCTGCCTTCAGTTTTAAAGCGTTTCTTCGTCGTTGTGTCGTTTTTTCAACGTGTGTTCGTCCTATCTAGCGCTGCCTTCAGTTTTAAAGCGTTTCTTCTTCGTTGTGTCGTCACTTCACCATGTGTTCGTCCTTTTTAGCGATACCTTGAGTTTTAAAGCGTTTCTTCCTCGTGTCGTCTTTTCACTGTGTGTTCGTCCTTTTTTGCGCTGCCTTCAGTTTTAAAGCGTTTCTTCGTCGTTGTGTCATCTTTTCACCAAGTTTTCGTCCTTTTTAGCGCTACCTTCAGTTTTAAAGCGTTTCTTCCTCGTTGTTTCGCCTTTTCACCATGTGTTCGTCCTTTTTAGCGCTACCTTCAGTTTTAAAGCGTTTCTTCTTCGTTGTGTCGTCTTTTCACCATGTGTTCGTCCTTTTTAGCGCTACCTTCAGTTTTAAAGCGTTTCTTCCTCGTTGTGTCGTCTTTTCGCCGTGTGTTCGTCCTTTTTTGCGCTGCCTTCAGTTTTAAAGCGTTTCTTCGTCGAAGTGTCGTCTTTTCAACGTGTTCGTCCTTTTTAGCGCTATCTTCAGTTTTAAAGCGTTTCTTCCTCATTGTGTCGTCTCTTCACCATGTGTTCGTCCTTTTTAGCGCTACCTTCAGTTTTAAAGCGTTTCTTTCTCGTTGTGTCGTATTTTCAATGCGCTCGTCCTTTTTAGCACTACCTTCAGTTTTAAAGCATTTCTTCCTCATTGTATGGTCTTTTCACCGTGTGTTCGTCCGTTTTTGCACTGCCTTCAGTTTTAAAGCGTTTCTTCGTCGTTGTGTCGTCTTTTCACCATGTGCTCGTCCTTTATTGTGCTGCCTTCAGTTTTAAAGCGTTTCTTCGTCATTGTGTTGTCTTTTCAACATGTCTTCGTCCTTTTTTACGCTGCCTTCAGTTTTAAAGCGTTTCTTCGCCGTTGTGTCGTCTTTTCCCCGTGTGTTAGTCCTTTTTTGCGCTGCCTTCAGTTTTAAAGCATTTCTTCTTTGTTGTGTCGTCATTTCACCGTGTGTTCGTCCTTTTTTGCGCTGCCTTCAGTTTTAAAGCGTTTCTTCGTCGTTGTGTCGTCTTTTCAACGTGTGTTCGTCCTTTTAAGCGCTACGTTCAGTTTTAAAGCGTTTCTTCGTCGTTGTGTCGTCTTTTCAACGTGTGTTCGTCCTTTTTTGTGCTGCCTTCAGTTTTGAAGCGTTTCTTCGTCGTGTGTCGTCGTTCCACCGTGTGTTCTTCGTTTTTCGCACTGCCTTCAGTTTTAAAGCGTTTCTTCGTCGTTGTGTCGTCTTTTCGACGTGTGTTCGTCCTTTTTAGCGCTACCTTCAGTATTTAAGCGTTTCTTCGTCGTTGTGTCGTCTTTTCACCATGTGTTGGTCCTTTTTTGAGCTGCCTTCAGTTTTAAACCATTTCTTCGTCGTTGTGCCGTCTTAACAACGTGTGTTAGTCCTTTTTAGCGCTTCCTTCAGTTTAAAACGTTTCTTCGGCGTTGCGTCGTCTTTTCAACGTGTGTTCGTCCGTTTTTGCGCTGCCTTCAGTTTTAAAGCGTTTCTTAGTCATTGGTTTGTCTTTTCAACATGTGTTCGTCCTTATTTACGCTGCCTTCAGTTTTAAAGCGTTTCTTCGTCGTTGTGTCGTCCTTCCCCCGTTAGTTCGTCCTTTTTTGCGCTGCCTTCAGTTTAAAGCGTTTCTTCGTCGTTATGTCGTTTTTTCAACGAGTGTTCGTCCTTTTTAGCGCTGCCTTCAGTTTTAAAGCGTTTCTTCTTCGTTGTGTCGTCTTTTCACCATGTGTTCGTCCTTTTTAGCGCTGCCTTCAGTTTTAAAGCGTTTCTTCGTCGTTGTGGCGTCTTCTCACCGTGTGTTCGTCCTTTTTCGCACTGGCTTCAGTTTTAAAGCGTTTCTTCGTCGTTGTGTCGTCTTTTCAACATGTGTTCGTCCTTTTAAGCACTGCCTTCAGTTTTAAAGCGTTTCTTCCTCGTGTCGTCTTTTCGCCATGTGTTCGTCCTTTTTTGAGCTGCCTTCAGTTTTAAAGCGTTTCTTCCTCATTGTGTCGTCTTTTCACCGTGTGTTCGTCCCTTTTTCCGCTGGCTTCAGTTTTAAACCGTTTCTTTGTCGTTGTGTCGTCTTTCCACCGTGTGTTCGACCTTTTTCGCACTGCCTTCAGTTTTAAAGCGTTTCTTCGTCGTTGTGTCGTCTTTTCAACGTGTGTTCGTCCTTTTAAGCGCTACGTTCAGTTTTAAAGCGTTTCTTCGTCGTTGTGTCGTCTTTTCAACGTGTGTTCGTCCTTTTTTGTGCTGCCTTCAGTTTTGAAGCGTTTCTTCGTCGTGTGTCGTCGTTCCACCGTGTGTTCTTCGTTTTTCGCACTGCCTTCAGTTTTAAAGCGTTTCTTCGTCGTTGTGTCGTCTTTTCGACGTGTGTTCGTCCTTTTTAGCGCTACCTTCAGTTTTGAAGCGTTTATTCGTCGTTGTGTCGTCTTTTCACCATGTGTTCGTCCTTTCTTGAGCTGCCTTCAGTTTTAAAGCATTTCTTCGTCGTTGTGCCGTCTTTTCAACGTGTGTTCGTCCTTTTTAGCGCTTCCTTCAGTTTAAAACGTTTCTTCGTCATATTGTCGTCTTTTCACCGTGTGTTCATCCTTTTTTGTGCTGCCTTCAGTTTTAAAGCGTTTCTTCGTCGTTGTGTCGTCTTCTCACCGTGTGTTCGTCCTTTTTCGCACTGGCTTCAGTTTAAAGCGTTTCTTCGTCGTTGTGTCGTGTTTTCACCATGTGTTCGTCCTTTTTTGCGCTGCCTTCAGTTTAAAGCGTTTCTTCGTCGTTATGTCGTTTTTTCAACGAGTGTTTGTCCTTTTTAGCGCTGCCTTCAGTTTTAAACCGTTTCTTCTTCGTTGTGTCGTCTTTTCACCATGTGTTCGTCCATTTTAGCGCTACCTTCAGTTTTAAAGCGTTTCTTTGTCGTTGTGTCGTCTTTTCAACGTTTGTTCGTCCTTTTTAGCGCTTCCTTCAGTTTTGAAGCGTTTCTTCGTCGTTGTGTCGTCTTTTCACCGTGTGTTCGTCCTTTTTTGCGCTGCCTTCAGTTTTCAAGCGTTTCTTCGTCGTTGTGTCGTCTTTTCACCATGTGTTCGTCCTTTCTAGCGCTACCTTCAGCTTTAAAGCGTTTCTTCCTCGTTGAGTCGTCTTTTGACCGTGTGTTCATCCTGTTTTGCGCTGCCTTCAGTTTTAAAGCGTTTCTTCGTCGTTGTGTCGTCTTTTCACCATGTGTTCGTCCTTTTTAGCACTACCATCAGTTTTATAGCGTTTCTTCCTCGTGTCGTCTTTTCGCCATGTGTTCGTCCTTTTTTGAGCTGCCTTCAGTTTTAAAGCGTTTCTTCGTCGATGTGTCATCTTTTCACCGTGTGTTCGTCCTTTTTGGCGCTGCCTTCAGCTTTAAAGCGTTTCTTCGTCGTTGTGTCCTCTTTTCACCGTGTGTTCGTCCTTTTTTGAGCTGCCCTCAGTTTTAAAGAGTTTCTTCGTCGTTCTGTCGTTTTTTCAACGTGTGTTCGTACTTTCTAGCGCTGCCTTCCGTTTTAAAGCGTTTCTTCCTCGTTGTGTCGTCTTTTCACCGTGTGTTCGTCCTTTTTTGCGCTGACTTATGTTTTAAAGTGTTTCTTCGTCGTTGTGTCGCCTTTTCACGATGTGTTCGTCCTTTCTTGCGCTGCCTTCAGTTTTAAAGCGTTTCTTCCTCATTGTGTCGTCTTTTCACCGTGTGTTCGTCCCTTTTTCCACTGGCTTCAGTTTTAAACCGTTTCTTTGTCGTTGTGTCGTCTTTCCACCGTGTGTTCGACCTTTTTCGCACTGCCTTCAGTTTTAAAGCGTTTCTTCGTCGTTCTGTCGTCTTTTCGACGTGTGTTCGTCCTTTTTTGTGCTGCCTTCAGTTTTGAAGCGTTTCTTCGTCGTGTGTCGTCGTTCCACCGTGTGTTCTTCGTTTTTCGCACTGCCTTCAGTTTTAAAGCGTTTCTTCGTCGTTGTGTCGTCTTTTCGACGTGTGTTCGTCCTTTTTAGCGCTACCTTCAGTTTTGAAGCGTTTATTCGTCGTTGTGTCGTCTTTTCACCATGTGTTCGTCCTTTCTTGAGCTGCCTTCAGTTTTAAAGCATTTCTTCGTCGTTGTGCCGTCTTTTCAACGTGTGTTCGTCCTTTTTAGCGCTTCCTTCAGTTTAAAACGTTTCTTCGTCATATTGTCGTCTTTTCACCGTGTGTTCATCCTTTTTTGTGCTGCCTTCAGTTTTAAAGCGTTTCTTCGTCGTTGTGTCGTCTTCTCACCGTGTGTTCGTCCTTTTTCGCACTGGCTTCAGTTTAAAGCGTTTCTTCGTCGTTGTGTCGTGTTTTCACCATGTGTTCGTCCTTTTTTGCGCTGCCTTCAGTTTAAAGCGTTTCTTCGTCGTTATGTCGTTTTTTCAACGAGTGTTTGTCCTTTTTAGCGCTGCCTTCAGTTTTAAAGCGTTTCTTCTTCGTTGTGTCGTCTTTTCACCATGTGTTCGTCCATTTTAGCGCTACCTTCAGTTTTAAAGCGTTTCTTTGTCGTTGTGTCGTCTTTTCAACGTTTGTTCGTCCTTTTTAGCGCTTCCTTCAGTTTTGAAGCGTTTCTTCGTCGTTGTGTCGTCTTTTCACCGTGTGTTCGTCCTTTTTTGCGCTGCCTTCAGTTTTCAAGCGTTTCTTCGTCGTTGTGTCGTCTTTTCACCATGTGTTCGTCCTTTCTAGCGCTACCTTCAGCTTTAAAGCGTTTCTTCCTCGTTGAGTCGTCTTTTCACCGTGTGTTCATCCTGTTTTGCGCTGCCTTCAGTTTTAAAGCGTTTCTTCGTCGTTGTGTCGTCTTTTCACCATGTGTTCGTCCTTTTTAGCACTACCATCAGTTTTATAGCGTTTCTTCCTCGTGTCGTCTTTTCGCCATGTGTTCGTCCTTTTTTGAGCTGCCTTCAGTTTTAAAGCGTTTCTTCGTCGATGTGTCATCTTTTCACCGTGTGTTCGTCCTTTTTGGCGCTGCCTTCAGCTTTAAAGCGTTTCTTCGTCGTTGTGTCCTCTTTTCACCGTGTGTTCGTCCTTTTTTGAGCTGCCCTCAGTTTTAAAGAGTTTCTTCGTCGTTCTGTCGTTTTTTCAACGTGTGTTCGTACTTTCTAGCGCTGCCTTCCGTTTTAAAGCGTTTCTTCCTCGTTGTGTCGTCTTTTCACCGTGTGTTCGTCCTTTTTTGCGCTGACTTATGTTTTAAAGTGTTTCTTCGTCGTTGTGTCGCCTTTTCATGATGTGTTCGTCCTTTCTTGCGCTGCCTTCAGTTTTAAAGCGTTTCTTCCTCATTGTGTCGTCTTTTCACCGTGTGTTCGTCCCTTTTTCCACTGGCTTCAGTTTTAAACCGTTTCTTTGTCGTTGTGTCGTCTTTCCACCGTGTGTTCGACCTTTTTCGCACTGCCTTCAGTTTTAAAGCGTTTCTTCGTCGTTCTGTCGTCTTTTCGACGTGTGTTCGTCCTTTTTAGCGCTACCTTCAGTTTTAAAGCGTTCCTTCGTCGTTCTGTCGTCTTTTCACCATGTGTTCGTCCTTTTTTGAGCTGCCTTCAGTTTTAAAGCATTTCTTCGTCGTTGTGCCGTCTTTTCAACGTGTGTTCGTCCTTTTTAACGCTTCCTTCTGTTTAAAACGTTTCTTCGTCGTTGTGTCGTCTTTTCAACGTGTGTTCGTCCGTTTTTGCGCTGCCTTTAGTTTTAAAGCATTTCTTCGTCGTTGTGTCGTGTTTTCAACGTGTCTTCGTCCTTTTTAGTGCGACCTTCTGTTTTAAAGCGTTTCTTCTTCCTTGTGTCGTCTTTTCACCATGTGTTCGTCCTTTTTAGCGCTACCTTCAGTTTAAAGCGTTTCTTCCTCGTTGTGTCGTCTTTACGCCGTGTGTTCGTCCTTTTTTGCGCTGCCTTCAGTTTTAAAGCGTTTCTTCGTCGTTGTGTCGTTTTTTCAACGTGTGTTCGTCCTATCTAGCGCTGCCTTCAGTTTTAAAGCGTTTCCTCTTCGTTGTGTCGTCTTTTCACCATGTGTTCGTCCTTTTTAGCGATACCTTGAGTTTTAAAGCGTTTCTTCCTCGTGTCGTCTTTTCACTGTGTGTTCGTCCTTTTTTGCGCTGCCTTCAGTTTTAAAGCGTTTCTTCGTCGTTGTGTCATCTTTTCACCAAGTGTTCGTCCTTTTTAGCGCTACCTTCAGTTTTAAAGCGTTTCTTCCTCGTTGTGTCGTCTTTTCACAATGTGTTCGTCCTTTTTTGCGCTGCCTTCAGTTTTAAAGCGTTTCTTCGTCGTTGTGTCGCCTTTTCACCATGTGTTCGTCCTTTTTAGCGCTACCTTCAGTTTTAAAGCGTTTCTTCTTCGTTGTGTCGTCTTTTCACCATGTGTTCGTCCTTTTTAGCGCTACCTTCAGTTTTAAAGCGTTTCTTCCTCGTTGTGTCGTCTTTTCGCCGTGTGTTCGTCCTTTTTTGCGCTGCCTTCAGTTTTAAAGCGTTTCTTCGTCGAAGTGTCGTCTTTTCAACGTGTACGTCCTTTTTAGCGCTATCTTCAGTTTTAAAGCGTTTCTTCCTCATTGTGTCGTCTCTTCACCATGTGTTCGTCCTTTTTAGCGCTACCTTCAGTTTTAAAGCGTTTCTTTCTCGTTGTGTCGTATTTTCAATGCGCTCGTCCTTTTTAGCACTACCTTCAGTTTTAAAGCATTTCTTCCTCATTGTATGGTCTTTTCACCGTGTGTTCGTCCGTTTTTGCACTGCCTTCAGTTTTAAAGCGTTTCTTCGTCGTTGTGTCGTCTTTTCACCATGTGTTCGTCCTTTATTGCGCTGCCTTCAGTTTTAAAGCGTTTCTTCGTCATTGTGTTGTCTTTTCAACATGTCTTCGTCCTTTCTTACGCTGCCTTCAGTTTTAAAGCGTTTCTTCGCCGTTGTGTCGTCTTTTCCCCGTGTGTTAGTCCTTTTTTGCGCTGCCTTCAGTTTTAAAGCATTTCTTCTTTGTTGTGTCGTCATTTCACCGTGTGTTCGTCCTTTTTTGCGCTGCCTTCAGTTTTAAAGCGTTTCTTCGTCGTTGTGTCGTCTTTTCAACGTGTGTTCGTCTATTTTAGCGCTACCTTCAGTTTTGAAGCATTTCTTCGTCGTTGTGTCGTCTTTTCACCATGTGTTCGTCCTTTTTTGAGCTGCCTTCAGTTTTAAAGCATTTCTTCGTCGTTGTGCCGTCTTTTCAACGTGTGTTCGTCCTTTTAAGCGCTTCCTTCAGTTTTGAAGCGTTTCTTCGTTGTTGTGTCGTCTTTTCACCGTTTGTTCGTCCTTTTTTGCGCTCCCTTCAGTTTTAAAGCGTTTCTTCCTCGTTGTGTCGTCTTTTCACCGTGTGTTCGTCCTTTTTTGCGCTGACCTATGTTTTAAAGTGTTTCTTCGTCGTTGTGTCGCCTTTTCACGATGTGTTCGTCCGTTTTAGCGCTACCTTCAGTTTTAAAGCGTTTCTTCTTCGTTGTGTCGTCTTTTCACCATGTGTTCGTCGTTTTTATCGTTACCTTCAGTTTTAAAGCGTTTCTTCGTCGTTGTGTCGTCTTTTCACCGTGTGTTCGTCCTTTCTTGCGCTGCTTTCAGTTTTAAAGCGTTTCTTCGTCGAAGTGTCGTTTTTCAACGTGTTCGTCCTTTTTAGCGCTACCTTCAGTTTAAAAGCGTTTCTTCCTCATTGTGTCGTCTTTTCACCGTGTGTTCGTCCCTTTTTCCGCTGGCTTCAGTTTTAAACCGTTTCTTTGTCGTTGTGTCGTCTTTCCACCGTGTGTTCGACCTTTTTCGCACTGCCTTCAGTTTTAAAGCGTTTCTTCGTCGTTGTGTCGTTTTTCAACGTGTGTTCGTCCTTTCAAGCGCTACGTTCAGCTTTAAAGCGTTTCTTCGTCGTTGTGTCGTCTTTTCAACGTGTGTTCGTCCTTTTTTGTGCTGCCTTCAGTTTTGAAGCGTTTCTTCGTCGTGTGTCGTCGTTCCACCGTGTGTTCTTCGTTTTTCGCACTGCCTTCAGTTTTAAAGCGTTTCTTCGTCGTTGTGTCGTCTTTTCGACGTGTGTTCGTCCTTTTTAGCGCTACCTTCAGTTTTGAAGCGTTTCTTCGTCGATGTGTCGTCCTTTCACCATGTGTTCGTCCTTTCTTGAGCTGCCTTCAGTTTTAAAGCATTTCTTCGTCGTTGTGCCGTCTTTTCAACGTGTGTTCGTCCTTTTTAGCGCTTCCTTCAGTTTAAAACGTTTCTTCGTCATATTGTCGTCTTTTCACCGTGTGTTCATCCTTTTTTGTGCTGCCTTCAGTTTTAAAGCGTTTCTTCGTCGTTGTGTCGTCTTCTCACCGTGTGTTCGTCCTTTTTCGCACTGGCTTCAGTTTAAAGCGTTTCTTCGTCGTTGTGTCGTGTTTTCACCATGTGTTCGTCCTTTTTTGCGCTGCCTTCAGTTTTAAAGCGTTTCTTCGTCATTGGTTTGTCTTTTCAACATGTGTTCGTCCTTTTTTACGCTGGCTTCAGTTTTAAAGCGTTTCTTCGTCGTTGTGTCGTCCTTCCCCCGTGTGTTCGTCCTTTTTTGCGCTGCCTTCAGTTTAAAGCGTTTCTTCGTCGTTATGTCGTTTTTTCAACGAGTGTTCGTCCTTTTTAGCGCTGCCTTCAGTTTTAAAGCGTTTCTTCTTCGTTGTGTCGTCTTTTCACCATGTGTTCGTCCTTTTTAGCGCTACCTTCAGTTTTAAAGCGTTTCTTTGTCATTGTGTCGTCTTTTCAACGTTTGTTCGTCCTTTTTAGCGCTTCCTTCAGTTTTGAAGCGTTTCTTCGTCGTTGTGTCGTCTTTTCACCGTGTGTTCGTCCTTTTTTGCGCTGCCTTCAGTTTTCAAGCGTTTCTTCGTCGTTGTGTCGTCTTTTCACCATGTGTTCGTCCTTTCTAGCGCTACCTTCAGCTTTAAAGCGTTTCTTCCTCGTTGAGTCGTCTTTTCACCGTGTGTTCATCCTGTTTTGCGCTGCCTTCAGTTTTAAAGCGTTTCTTCGTCGTTGTGTCGTCTTTTCACCATGTGTTCGTCCTTTTTGGCGCTGCCTTCAGCTTTAAAGCGTTTCTTCGTCGTTGTGTCCTCTTTTCACCGTGTGTTCGTCCTTTTTTGAGCTGCCCTCAGTTTTAAAGAGTTTCTTCGTCGTTCTATCGTTTTTTCAACGTGTGTTCGTACTTTCTAGCGCTGCCTTCAGTTTTAAACCGTTTCTTTGTCGTTGTGTCGTCTTTCCACCGTGTGTTCGACCTTTTTCGCACTGCCTTCAGTTTTAAAGCGTTTCTTCGTCGTTCTGTCGTCTTTTCGACGTGTGTTCGTCCTTTTTAGCGCTACCTTCAGTTTTAAAGCGTTTCTTCGTCGTTCTGTCGTCTTTTCACCATGTGTTCGTCCTTTTTTGAGCTGCCTTCAGTTTTAAAGCATTTCTTCGTCGTTGTGCCGTCTTTTCAACGTGTGTTCGTCCTTTTTAACGCTTCCTTCTGTTTAAAACGTTTCTTCGTCGTTGTGTCGTCTTTTCAACGTGTGTTCGTCCGTTTTTGCGCTGCCTTTAGTTTTAAAGCATTTCTTCGTCGTTGTGTCGTGTTTTCAACGTGTCTTCGTCCTTTTTAGTGCTACCTTCTGTTTTAAAGCGTTTCTTCTTCCTTGTGTCGTCTTTTCACCATGTGTTCGTCCTTTTTAGCGCTACCTTCAGTTTAAAGCGTTTCTTCCTCGTTGTGTCGTCTTTACGCCGTGTGTTCGTCCTTTTTTGCGCTGCCTTCAGTTTTAAAGCGTTTCTTCGTCGTTGTGTCGTTTTTTCAACGTGTGTTCGTCCTATCTAGCGCTGCCTTCAGTTTTAAAGCGTTTCTTCTTCGTTGTGTCGTCTTTTCACCATGTGTTCGTTCTTTTTAGCGATACCTTGAGTTTTAAAGCGTTTCTTCCTCGTGTCGTCTTTTCACTGTGTGTTCGTCCTTTTTTGCGCTGCCTTCAGTTTTAAAGCGTTTCTTCGTCGTTGTGTCATCTTCTCACCAAGTGTTCGTCCTTTTTAGCGCTACCTTCAGTTTTAAAGCGTTTCTTCCTCGTTGTGTCGTCTTTTCACAATGTGTTCGTCCTTTTTTGCGCTGCCTTCAGTTTTAAAGCGTTTCTTCGTCGTTGTGTCGTTTTTCAACGTGTGTTCGTCCTTTCAAGCGCTACGTTCAGCTTTAAAGCATTTCTTCGTCGTTGTGTCGTCTTTTCAACGTGTGTTCGTCCTTTTTTGTGCTGCCTTCAGTTTTGAAGCGTTTCTTCGTCGTGTGTCGTCGTTCCACCGTGTGTTCTTCGTTTTTCGCACTGCCTTCAGTTTTAAAGCGTTTCTTCGTCGTTGTGTCGTCTTTTCGACGTGTGTTCGTCCTTTTTAGCGCTACCTTCAGTTTTGAAGCGTTTCTTCGTCGTTGTGTCGTCTTTTCACCATGTGTTCGTCCTTTCTTGAGCTGCCTTCAGTTTTAAAGCATTTCTTCGTCGTTGTGTCGTCTTCTCACCGTGTGTTCGTCCTTTTTCGCACTGGCTTCAGTTTAAAGCGTTTCTTCGTCGTTGTGTCGTGTTTTCACCATGTGTTCGTCCTTTTTTGCGCTGCCTTCAGTTTTAAAGCGTTTCTTCGTCATTGGTTTGTCTTTTCAACATGTGTTCGTCCTTTTTTACGCTGGCTTCAGTTTTAAAGCGTTTCTTCGTCGTTGTGTCGTCCTTCCCCCGTGTGTTCGTCCTTTTTTGCGCTGCCTTCAGTTTAAAGCGTTTCTTCGTCGTTATGTCGTTTTTTCAACGAGTGTTCGTCCTTTTTAGCGCTGCCTTCAGTTTTAAAGCGTTTCTTCTCGTTGTGTCGTCTTTTCACCATGTGTTCGTCCTTTTTAGCGCTACCTTCAGTTTTAAAGCGTTTCTTTGTCATTGTGTCGTCTTTTCAACGTTTGTTCGTCCTTTTTAGCGCTTCCTTCAGTTTTGAAGCGTTTCTTCGTCGTTGTGTCGTCTTTTCACCGTGTGTTCGTCCTTTTTTGCGCTGCCTTCAGTTTTCAAGCGTTTCTTCGTCGTTGTGTCGTCTTTTCACCATGTGTTCGTCATTTCTAGCGCTACCTTCAGCTTTAAAGCGTTTCTTCCTCGTTGAGTCGTCTTTTCACCGTGTGTTCATCCTGTTTTGCGCTGCCTTCAGTTTTAAAGCGTTTCTTCGTCGTTGTGTCGTCTTTTCACCATGTGTTCGTCCTTTTTAGCACTACCATCAGTTTTATAGCGTTTCTTCCTCGTGTCGTCTTTTCGCCATGTGTTCGTCCTTTTTTGAGCTGCCTTCAGTTTTAAAGCGTTTCTTCGTCGATGTGTCATCTTTTCACCGTGTGTTCGTCCTTTTTGGCGCTGCCTTCAGCTTTAAAGCGTTTCTTCGTCGTTGTGTCCTCTTTTCACCGTGTGTTCTTCCTTTTTTGAGCTGCCCTCAGTTTTAAAGAGTTTCTTCGTCGTTCTGTCGTTTTTTCAACGTGTGTTCGTACTTTCTAGCGCTGCCTTCAGTTTTAAAGCGTTTCTTCCTCGTTGTGTCGTCTTTTCACCGTGTGTTCGTCCTTTTTTGCGCTGACTTATGTTTTAAAGTGTTTCTTCGTCGTTGTGTCGCCTTTTCACGATGTGTTCGTCCTTTCTTGCTCTGCCTTCAGTTTTAAAGCGTTTCTTCCTCATTGTGTCGTCTTTTCACCGTGTGTTCGTCCCTTTTTCCACTGGCTTCAGTTTTAAACCGTTTCTTTGTCGTTGTGTCGTCTTTCCACCGTGTGTTCGACCTTTTTCGCACTGCCTTCAGTTTTAAAGCGTTTCTTCGTCGTTCTGTCGTCTTTTCGACGTGTGTTCGTCCTTTTTAGCGCTACCTTCAGTTTTAAAGCGTTTCTTCGTCGTTCTGTCGTCTTTTCACCATGTGTTCGTCCTTTTTTGAGCTGCCTTCAGTTTTAAAGCATTTCTTCGTCGTTGTGCCGTCTTTTCAACGTGTGTTCGTCCTTTTTAACGCTTCCTTCTGTTTAAAACGTTTCTTCGTCGTTGTGTCGTCTTTTCAACGTGTGTTCGTCCGTTTTTGCGCTGCCTTTAGTTTTAAAGCATTTCTTCGTCGTTGTGTCGTGTTTTCAACGTGTCTTCGTCCTTTTTAGTGCTACCTTCTGTTTTAAAGCGTTTCTTCTTCCTTGTGTCGTCTTTTCACCATGTGTTCGTCCTTTTTAGCGCTACCTTCAGTTTAAAGCGTTTCTTCCTCGTTGTGTCGTCTTTACGCCGTGTGTTCGTCCTTTTTTGCGCTGCCTTCAGTTTTAAAGCGTTTCTTCGTCGTTGTGTCGTTTTTTCAACGTGTGTTCGTCCTATCTAGCGCTGCCTTCAGTTTTAAAGCGTTTCTTCTTCGTTGTGTCGTCTTTTCACCATGTGTTCGTCCTTTTTAGCGATACCTTGAGTTTTAAAGCGTTTCTTCCTCGTGTCGTCTTTTCACTGTGTGTTCGTCCTTTTTTGCGCTGCCTTCAGTTTTAAAGCGTTTCTTCGTCGTTGTGTCATCTTCTCACCAAGTGTTCGTCCTTTTTAGCGCTACCTTCAGTTTTAAAGCGTTTCTTCCTCGTTGTGTCGTCTTTTCACAATGTGTTCGTCCTTTTTTGCGCTGCCTTCAGTTTTAAAGCGTTTCTTCGTCGTTGTGTCGCCTTTTCACCATGTGTTCGTCCTTTTTAGCGCTACCTTCAGTTTTAAAGCGTTTCTTCTTCGTTGTGTCCTCTTTTCACCATGTGTTCGTCCTTTTTAGCGCTACCTTCAGTTTTAAAGCGTTTCTTCCTCGTTGTGTCGTCTTTTCGCCGTGTGTTCGTCCTTTTTTGCGCTGCCTTCAGTTTTAAAGCGTTTCTTCGTCGAAGTGTCGTCTTTTCAACGTGTACGTCCTTTTTAGCGCTATCTTCAGTTTTAAAGCGTTTCTTCCTCATTGTGTCGTCTCTTCACCATGTGTTCGTCCTTTTTAGCGCTACCTTCAGTTTTAAAGCGTTTCTTTCTCGTTGTGTCGTATTTTCAATGCGCTCGTCCTTTTTAGCACTACCTTCAGTTTTAAAGCATTTCTTCCTCATTGTATGGTCTTTTCACCGTGTGTTCGTCCGTTTTTGCACTGCCTTCAGTTTTAAAGCGTTTCTTCGTCGTTGTGTCGTCTTTTCACCATGTGTTCGTCCTTTATTGCGCTGCCTTCAGTTTTAAAGCGTTTCTTCGTCATTGTCTTGTCTTTTCAACATGTCTTCGTCCTTTCTTACGCTGCCTTCAGTTTTAAAGCGTTTCTTCGCCGTTGTGTCGTCTTTTCCCCGTGTGTTAGTCCTTTTTTGCGCTGCCTTCAGTTTTAGCATTTCTTCTTTGTTGTGTCGTCATTTCACCGTGTGTTCGTCCTTTTTTGCGCTGCCTTCAGTTTTAAAGCGTTTCTTCCTCATTGTGTCGTCTTTTCACCGTGTGTTCGTCCCTTTTTCCACTGGCTTCAGTTTTAAACCGTTTCTTTGTCGTTGTGTCGTCTTTCCACCGTGTGTTCGACCTTTTTCGCACTGCCTTCAGTTTTAAAGCGTTTCTTCGTCGTTCTGTCGTCTTTTCGACGTGTGTTCGTCCTTTTTTGTGCTGCCTTCAGTTTTGAAGCGTTTCTTCGTCGTGTGTCGTCGTTCCACCGTGTGTTCTTCGTTTTTCGCACTGCCTTCAGTTTTAAAGCGTTTCTTCGTCGTTGTGTCGTCTTTTCGACGTGTGTTCGTCCTTTTTAGCGCTACCTTCAGTTTTGAAGCGTTTATTCGTCGTTGTGTCGTCTTTTCACCATGTGTTCGTCCTTTCTTGAGCTGCCTTCAGTTTTAAAGCATTTCTTCGTCGTTGTGCCGTCTTTTCAACGTGTGTTCGTCCTTTTTAGCGCTTCCTTCAGTTTAAAACGTTTCTTCGTCATATTGTCGTCTTTTCACCGTGTGTTCATCCTTTTTTGTGCTGCCTTCAGTTTTAAAGCGTTTCTTCGTCGTTGTGTCGTCTTCTCACCGTGTGTTCGTCCTTTTTCGCACTGGCTTCAGTTTAAAGCGTTTCTTCGTCGTTGTGTCGTGTTTTCACCATGTGTTCGTCCTTTTTTGCGCTGCCTTCAGTTTAAAGCGTTTCTTCGTCGTTATGTCGTTTTTTCAACGAGTGTTTGTCCTTTTTAGCGCTGCCTTCAGTTTTAAAGCGTTTCTTCTTCGTTGTGTCGTCTTTTCACCATGTGTTCGTCCATTTTAGCGCTACCTTCAGTTTTAAAGCGTTTCTTTGTCGTTGTGTCGTCTTTTCAACGTTTGTTCGTCCTTTTTAGCGCTTCCTTCAGTTTTGAAGCGTTTCTTCGTCGTTGTGTCGTCTTTTCACCGTGTGTTCGTCCTTTTTTGCGCTGCCTTCAGTTTTCAAGCGTTTCTTCGTCGTTGTGTCGTCTTTTCACCATGTGTTCGTCCTTTCTAGCGCTACCTTCAGCTTTAAAGCGTTTCTTCCTCGTTGAGTCGTCTTTTCACCGTGTGTTCATCCTGTTTTGCGCTGCCTTCAGTTTTAAAGCGTTTCTTCGTCGTTGTGTCGTCTTTTCACCATGTGTTCGTCCTTTTTAGCACTACCATCAGTTTTATAGCGTTTCTTCCTCGTGTCGTCTTTTCGCCATGTGTTCGTCCTTTTTTGAGCTGCCTTCAGTTTTAAACCGTTTCTTCGTCGATGTGTCATCTTTTCACCGTGTGTTCGTCCTTTTTGGCGCTGCCTTCAGCTTTAAAGCGTTTCTTCGTCGTTGTGTCCTCTTTTCACCGTGTGTTCGTCCTTTTTTGAGCTGCCCTCAGTTTTAAAGAGTTTCTTCGTCGTTCTGTCGTTTTTTCAACGTGTGTTCGTACTTTCTAGCGCTGCCTTCCGTTTTAAAGCGTTTCTTCCTCGTTGTGTCGTCTTTTCACCGTGTGTTCGTCCTTTTTTGCGCTGACTTATGTTTTAAAGTGTTTCTTCGTCGTTGTGTCGCCTTTTCACGATGTGTTCGTCCTTTCTTGCGCTGCCTTCAGTTTTAAAGCGTTTCTTCCTCATTGTGTCGTCTTTTCACCGTGTGTTCGTCCCTTTTTCCACTGGCTTCAGTTTTAAACCGTTTCTTTGTCGTTGTGTCGTCTTTCCACCGTGTGTTCGACCTTTTTCGCACTGCCTTCAGTTTTAAAGCGTTTCTTCGTCGTTCTGTCGTCTTTTCGACGTGTGTTCGTCCTTTTTAGCGCTACCTTCAGTTTTAAAGCGTTCCTTCGTCGTTCTGTCGTCTTTTCACCATGTGTTCGTCCTTTTTTGAGCTGCCTTCAGTTTTAAAGCATTTCTTCGTCGTTGTGCCGTCTTTTCAACGTGTGTTCGTCCTTTTTAACGCTTCCTTCTGTTTAAAACGTTTCTTCGTCGTTGTGTCGTCTTCTCAACGTGTGTTCGTCCGTTTTTGCGCTGCCTTTAGTTTTAAAGCATTTCTTCGTCGTTGTGTCGTGTTTTCAACGTGTCTTCGTCCTTTTTAGTGCGACCTTCTGTTTTAAAGCGTTTCTTCTTCCTTGTGTCGTCTTTTCACCATGTGTTCGTCCTTTTTAGCGCTACCTTCAGTTTAAAGCGTTTCTTCCTCGTTGTGTCGTCTTTACGCCGTGTGTTCGTCCTTTTTTGCGCTGCCTTCAGTTTTAAAGCGTTTCTTCGTCGTTGTGTCGTTTTTTCAACGTGTGTTCGTCCTATCTAGCGCTGCCTTCAGTTTTAAAGCGTTTCCTCTTCGTTGTGTCGTCTTTTCACCATGTGTTCGTCCTTTTTAGCGATACCTTGAGTTTTAAAGCGTTTCTTCCTCGTGTCGTCTTTTCACTGTGTGTTCGTCCTTTTTTGCGCTGCCTTCAGTTTTAAAGCGTTTCATCGTCGTTGTGTCATCTTTTCACCAAGTGTTCGTCCTTTTTAGCGCTACCTTCAGTTTTAAAGCGTTTCTTCCTCGTTGTGTCGTCTTTTCACAATGTGTTCGTCCTTTTTTGCGCTGCCTTCAGTTTTAAAGCGTTTCTTCGTCGTTGTGTCGCCTTTTCACCATGTGTTCGTCCTTTTTAGCGCTACCTTCAGTTTTAAAGCGTTTCTTCTTCGTTGTGTCGTCTTTTCACCATGTGTTCGTCCTTTTTAGCGCTACCTTCAGTTTTAAAGCGTTTCTTCCTCGTTGTGTCGTCTTTTCGCCGTGTGTTCGTCCTTTTTTGCGCTGCCTTCAGTTTTAAAGCGTTTCTTCGTCGAAGTGTCGTCTTTTCAACGTGTACGTCCTTTTTAGCGCTATCTTCAGTTTTAAAGCGTTTCTTCCTCATTGTGTCGTCTCTTCACCATGTGTTCGTCCTTTTTAGCGCTACCTTCAGTTTTAAAGCGTTTCTTTCTCGTTGTGTCGTATTTTCAATGCGCTCGTCCTTTTTAGCACTACCTTCAGTTTTAAAGCATTTCTTCCTCATTGTATGGTCTTTTCACCGTGTGTTCGTCCGTTTTTGCACTGCCTTCAGTTTTAAAGCGTTTCTTCGTCGTTGTGTCGTCTTTTCACCATGTGTTCGTCCTTTATTGCGCTGCCTTCAGTTTTAAAGCGTTTCTTCGTCATTGTGTTGTCTTTTCAACATGTCTTCGTCCTTTCTTACGCTGCCTTCAGTTTTAAAGCGTTTCTTCGCCGTTGTGTCGTCTTTTCCCCGTGTGTTAGTCCTTTTTTGCGCTGCCTTCAGTTTTAAAGCATTTCTTCTTTGTTGTGTCGTCATTTCACCGTGTGTTCGTCCTTTTTTGCGCTGCCTTCAGTTTTAAAGCGTTTCTTCGTCGTTGTGTCGTCTTTTCAACGTGTGTTCGTCTATTTTAGCGCTACCTTCAGTTTTGAAGCATTTCTTCGTCGTTGTGTCGTCTTTTCACCATGTGTTCGTCCTTTTTTGAGCTGCCTTCAGTTTTAAAGCATTTCTTCGTCGTTGTGCCGTCTTTTCAACGTGTGTTCGTCCTTTTAAGCGCTTCCTTCAGTTTTGAAGCGTTTCTTCGTTGTTGTGTCGTCTTTTCACCGTTTGTTCGTCCTTTTTTGCGCTCCCTTCAGTTTTAAAGCGTTTCTTCCTCGTTGTGTCGTCTTTTCACCGTGTGTTCGTCCTTTTTTGCGCTGACCTATGTTTTAAAGTGTTTCTTCGTCGTTGTGTCGCCTTTTCACGATGTGTTCGTCCGTTTTAGCGCTACCTTCAGTTTTAAAGCGTTTCTTCTTCGTTGTGTCGTCTTTTCACCATGTGTTCGTCGTTTTTATCGTTACCTTCAGTTTTAAAGCGTTTCTTCCTCGTTGTGTCGTCTTTTCACAATGTGTTCGTCCTTTTTGCGCTGCCTTCAGTTTTAAAGCGTTTCTTCGTCGTTGTGTCGCCTTTTCACCATGTGTTCGTCCTTTTTAGCGCTACCTTCAGTTTTAAAGCGTTTCTTCTTCGTTGTGTCGTCTTTTCACCATGTGTTCGTCCTTTTTAGCGCTACCTTCAGTTTTAAAGCGTTTCTTCCTCGTTGTGTCGTCTTTTCGCCGTGTGTTCGTCCTTTTTTGCGCTGCCTTCAGTTTTAAAGCCTTTCTTCGTCGAAGTGTCGTCTTTTCAACGTGTTCGTCCTTTTTAGTGCTATCTTCAGTTTTAAAGCGTTTCTTCCTCATTGTGTCGTCTCTTCACCATGTGTTCGTCCTTTTTAGCGCTACCTTCAGTTTTAAAGCGTTTCTTTCTCGTTGTGTCGTATTTTCAATGCGCTCGTCCTTTTTAGCACTACCTTCAGTTTTAAAGCATTTCTTCCTCATTGTATGTTCTTTTCACCGTGTGTTTGTCCGTTTTTGCACTGCCTTCAGTTTTAAAGCGTTTCTTCGTCGTTGTGTCGTCTTTTCACCATGTGTTCGTCCTTTATTGCGCTGCCTTCAGTTTTAAAGCGTTTCTTCGTCCTTGTGATGTCTTTTCAACATGTCTTCGTCCTTTTTTACGCTGCCTTCAGTTTTAAAGCGTTTCTTCGCCGTTGTGTCGTCTTTTCTCCGTGTGTTAGTCCTTTTTTGCGCTGCCTTCAGTTTTAAAGCATTTCTTCTTTGTTGTGTCGTCATTTCACCGTGTGTTCGTCCTTTTTTGCGCTGCCTTCAGTTTTAAAGCGTTTCTTCGTCGTTGTGTCGTCTTTTCAACGTGTGTTCGTCCTTTTAAGCGCTACGTTCAGTTTTAAAGCATTTCATCGTCGTTGTGCCGTCTTTTCAACGTGTGTTCGTCCTTTTTAGCGCTTCCTTCAGTTTAAAACGTTTCTTCGTCGTTGTGTCGTCTTTTCAACGTGTGTTCGTCCGTTCTTGCGCTGCCTTCAGTTTTAAAGCGTTTCTTCGTCATTGGTTTGTCTTTTCAACATGTGTTCGTCCTTTTTTACGCTGCCTTCAGTTTTAAAGCGTTTCTTCGTCGTTGTGTCGTCCTTCCCCCGTGTGTTCGTCCTTTTTTCCGCTGCCTTCAGTTTAAAGCGTTTCTTCGTCGTTATGTCGTTTTTTCAACGAGTGTTCGTCCTTTTTAGCGCTGCCTTCAGTTTTAAAGCATTTCTTCTTCGTTGTGTCGTCTTTTCACCATGTGTTCGTCCTTTTTAGCGCTACCTTCAGTTTTAAAGCGTTTCTTCGTCGTTGTGCGGTCTTTTCAACGTGTGTTCGTCCTTTTTAGCGCTTCCTTCAGTTTTGAAGCGTTTCTTCGTCGTTGTGTCGTCTTTTCACCGTGTGTTCGTCCTTTTTTGCGCTGCCTTCAGCTTTAAAGCGTTTCTTCGTCGTTGTGTCGTCTTTTCACCATGTGTTCGTCCTTTTTAGCGCTACCTTCAGCTTTAAAGCGTTTCTTCCTCGTTGAGTCGTCTTTTCACCGTGTGTTCATCCTTTTTTGCGCTACCTTCAGTTTTAAAGCGTTTCTTCGTCGTTGTGTCGTCTTTTCACCATGTGTTCGTCCTTTTTAGCACTACCATCAGTTTTATAGCGTTTCTTCCTCCTGTCGTCTTTTCGCCATGTGTTCGTCCTTTTTAGCGCTACCTTCAGTTTTAAAGCGTTTCTTCCTCGTTGTGTCGTCTTTTAACCATGTGTTTGTCCTTTTTTGCGCTGCCTTCAGTTTTAAAGTGTTTCTTCGTCGTTGTGTCGCCTTTTCACGATGTGTTCGTCCTTTTTAGCGCTGCCTTCAGTTTTAAAGCGTTTCTTCTTCGTTGTGTCGTCTTTTCACCATGTGTTCGTCGTTTTTATCGCTACCTTCAGTTTTAAAGCGTTTCTTCGTCGTTGTGTCGTCATTTCACCGTGTATTCGTCCTTTCTTGCGCTGCCTTCAGTTTTAAAGCGTTTCTTCGTCGAAGCGTCGTTATTCAACGTGTTCGTCCTTTTTAGCGCTACCTTCAGTTTTAAAGCATTTCTTCGTCGTTGTGTCGTCTTTTCAACGTTTGTTCGTTCTTTCTAGCGCTACCTTCAGCTTTAAAGCGTTTCTTCCTCGTTGAGTCGTCTTTTCACCGTGTGTTCATCCTGTTTTGCGCTGCCTTCAGTTTTAAAGCGTTTCTTCGTCGTTGTGTCGTCTTTTCACCATGTGTTCGTCCTTTTTAGCACTACCATCAGTTTTATAGCGTTTCTTCCTCGTGTCGTCTTTTCGCCATGTGTTCGTCCTTTTTTGAGCTGCCTTCAGTTTTAAAGCGTTTCTTCGTCGATGTGTCATCTTTTCACCGTGTGTTCGTCCTTTTTGGCGCTGCCTTCAGCTTTAAAGCGTTTCTTCGTCGTTGTGTCCTCTTTTCACCGTGTGTTCGTCCTTTTTTGAGCTGCCCTCAGTTTTAAAGAGTTTCTTCGTCGTTGTGTCGTTTTTTCAACGTGTGTTCGTCCTTTTTAGCGCTGCCTTCAGTTTTAAAGCGTTTCTTCCTCGTTGTGTCGTCTTTTCACCGTGTGTTCGTCCTTTTTTGCGCTGACTTATGTTTTAAAGTGTTTCTTCGTCGTTGTGTCGCCTTTTCACGATGTGTTCGTCCTTTCTTGCGCTGCCTTCAGTTTTAAAGCGTTTCTTCCTCATTGTGTCGTCTTTTCACCGTGTGTTCGTCCCTTTTTCCGCTGGCTTCAATTTTAAACCGTTTCTTTGTCGTTGTGTCGTCTTTCCACCGTGTGTTCGACCTTTTTCGCACTGCCTTCAGTTTTAAAGCGTTTCTTCGTCGTTCTGTCGTCTTTTCGACGTGTGTTCGTCCTTTTTAGCGCTACCTTCAGTTTTGAAGCGTTTCTTCGTCGTTCTGTCGTCTTTTCACCATGTGTTCATCCTTTTTTGAGCTGCCTTCAGTTTTAAAGCATTTCTTCGTCGTTGTGCCGTCTTTTCAACGTGTGTTCGTCCTTTTTAACGCTTCCTTCTGTTTAAAACGTTTCTTCGTCGTTGTGTCGTCTTTTCAACGTGTGTTCGTCCGTTTTTGCGCTGCCTTTAGTTTTAAAGCATTTCTTCGTCGTTGTGTCGTGTTTTCAACGTGTCTTCGTCCTTTTTAGTGCTACCTTCTGTTTTAAAGCGTTTCTTCTTCCTTGTGTCGTCTTTTCACCATGTGTTCGTCCTTTTTAGCGCTACCTTCAGTTTAAAGCGTTTCTTCCTCGTTGTGTCGTCTTTACGCCGTGTGTTCGTCCTTTTTTGCGCTGCCTTCAGTTTTAAAGCGTTTCTTCGTCGTTGTGTCGTTTTTTCAACGTGTGTTCGTCCTATCTAGCGCTGCCTTCAGTTTTAAAGCGTTTCTTCTTCGTTGTGTCGTCTTTTCACCATGTGTTCGTCCTTTTTAGCGATACCTTGAGTTTTAAAGCGTTTCTTCCTCGTGTCGTCTTTTCACTGTGTGTTCGTCCTTTTTTGCGCTGCCTTCAGTTTTAAAGCGTTTCTTCGTCGTTGTGTCATCTTTTCGCCAAGTGTTCGTCCTTTTTAGCGCTACCTTCAGTTTTAAAGCGTTTCTTCCTCGTTGTGTCGTCTTTTCACAATGTGTTCGTCCTTTTTGCGCTGCCTTCAGTTTTAAAGCGTTTCTTCGTCGTTGTGTCGCCTTTTCACCATGTGTTCGTCCTTTTTAGCGCTACCTTCAGTTTTAAAGCGTTTCTTCTTCGTTGTGTCGCCTTTTCACCATGTGTTCGTCCTTTTTAGCGCTACCTTCAGTTTTAAAGCGTTTCTTCCTCGTTGTGTCGTCTTTTCGCCGTGTGTTCGTCCTTTTTTGCGCTGCCTTCAGTTTTAAAGCCTTTCTTCGTCGAAGTGTCGTCTTTTCAACGTGTTCGTCCTTTTTAGTGCTATCTTCAGTTTTAAAGCGTTTCTTCCTCATTGTGTCGTCTCTTCACCATGTGTTCGTCCTTTTTAGCGCTACCTTCAGTTTTAAAGCGTTTCTTTCTCGTTGTGTCGTATTTTCAATGCGCTCGTCCTTTTTAGCACTACCTTCAGTTTTAAAGCATTTCTTCCTCATTGTATGTTCTTTTCACCGTGTGTTTGTCCGTTTTTGCACTGCCTTCAGTTTTAAAGCGTTTCTTCGTCGTTGTGTCGTCTTTTCACCATGTGTTCGTCCTTTATTGCGCTGCCTTCAGTTTTAAAGCGTTTCTTCGTCCTTGTGATGTCTTTTCAACATGTCTTCGTCCTTTTTTACGCTGCCTTCAGTTTTAAAGCGTTTCTTCGCCGTTGTGTCGTCTTTTCTCCGTGTGTTAGTCCTTTTTTGCGCTGCCTTCAGTTTTAAAGCATTTCTTCTTTGTTGTGTCGTCATTTCACCGTGTGTTCGTCCTTTTTTGCGCTGCCTTCAGTTTTAAAGCGTTTCTTCGTCGTTGTGTCGTCTTTTCAACGTGTGTTCGTCCTTTTAAGCGCTACGTTCAGTTTTAAAGCGTTTCTTCGTCGTTGTGTCGTCTTTTCAACGTGTGTTCGTCCTTTTTTGTGCTGCCTTCAGTTTAATGCGTTTCTTCGTCGTTATGTCGTTTTTTCAACGAGTGTTCGTCCTTTTCAGCGCTGCCTTCAGTTTTAAAGCGTTTCTTCTTCGTTGTGTCGTCTTTTCACCATGTGTTCGTCCTTTTTAGCGCTACCTTCAGTTTTAAAGCGTTTCTTTGTCGTTGTGTCGTCTTTTCAACGTTTGTTCGTCCTTTTTAGCGCTTCCTTCAGTTTTGAAGCGTTTCTTCGTCGTTGTGTCGTCTTTTCACCGTGTGTTCGTCCTTTTTTGCGCTGCCTTCAGTTTTCAAGCGTTTCTTCGTCGTTGTGTCGTCTTTTCACCATGTGTTCGTCCTTTCTAGCGCTACCTTCAGCTTTAAAGCGTTTCTTCCTCGTTGAGTCGTCTTTTCACCGTGTGTTCATCCTGTTTTGCGCTGCCTTCAGTTTTAAAGCGTTTCTTCGTCGTTGTGTCGTCTTTTCACCATGTGTTCGTCCTTTTTAGCACTACCATCAGTTTTATAGCGTTTCTTCCTCGTGTCGTCTTTTCGCCATGTGTTCGTCCTTTTTTGAGCTGCCTTCAGTTTTAAAGCGTTTCTTCGTCGATGTGTCATCTTTTCACCGTGTGTTCGTCCTTTTTGGCGCTGCCTTCTGCTTTAAAGCGTTTCTTCGTCGTTGTGTCCTCTTTTCACCGTGTGTTCGTCCTTTTTTGAGCTGCCCTCAGTTTTAAAGAGTTTCTTCGTCGTTGTGTCGTTTTTTCAACGTGTGTTCGTCCTTTTTAGCGCTGCCTTCAGTTTTAAAGCGTTTCTTCCTCGTTGTGTCGTCTTTTCACCGTGTGTTCGTCCTTTTTTGCGCTGACTTATGTTTTAAAGTGTTTCTTCGTCGTTGTGTCGCCTTTTCACGATGTGTTCGTCCTTTCTTGCGCTGCCTTCAGTTTTAAAGCGTTTCTTCCTCATTGTGTCGTCTTTTCACCGTGTGTTCGTCCCTTTTTCCACTGGCTTCAGTTTTAAACCGTTTCTTTGTCGTTGTGTCGTCTTTCCACCGTGTGTTCGACCTTTTTCGCACTGCCTTCAGTTTTAAAGCGTTTCTTCGTCGTTCTGTCGTCTTTTCGACGTGTGTTCGTCCTTTTTAGCGCTACCTTCAGTTTTGAAGCGTTTCTTCGTCGTTCTGTCGTTTTTTCACCATGTGTTCGTCCTTTTTTGAGCTGCCTTCAGTTTTAAAGCATTTCTTCGTCGTTGTGCCGTCTTTTCAACGTGTGTTCGTCCTTTTTAACGCTTCCTTCTGTTTAAAACGTTTCTTCGTCGTTGTGTCGTCTTTTCAACGTGTGTTCGTCCGTTTTTGCGCTGCCTTTAGTTTTAAAGCATTTCTTCGTCGTTGTGTCGTGTTTTCAACGTGTCTTCGTCCTTTTTAGTGCTACCTTCTGTTTTAAAGCGTTTCTTCTTCCTTGTGTCGTCTTTTCACCATGTGTTCGTCCTTTTTAGCGCTACCTTCAGTTTAAAGCGTTTCTTCCTCGTTGTGTCGTCTTTACGCCGTGTGTTCGTCCTTTTTTGCGCTGCCTTCAGTTTTAAAGCGTTTCTTCGTCGTTGTGTCGTTTTTTCAACGTGTGTTCGTCCTATCTAGCGCTGCCTTCAGTTTTAAAGCGTTTCTTCTTCGTTGTGTCGTCACTTCACCATGTGTTCGTCCTTTTTAGCGATACCTTGAGTTTTAAAGCGTTTCTTCCTCGTGTCGTCTTTTCACTGTGTGTTCGTCCTTTTTTGCGCTGCCTTCAGTTTTAAAGCGTTTCTTCGTCGTTGTGTCATCTTTTCACCAAGTTTTCGTCCTTTTTAGCGCTACCTTCAGTTTTAAAGCGTTTCTTCCTCGTTGTTTCGCCTTTTCACCATGTGTTCGTCCTTTTTAGCGCTACCTTCAGTTTTAAAGCGTTTCTTCTTCGTTGTGTCGTCTTTTCACCATGTGTTCGTCCTTTTTAGCGCTACCTTCAGTTTTAAAGCGTTTCTTCCTCGTTGTGTCGTCTTTTCGCCGTGTGTTCGTCCTTTTTTGCGCTGCCTTCAGTTTTAAAGCGTTTCTTCGTCGAAGTGTCGTCTTTTCAACGTGTTCGTCCTTTTTAGCGCTATCTTCAGTTTTAAAGCGTTTCTTCCTCATTGTGTCGTCTCTTCACCATGTGTTCGTCCTTTTTAGCGCTACCTTCAGTTTTAAAGCGTTTCTTTCTCGTTGTGTCGTATTTTCAATGCGCTCGTCCTTTTTAGCACTACCTTCAGTTTTAAAGCATTTCTTCCTCATTGTATGGTCTTTTCACCGTGTGTTCGTCCGTTTTTGCACTGCCTTCAGTTTTAAAGCGTTTCTTCGTCGTTGTGTCGTCTTTTCACCATGTGCTCGTCCTTTATTGTGCTGCCTTCAGTTTTAAAGCGTTTCTTCGTCATTGTGTTGTCTTTTCAACATGTCTTCGTCCTTTTTTACGCTGCCTTCAGTTTTAAAGCGTTTCTTCGCCGTTGTGTCGTCTTTTCCCCGTGTGTTAGTCCTTTTTTGCGCTGCCTTCAGTTTTAAAGCATTTCTTCTTTGTTGTGTCGTCATTTCACCGTGTGTTCGTCCTTTTTTGCGCTGCCTTCAGTTTTAAAGCGTTTCTTCGTCGTTGTGTCGTCTTTTCAACGTGTGTTCGTCCTTTTAAGCGCTACGTTCAGTTTTAAAGCGTTTCTTCGTCGTTGTGTCGTCTTTTCAACGTGTGTTCGTCCTTTTTTGTGCTGCCTTCAGTTTTGAAGCGTTTCTTCGTCGTGTGTCGTCGTTCCACCGTGTGTTCTTCGTTTTTCGCACTGCCTTCAGTTTTAAAGCGTTTCTTCGTCGTTGTGTCGTCTTTTCGACGTGTGTTCGTCCTTTTTAGCGCTACCTTCAGTTTTTAAGCGTTTCTTCGTCGTTGTGTCGTCTTTTCACCATGTGTTGGTCCTTTTTTGAGCTGCCTTCAGTTTTAAACCATTTCTTCGTCGTTGTGCCGTCTTAACAACGTGTGTTAGTCCTTTTTAGCGCTTCCTTCAGTTTAAAACGTTTCTTCGGCGTTGCGTCGTCTTTTCAACGTGTGTTCGTCCGTTTTTGCGCTGCCTTCAGTTTTAAAGCGTTTCTTAGTCATTGGTTTGTCTTTTCAACATGTGTTCGTCCTTTTTTACGCTGCCTTCAGTTTTAAAGCGTTTCTTCGTCGTTGTGTCGTCCTTCCCCCGTTAGTTCGTCCTTTTTTGCGCTGCCTTCAGTTTAAAGCGTTTCTTCGTCGTTATGTCGTTTTTTCAACGAGTGTTCGTCCTTTTTAGCGCTGCCTTCAGTTTTAAAGCGTTTCTTCTTCGTTGTGTCGTCTTTTCACCATGTGTTCGTCCTTTTTAGCGCTGCCTTCAGTTTTAAAGCGTTTCTTCGTCGTTGTGGCGTCTTCTCACCGTGTGTTCGTCCTTTTTCGCACTGGCTTCAGTTTTAAAGCGTTTCTTCGTCGTTGTGTCGTCTTTTCAACATGTGTTCGTCCTTTTAAGCACTGCCTTCAGTTTTAAAGCGTTTCTTCCTCGTGTCGTCTTTTCGCCATGTGTTCGTCCTTTTTTGAGCTGCCTTCAGTTTTAAAGCGTTTCTTCCTCATTGTGTCGTCTTTTCACCGTGTGTTCGTCCCTTTTTCCGCTGGCTTCAGTTTTAAACCGTTTCTTTGTCGTTGTGTCGTCTTTCCACCGTGTGTTCGACCTTTTTCGCACTGCCTTCAGTTTTAAAGCGTTTCTTCGTCGTTGTGTCGTCTTTTCAACGTGTGTTCGTCCTTTTAAGCGCTACGTTCAGTTTTAAAGCGTTTCTTCGTCGTTGTGTCGTCTTTTCAACGTGTGTTCGTCCTTTTTTGTGCTGCCTTCAGTTTTGAAGCGTTTCTTCGTCGTGTGTCGTCGTTCCACCGTGTGTTCTTCGTTTTTCGCACTGCCTTCAGTTTTAAAGCGTTTCTTCGTCGTTGTGTCGTCTTTTCGACGTGTGTTCGTCCTTTTTAGCGCTACCTTCAGTTTTGAAGCGTTTATTCGTCGTTGTGTCGTCTTTTCACCATGTGTTCGTCCTTTCTTGAGCTGCCTTCAGTTTTAAAGCATTTCTTCGTCGTTGTGCCGTCTTTTCAACGTGTGTTCGTCCTTTTTAGCGCTTCCTTCAGTTTAAAACGTTTCTTCGTCATATTGTCGTCTTTTCACCGTGTGTTCATCCTTTTTTGTGCTGCCTTCAGTTTTAAAGCGTTTCTTCGTCGTTGTGTCGTCTTCTCACCGTGTGTTCGTCCTTTTTCGCACTGGCTTCAGTTTAAAGCGTTTCTTCGTCGTTGTGTCGTGTTTTCACCATGTGTTCGTCCTTTTTTGCGCTGCCTTCAGTTTAAAGCGTTTCTTCGTCGTTATGTCGTTTTTTCAACGAGTGTTTGTCCTTTTTAGCGCTGCCTTCAGTTTTAAAGCGTTTCTTCTTCGTTGTGTCGTCTTTTCACCATGTGTTCGTCCATTTTAGCGCTACCTTCAGTTTTAAAGCGTTTCTTTGTCGTTGTGTCGTCTTTTCAACGTTTGTTCGTCCTTTTTAGCGCTTCCTTCAGTTTTGAAGCGTTTCTTCGTCGTTGTGTCGTCTTTTCACCGTGTGTTCGTCCTTTTTTGCGCTGCCTTCAGTTTTCAAGCGTTTCTTCGTCGTTGTGTCGTCTTTTCACCATGTGTTCGTCCTTTCTAGCGCTACCTTCAGCTTTAAAGCGTTTCTTCCTCGTTGAGTCGTCTTTTCACCGTGTGTTCATCCTGTTTTGCGCTGCCTTCAGTTTTAAAGCGTTTCTTCGTCGTTGTGTCGTCTTTTCACCATGTGTTCGTCCTTTTTAGCACTACCATCAGTTTTATAGCGTTTCTTCCTCGTGTCGTCTTTTCGCCATGTGTTCGTCCTTTTTTGAGCTGCCTTCAGTTTTAAAGCGTTTCTTCGTCGATGTGTCATCTTTTCACCGTGTGTTCGTCCTTTTTGGCGCTGCCTTCAGCTTTAAAGCGTTTCTTCGTCGTTGTGTCCTCTTTTCACCGTGTGTTCGTCCTTTTTTGAGCTGCCTTCAGTTTTAAAGAGTTTCTTCGTCGTTCTGTCGTTTTTTCAACGTGTGTTCGTACTTTCTAGCGCTGCCTTCCGTTTTAAAGCGTTTCTTCCTCGTTGTGTCGTCTTTTCACCGTGTGTTCGTCCTTTTTTGCGCTGACTTATGTTTTAAAGTGTTTCTTCGTCGTTGTGTCGCCTTTTCACGATGTGTTCGTCCTTTCTTGCGCTGCCTTCAGTTTTAAAGCGTTTCTTCCTCATTGTGTCGTCTTTTCACCGTGTGTTCGTCCCTTTTTCCACTGGCTTCAGTTTTAAACCGTTTCTTTGTCGTTGTGTCGTCTTTCCACCGTGTGTTCGACCTTTTTCGCACTGCCTTCAGTTTTAAAGCGTTTCTTCGTCGTTCTGTCGTCTTTTCGACGTGTGTTCGTCCTTTTTTGTGCTGCCTTCAGTTTTGAAGCGTTTCTTCGTCGTGTGTCGTCGTTCCACCGTGTGTTCTTCGTTTTTCGCACTGCCTTCAGTTTTAAAGCGTTTCTTCGTCGTTGTGTCGTCTTTTCGACGTGTGTTCGTCCTTTTTAGCGCTACCTTCAGTTTTGAAGCGTTTATTCGTCGTTGTGTCGTCTTTTCACCATGTGTTCGTCCTTTCTTGAGCTGCCTTCAGTTTTAAAGCATTTCTTCGTCGTTGTGCCGTCTTTTCAACGTGTGTTCGTCCTTTTTAGCGCTTCCTTCAGTTTAAAACGTTTCTTCGTCATATTGTCGTCTTTTCACCGTGTGTTCATCCTTTTTTGTGCTGCCTTCAGTTTTAAAGCGTTTCTTCGTCGTTGTGTCGTCTTCTCACCGTGTGTTCGTCCTTTTTCGCACTGGCTTCAGTTTAAAGCGTTTCTTCGTCGTTGTGTCGTGTTTTCACCATGTGTTCGTCCTTTTTTGCGCTGCCTTCAGTTTAAAGCGTTTCTTCGTCGTTATGTCGTTTTTTCAACGAGTGTTTGTCCTTTTTAGCGCTGCCTTCAGTTTTAAAGCGTTTCTTCTTCGTTGTGTCGTCTTTTCACCATGTGTTCGTCCATTTTAGCGCTACCTTCAGTTTTAAAGCGTTTCTTTGTCGTTGTGTCGTCTTTTCAACGTTTGTTCGTCCTTTTTAGCGCTTCCTTCAGTTTTGAAGCGTTTCTTCGTCGTTGTGTCGTCTTTTCACCGTGTGTTCGTCCTTTTTTGCGCTGCCTTCAGTTTTCAAGCGTTTCTTCGTCGTTGTGTCGTCTTTTCACCATGTGTTCGTCCTTTCTAGCGCTACCTTCAGCTTTAAAGCGTTTCTTCCTCGTTGAGTCGTCTTTTCACCGTGTGTTCATCCTGTTTTGCGCTGCCTTCAGTTTTAAAGCGTTTCTTCGTCGTTGTGTCGTCTTTTCACCATGTGTTCGTCCTTTTTAGCACTACCATCAGTTTTATAGCGTTTCTTCCTCGTGTCGTCTTTTCGCCATGTGTTCGTCCTTTTTTGAGCTGCCTTCAGTTTTAAAGCGTTTCTTCGTCGATGTGTCATCTTTTCACCGTGTGTTCGTCCTTTTTGGCGCTGCCTTCAGCTTTAAAGCGTTTCTTCGTCGTTGTGTCCTCTTTTCACCGTGTGTTCGTCCTTTTTTGAGCTGCCCTCAGTTTTAAAGAGTTTCTTCGTCGTTCTGTCGTTTTTTCAACGTGTGTTCGTACTTTCTAGCGCTGCCTTCCGTTTTAAAGCGTTTCTTCCTCGTTGTGTCGTCTTTTCACCGTGTGTTCGTCCTTTTTTGCGCTGACTTATGTTTTAAAGTGTTTCTTCGTCGTTGTGTCGCCTTTTCACGATGTGTTCGTCCTTTCTTGCGCTGCCTTCAGTTTTAAAGCGTTTCTTCCTCATTGTGTCGTCTTTTCACCGTGTGTTCGTCCCTTTTTCCACTGGCTTCAGTTTTAAACCGTTTCTTTGTCGTTGTGTCGTCTTTCCACCGTGTGTTCGACCTTTTTCGCACTGCCTTCAGTTTTAAAGCGTTTCTTCGTCGTTCTGTCGTCTTTTCGACGTGTGTTCGTCCTTTTTAGCGCTACCTTCAGTTTTAAAGCGTTCCTTCGTCGTTCTCTCGTCTTTTCACCATGTGTTCGTCCTTTTTTGAGCTGCCTTCAGTTTTAAAGCATTTCTTCGTCGTTGTGCCGTCTTTTCAACGTGTGTTCGTCCTTTTTAACGCTTCCTTCTGTTTAAAACGTTTCTTCGTCGTTGTGTCGTCTTTTCAACGTGTGTTCGTCCGTTTTTGCGCTGCCTTTAGTTTTAAAGCATTTCTTCGTCGTTGTGTCGTGTTTTCAACGTGTCTTCGTCCTTTTTAGTGCGACCTTCTGTTTTAAAGCGTTTCTTCTTCCTTGTGTCGTCTTTTCACCATGTGTTCGTCCTTTTTAGCGCTACCTTCAGTTTAAAGCGTTTCTTCCTCGTTGTGTCGTCTTTACGCCGTGTGTTCGTCCTTTTTTGCGCTGCCTTCAGTTTTAAAGCGTTTCTTCGTCGTTGTGTCGTTTTTTCAACGTGTGTTCGTCCTATCTAGCGCTGCCTTCAGTTTTAAAGCGTTTCCTCTTCGTTGTGTCGTCTTTTCACCATGTGTTCGTCCTTTTGAGCGATACCTTGAGTTTTAAAGCGTTTCTTCCTCGTGTCGTCTTTTCACTGTGTGTTCGTCCTTTTTTGCGCTGCCTTCAGTTTTAAAGCGTTTCTTCGTCGTTGTGTCATCTTTTCACCAAGTGTTCGTCCTTTTTAGCGCTACCTTCAGTTTTAAAGCGTTTCTTCCTCGTTGTGTCGTCTTTTCACAATGTGTTCGTCCTTTTTTGCGCTGCCTTCAGTTTTAAAGCGTTTCTTCGTCGTTGTGTCGCCTTTTCACCATGTGTTCGTCCTTTTTAGCGCTACCTTCAGTTTTAAAGCGTTTCTTCTTCGTTGTGTCGTCTTTTCACCATGTGTTCGTCCTTTTTAGCGCTACCTTCAGTTTTGAAGCGTTTCTTCCTCGTTGTGTCGTCTTTTCGCCGTGTGTTCGTCCTTTTTTGCGCTGCCTTCAGTTTTAAAGCGTTTCTTCGTCGAAGTGTCGTCTTTTCAACGTGTACGTCCTTTTTAGCGCTATCTTCAGTTTTAAAGCGTTTCTTCCTCATTGTGTCGTCTCTTCACCATGTGTTCGTCCTTTTTAGCGCTACCTTCAGTTTTAAAGCGTTTCTTTCTCGTTGTGTCGTATTTTCAATGCGCTCGTCCTTTTTAGCACTACCTTCAGTTTTAAAGCATTTCTTCCTCATTGTATGGTCTTTTCACCGTGTGTTCGTCCGTTTTTGCACTGCCTTCAGTTTTAAAGCGTTTCTTCGTCGTTGTGTCGTCTTTTCACCATGTGTTCGTCCTTTATTGCGCTGCCTTCAGTTTTAAAGCGTTTCTTCGTCATTGTGTTGTCTTTTCAACATGTCTTCGTCCTTTCTTACGCTGCCTTCAGTTTTAAAGCGTTTCTTCGCCGTTGTGTCGTCTTTTCCCCGTGTGTTAGTCCTTTTTTGCGCTGCCTTCAGTTTTAAAGCATTTCTTCTTTGTTGTGTCGTCATTTCACCGTGTGTTCGTCCTTTTTTGCGCTGCCTTCAGTTTTAAAGCGTTTCTTCGTCGTTGTGTCGTCTTTTCAACGTGTGTTCGTCTATTTTAGCGCTACCTTCAGTTTTGAAGCATTTCTTCGTCGTTGTGTCGTCTTTTCACCATGTGTTCGTCCTTTTTTGAGCTGCCTTCAGTTTTAAAGCATTTCTTCGTCGTTGTGCCGTCTTTTCAACGTGTGTTCGTCCTTTTAAGCGCTTCCTTCAGTTTTGAAGCGTTTCTTCGTTGTTGTGTCGTCTTTTCACCGTTTGTTCGTCCTTTTTTGCGCTCCCTTCAGTTTTAAAGCGTTTCTTCCTCGTTGTGTCGTCTTTTCACCGTGTGTTCGTCCTTTTTTGCGCTGACCTATGTTTTAAAGTGTTTCTTCGTCGTTGTGTCGCCTTTTCACGATGTGTTCGTCCGTTTTAGCGCTACCTTCAGTTTTAAAGCGTTTCTTCTTCGTTGTGTCGTCTTTTCACCATGTGTTCGTCGTTTTTATCGTTACCTTCAGTTTTAAAGCGTTTCTTCGTCGTTGTGTCGTCTTTTCACCGTGTGTTCGTCCTTTCTTGCGCTGCTTTCAGTTTTAAAGCGTTTCTTCGTCGAAGTGTCGTTTTTCAACGTGTTCGTCCTTTTTAGCGCTACCTTCAGTTTAAAAGCGTTTCTTCCTCATTGTGTCGTCTTTTCACCGTGTGTTCGTCCCTTTTTCCGCTGGCTTCAGTTTTAAACCGTTTCTTTGTCGTTGTGTCGTCTTTCCACCGTGTGTTCGACCTTTTTCGCACTGCCTTCAGTTTTAAAGCGTTTCTTCGTCGTTGTGTCGTTTTTCAACGTGTGTTCGTCCTTTCAAGCGCTACGTTCAGCTTTAAAGCGTTTCTTCGTCGTTGTGTCGTCTTTTCAACGTGTGTTCGTCCTTTTTTGTGCTGCCTTCAGTTTTGAAGCGTTTCTTCGTCGTGTGTCGTCGTTCCACCGTGTGTTCTTCGTTTTTCGCACTGCCTTCAGTTTTAAAGCGTTTCTTCGTCGTTGTGTCGTCTTTTCGACGTGTGTTCGTCCTTTTTAGCGCTACCTTCAGTTTTGAAGCGTTTCTTCGTCGATGTGTCGTCCTTTCACCATGTGTTCGTCCTTTCTTGAGCTGCCTTCAGTTTTAAAGCATTTCTTCGTCGTTGTGCCGTCTTTTCAACGTGTGTTCGTCCTTTTTAGCGCTTCCTTCAGTTTAAAACGTTTCTTCGTCATATTGTCGTCTTTTCACCGTGTGTTCATCCTTTTTTGTGCTGCCTTCAGTTTTAAAGCGTTTCTTCGTCGTTGTGTCGTCTTCTCACCGTGTGTTCGTCCTTTTTCGCACTGGCTTCAGTTTAAAGCGTTTCTTCGTCGTTGTGTCGTGTTTTCACCATGTGTTCGTCCTTTTTTGCGCTGCCTTCAGTTTTAAAGCGTTTCTTCGTCATTGGTTTGTCTTTTCAACATGTGTTCGTCCTTTTTTACGCTGGCTTCAGTTTTAAAGCGTTTCTTCGTCGTTGTGTCGTCCTTCCCCCGTGTGTTCGTCCTTTTTTGCGCTGCCTTCAGTTTAAAGCGTTTCTTCGTCGTTATGTCGTTTTTTCAACGAGTGTTCGTCCTTTTTAGCGCTGCCTTCAGTTTTAAAGCGTTTCTTCTTCGTTGTGTCGTCTTTTCACCATGTGTTCGTCCTTTTTAGCGCTACCTTCAGTTTTAAAGCGTTTCTTTGTCATTGTGTCGTCTTTTCAACGTTTGTTCGTCCTTTTTAGCGCTTCCTTCAGTTTTGAAGCGTTTCTTCGTCGTTGTGTCGTCTTTTCACCGTGTGTTCGTCCTTTTTTGCGCTGCCTTCAGTTTTCAAGCGTTTCTTCGTCGTTGTGTCGTCTTTTCACCATGTGTTCGTCCTTTCTAGCGCTACCTTCAGCTTTAAAGCGTTTCTTCCTCGTTGAGTCGTCTTTTCACCGTGTGTTCATCCTGTTTTGCGCTGCCTTCAGTTTTAAAGCGTTTCTTCGTCGTTGTGTCGTCTTTTCACCATGTGTTCGTCCTTTTTAGCACTACCATCAGTTTTATAGCGTTTCTTCCTCGTGTCGTCTTTTCGCCATGTGTTCGTCCTTTTTTGAGCTCCCTTCAGTTTTAAAGCGTTTCTTCGTCGATGTGTCATCTTTTCACCGTGTGTTCGTCCTTTTTGGCGCTGCCTTCAGCTTTAAAGCGTTTCCTCGTCGTTGTGTCCTCTTTTCACCGTGTGTTCGTCCTTTTTTGAGCTGCCCTCAGTTTTAAAGAGTTTCTTCGTCGTTCTATCGTTTTTTCAACGTGTGTTCGTACTTTCTAGCGCTGCCTTCAGTTTTAAACCGTTTCTTTGTCGTTGTGTCGTCTTTCCACCGTGTGTTCGACCTTTTTCGCACTGCCTTCAGTTTTAAAGCGTTTCTTCGTCGTTCTGTCGTCTTTTCGACGTGTGTTCGTCCTTTTTAGCGCTACCTTCAGTTTTAAAGCGTTTCTTCGTCGTTCTGTCGTCTTTTCACCATGTGTTCGTCCTTTTTTGAGCTGCCTTCAGTTTTAAAGCATTTCTTCGTCGTTGTGCCGTCTTTTCAACGTGTGTTCGTCCTTTTTAACGCTTCCTTCTGTTTAAAACGTTTCTTCGTCGTTGTGTCGTCTTTTCAACGTGTGTTCGTCCGTTTTTGCGCTGCCTTTAGTTTTAAAGCATTTCTTCGTCGTTGTGTCGTGTTTTCAACGTGTCTTCGTCCTTTTTAGTGCTACCTTCTGTTTTAAAGCGTTTCTTCTTCCTTGTGTCGTCTTTTCACCATGTGTTCGTCCTTTTTAGCGCTACCTTCAGTTTAAAGCGTTTCTTCCTCGTTGTGTCGTCTTTACGCCGTGTGTTCGTCCTTTTTTGCGCTGCCTTCAGTTTTAAAGCGTTTCTTCGTCGTTGTGTCGTTTTTTCAACGTGTGTTCGTCCTATCTAGCGCTGCCTTCAGTTTTAAAGCGTTTCTTCTTCGTTGTGTCGTCTTTTCACCATGTGTTCGTTCTTTTTAGCGATACCTTGAGTTTTAAAGCGTTTCTTCCTCGTGTCGTCTTTTCACTGTGTGTTCGTCCTTTTTTGCGCTGCCTTCAGTTTTAAAGCGTTTCTTCGTCGTTGTGTCATCTTCTCACCAAGTGTTCGTCCTTTTTAGCGCTACCTTCAGTTTTAAAGCGTTTCTTCCTCGTTGTGTCGTCTTTTCACAATGTGTTCGTCCTTTTTTGCGCTGCCTTCAGTTTTAAAGCGTTTCTTCGTCGTTGTGTCGTTTTTCAACGTGTGTTCGTCCTTTCAAGCGCTACGTTCAGCTTTAAAGCGTTTCTTCGTCGTTGTGTCGTCTTTTCAACGTGTGTTCGTCCTTTTTTGTGCTGCCTTCAGTTTTGAAGCGTTTCTTCGTCGTGTGTCGTCGTTCCACCGTGTGTTCTTCGTTTTTCGCACTGCCTTCAGTTTTAAAGCGTTTCTTCGTCGTTGTGTCGTCTTTTCGACGTGTGTTCGTCCTTTTTAGCGCTACCTTCAGTTTTGAAGCGTTTCTTCGTCGTTGTGTCGTCTTTTCACCATGTGTTCGTCCTTTCTTGAGCTGCCTTCAGTTTTAAAGCATTTCTTCGTCGTTGTGCCGTCTTTTCAACGTGTGTTCGTCCTTTTTAGCGCTTCCTTCAGTTTAAAACGTTTCTTCGTCATATTGTCGTCTTTTCACCGTGTGTTCATCCTTTTTTGTGCTGCCTTCAGTTTTAAAGCGTTTCTTCGTCGTTGTGTCGTCTTCTCACCGTGTGTTCGTCCTTTTTCGCACTGGCTTCAGTTTAAAGCGTTTCTTCGTCGTTGTGTCGTGTTTTCACCATGTGTTCGTCCTTTTTTGCGCTGCCTTCAGTTTTAAAGCGTTTCTTCGTCATTGGTTTGTCTTTTCAACATGTGTTCGTCCTTTTTTACGCTGGCTTCAGTTTTAAAGCGTTTCTTCGTCGTTGTGTCGTCCTTCCCCCGTGTGTTCGTCCTTTTTTGCGCTGCCTTCAGTTTAAAGCGTTTCTTCGTCGTTATGTCGTTTTTTCAACGAGTGTTCGTCCTTTTTAGCGCTGCCTTCAGTTTTAAAGCGTTTCTTCTCGTTGTGTCGTCTTTTCACCATGTGTTCGTCCTTTTTAGCGCTACCTTCAGTTTTAAAGCGTTTCTTTGTCATTGTGTCGTCTTTTCAACGTTTGTTCGTCCTTTTTAGCGCTTCCTTCAGTTTTGAAGCGTTTCTTCGTCGTTGTGTCGTCTTTTCACCGTGTGTTCGTCCTTTTTTGCGCTGCCTTCAGTTTTCAAGCGTTTCTTCGTCGTTGTGTCGTCTTTTCACCATGTGTTCGTCGTTTCTAGCGCTACCTTCAGCTTTAAAGCGTTTCTTCCTCGTTGAGTCGTCTTTTCACCGTGTGTTCATCCTGTTTTGCGCTGCCTTCAGTTTTAAAGCGTTTCTTCGTCGTTGTGTCGTCTTTTCACCATGTGTTCGTCCTTTTTAGCACTACCATCAGTTTTATAGCGTTTCTTCCTCGTGTCGTCTTTTCGCCATGTGTTCGTCCTTTTTTGAGCTGCCTTCAGTTTTAAAGCGTTTCTTCGTCGATGTGTCATCTTTTCACCGTGTGTTCGTCCTTTTTGGCGCTGCCTTCAGCTTTAAAGCGTTTCTTCGTCGTTGTGTCCTCTTTTCACCGTGTGTTCTTCCTTTTTTGAGCTGCCCTCAGTTTTAAAGAGTTTCTTCGTCGTTCTGTCGTTTTTTCAACGTGTGTTCGTACTTTCTAGCGCTGCCTTCAGTTTTAAAGCGTTTCTTCCTCGTTGTGTCGTCTTTTCACCGTGTGTTCGTCCTTTTTTGCGCTGACTTATGTTTTAAAGTGTTTCTTCGTCGTTGTGTCGCCTTTTCACGATGTGTTCGTCCTTTCTTGCTCTGCCTTCAGTTTTAAAGCGTTTCTTCCTCATTGTGTCGTCTTTTCACCGTGTGTTCGTCCCTTTTTCCACTGGCTTCAGTTTTAAACCGTTTCTTTGTCGTTGTGTGGTCTTTCCACCGTGTGTTCGACCTTTTTCGCACTGCCTTCAGTTTTAAAGCGTTTCTTCGTCGTTCTGTCGTCTTTTCGACGTGTGTTCGTCCTTTTTAGCGCTACCTTCAGTTTTAAAGCGTTTCTTCGTCGTTCTGTCGTCTTTTCACCATGTGTTCGTCCTTTTTTGAGCTGCCTTCAGTTTTAAAGCATTTCTTCGTCGTTGTGCCGTCTTTTCAACGTGTGTTCGTCCTTTTTAACGCTTCCTTCTGTTTAAAACGTTTCTTCGTCGTTGTGTCGTCTTTTCAACGTGTGTTCGTCCGTTTTTGCGCTGCCTTTAGTTTTAAAGCATTTCTTCGTCGTTGTGTCGTGTTTTCAACGTGTCTTCGTCCTTTTTAGTGCTACCTTCTGTTTTAAAGCGTTTCTTCTTCCTTGTGTCGTCTTTTCACCATGTGTTCGTCCTTTTTAGCGCTACCTTCAGTTTAAAGCGTTTCTTCCTCGTTGTGTCGTCTTTACGCCGTGTGTTCGTCCTTTTTTGCGCTGCCTTCAGTTTTAAAGCGTTTCTTCGTCGTTGTGTCGTTTTTTCAACGTGTGTTCGTCCTATCTAGCGCTGCCTTCAGTTTTAAAGCGTTTCTTCTTCGTTGTGTCGTCTTTTCACCATGTGTTCGTCCTTTTTAGCGATACCTTGAGTTTTAAAGCGTTTCTTCCTCGTGTCGTCTTTTCACTGTGTGTTCGTCCTTTTTTGCGCTGCCTTCAGTTTTAAAGCGTTTCTTCGTCGTTGTGTCATCTTCTCACCAAGTGTTCGTCCTTTTTAGCGCTACCTTCAGTTTTAAAGCGTTTCTTCCTCGTTGTGTCGTCTTTTCACAATGTGTTCGTCCTTTTTTGCGCTGCCTTCAGTTTTAAAGCGTTTCTTCGTCGTTGTGTCGCCTTTTCACCATGTGTTCGTCCTTTTTAGCGCTACCTTCAGTTTTAAAGCGTTTCTTCTTCGTTGTGTCCTCTTTTCACCATGTGTTCGTCCTTTTTAGCGCTACCTTCAGTTTTAAAGCGTTTCTTCCTCGTTGTGTCGTCTTTTCGCCGTGTGTTCGTCCTTTTTTGCGCTGCCTTCAGTTTTAAAGCGTTTCTTCGTCGAAGTGTCGTCTTTTCAACGTGTACGTCCTTTTTAGCGCTATCTTCAGTTTTAAAGCGTTTCTTCCTCATTGTGTCGTCTCTTCACCATGTGTTCGTCCTTTTTAGCGCTACCTTCAGTTTTAAAGCGTTTCTTTCTCGTTGTGTCGTATTTTCAATGCGCTCGTCCTTTTTAGCACTACCTTCAGTTTTAAAGCATTTCTTCCTCATTGTATGGTCTTTTCACCGTGTGTTCGTCCGTTTTTGCACTGCCTTCAGTTTTAAAGCGTTTCTTCGTCGTTGTGTCGTCTTTTCACCATGTGTTCGTCCTTTATTGCGCTGCCTTCAGTTTTAAAGCGTTTCTTCGTCATTGTCTTGTCTTTTCAACATGTCTTCGTCCTTTCTTACGCTGCCTTCAGTTTTAAAGCGTTTCTTCGCCGTTGTGTCGTCTTTTCCCCGTGTGTTAGTCCTTTTTTGCGCTGCCTTCAGTTTTAGCATTTCTTCTTTGTTGTGTCGTCATTTCACCGTGTGTTCGTCCTTTTTTGCGCTGCCTTCAGTTTTAAAGCGTTTCTTCGTCGTTGTGTCGTCTTTTCAACGTGTGTTCGTCTATTTTAGCGCTACCTTCAGTTTTGAAGCGTTTCTTCGTCGTTGTGTCGTCTTTTCACCATGTGTTCGTCCTTTTTTGAGCTGCCTTCAGTTTTAAAGCATTTCTTCGTCGTTGTGCCGTCTTTTCAACGTGTGTTCGTCCTTTTAAGCGCTTCCTTCAGTTTTGAAGCGTTTCTTCGTTGTTGTGTCGTCTTTTCACCGTTTGTTCGTCCTTTTTTGCGCTCCCTTCAGTTTTAAAGCGTTTCTTCCTCGTTGTGTCGTCTTTTCACCGTGTGTTCGTCCTTTTTTGCGCTGACCTATGTTTTAAAGTGTTTCTTCGTCGTTGTGTCGCCTTTTCACGATGTGTTCGTCCGTTTTAGCGCTACCTTCAGTTTTAAAGCGTTTCTTCTTCGTTGTGTCGTCTTTTCACCATGTGTTCGTCGTTTTTATCGTTACCTTCAGTTTTAAAGCGTTTCTTCGTCGTTGTGTCGTCTTTTCACCGTGTGTTCGTCCTTTCTTGCGCTGCTTTCAGTTTTAAAGCGTTTCTTCGTCGAAGTGTCGTTTTTCAACGTGTTCGTCCTTTTTAGCGCTACCTTCAGTTTAAAAGCGTTTCTTCCTCATTGTGTCGTCTTTTCACCGTGTGTTCGTCCCTTTTTCCGCTGGCTTCAGTTTTAAACCGTTTCTTTGTCGTTGTGTCGTCTTTCCACCGTGTGTTCGTCCTTTTTCGCACTGCCTTCAGTTTTAAAGCGTTTCTTCGTCGTTGTGTCGTCTTTTCAACCTGTGTTCGTCCTTTTTTGTGCTGCCTTCAGTTTTGAAGCGTTTCTTCGTCGTGTGTCGTCGTTCCACCGTGTGTTCTTCGTTTTTCGCACTGCCTTCAGTTTTAAAGCGTTTCTTCGTCGTTGTGTCGTCTTTTCGACGTGTGTTCGTCCTTTTTAGCGCTACCTTCAGTTTTTAACCGTTTCTTCGTCGTTGTGTCGTCTTTTCACCATGTGTTCGTCCTTTTTTGAGCTGCCTTCAGTTTTAAAGCATTTCTTCGTCGTTGTGCCGTCTTAACAACGTGTGTTAGTCCTTTTTAGCGCTTCCTTCAGTTTAAAACGTTTCTTCGGCGTTGCGTCGTCTTTTCAACGTGTGTTCGTCCGTTTTTGCGCTGCCTTCAGTTTTAAAGCGTTTCTTAGTCATTGGTTTGTCTTTTCAACATGTGTTCGTCCTTTTTTACGCTGCCTTCAGTTTTAAAGCGTTTCTTCGTCGTTGTGTCGTCCTTCCCCCGTTAGTTCGTCCTTTTTTGCGCTGCCTTCAGTTTAAAGCGTTTCTTCGTCGTTATGTCGTTTTTTCAACGAGTGTTCGTCCTTTTTAGCGCTGCCTTCAGTTTTAAAGCATTTCTTCTTCGTTGTGTCGTCTTTTCACCATGTGTTCGTCCTTTTTAGCGCTGCCTTCAGTTTTAAAGCGTTTCTTCGTCGTTGTGGCGTCTTCTCACCGTGTGTTCGTCCTTTTTCGCACTGGCTTCAGTTTTAAAGCGTTTCTTCGTCGTTGTGTCGTCTTTTCAACATGTGTTCGTCCTTTTAAGCACTGCCTTCAGTTTTAAAGCGTTTCTTCCTCGTGTCGTCTTTTCGCCATGTGTTCGTCCTTTTAAGCGCTACGTTCAGTTTTAAAGCGTTTCTTCGTCGTGTGTCGTCGTTCCAACGTGTGTTCTTCGTTTTTCGCACTGCCTTCAGTTTTAAAGCGTTTCTTCGTCGTTGTGTCGTCTTTTCGACGTGTGTTCGTCCTTTTTAGCGCTACCTTCAGTTTTGAAGCGTTTCTTCGTCGTTGTGTCGTCTTTTCACCATGTGTTCGTCCTTTCTTGAGCTGCCTTCAGTTTTAAAGCATTTCTTCGTCGTTGTGCCGTCTTTTCAACGTGTGTTCGTCCTTTTTAGCGCTTCCTTCAGTTTAAAACGTTTCTTCGTCATATTGTCGTCTTTTCACCGTGTGTTCATCCTTTTTTGTGCTGCCTTCAGTTTTAAAGCGTTTCTTCGTCGTTGTGTCGTCTTCTCACCCTGTGTTCGTCCTTTTTCGCACTGGCTTCAGTTTAAAGCGTTTCTTCGTCGTTGTGTCGTGTTTTCACCATGTGTTCGTCCTTTTTTGCGCTGCCTTCAGTTTTAAAGCGTTTCTTCGTCATTGGTTTGTCTTTTCAACATGTGTTCGTCCTTTTTTACGCTGGCTTCAGTTTTAAAGCGTTTCTTCGTCGTTGTGTCGTCCTTCCCCCGTGTGTTCGTCCTTTTTTGCGCTGCCTTCAGTTTAAAGCGTTTCTTCGTCGTTATTCAACGAGTGTTCGTCCTTTTTAGCGCTGCCTTCAGTTTTAAAGCGTTTCTTCTTCGTTGTGTCGTCTTTTCACCATGTGTTCGTCCTTTTTAGCGCTACCTTCAGTTTTAAAGCGTTTCTTTGTCGTTGTGTCGTCTTTTCAACGTTTGTTCGTCCTTTTTAGCGCTTCCTTCAGTTTTGAAGCGTTTCTTCGTCGTTGTGTCGACTTTTCACCGTGTGTTCGTCCTTTTTTGCGCTGCCTTCAGTTTTCAAGCGTTTCTTCGTCGTTGTGTCGTCTTTTCACCATGTGTTCGTCCTTTCTAGCGCTACCTTCAGCTTTAAAGCGTTTCTTCCTCGTTGAGTCGTCTTTTCACCGTGTGTTCATCCTGTTTTGCGCTGCCTTCAGTTTTAAAGCGTTTCTTCGTCGTTGTGTCGTCTTTTCACCATGTGTTCGTCCTTTTTAGCACTACCATCAGTTTTATAGCGTTTCTTCCTCGTGTCGTCTTTTCGCCATGTGTTCGTCCTTTTTTGAGCTGCCTTCAGTTTTAAAGCGTTTCTTCGTCGATGTGTCATCTTTTCACCGTGTGTTCGTCCTTTTTGGCGCTGCCTTCAGCTTTAAAGCGTTTCTTCGTCGTTGTGTCCTCTTCTCACCGTGTGTTCGTCCTTTTTTGAGCTGCCCTCAGTTTTAAAGAGTTTCTTCGTCGTTCTGTCGTTTTTTCAACGTGTGTTCGTACTTTTTAGCGCTGCCTTCAGTTTTAAAGCGTTTCTTCCTCGTTGTGTCGTCTTTTCACCGTGTGTTCGTCCTTTTTTGCGCTGACTTATGTTTTAAAGTGTTTCTTCGTCGTTGTGTCGCCTTTTCACGATGTGTTCGTCCTTTCTTGCGCTGCCTTCAGTTTTAAAGCGTTTCTTCCTCATTGTGTCGTCTTTTCACCGTGTGTTCGTCCCTTTTTCCACTGGCTTCAATTTTAAACCGTTTCTTTGTCGTTGTGTCGTCTTTCCACCGTGTGTTCGACCTTTTTCGCACTGCCTTCAGTTTTAAAGCGTTTCTTCGTCGTTCTGTCGTCTTTTCGACGTGTGTTCGTCCTTTTTAGCGCTACCTTCAGTTTTGAAGCGTTTCTTCGTCGTTCTGTCGTCTTTTCACCATGTGTTCGTCCTTTTTTGAGCTGCCTTCAGTTTTAAAGCATTTCTTCGTCGTTGTGCCGTCTTTTCAACGTGTGTTCGTCCTTTTTAACGCTTCCTTCTGTTTAAAACGTTTCTTCGTCGTTGTGTCGTCTTTTCAACGTGTGTTCGTCCGTTTTTGCGCTGCCTTTAGTTTTAAAGCATTTCTTCGTCGTTGTGTCGTGTTTTCAACGTGTCTTCGTCCTTTTTAGTGCTACCTTCTGTTTTAAAGCGTTTCTTCTTCCTTGTGTCGTCTTTTCACCATGTGTTCGTCCTTTTTAGCGCTACCTTCAGTTTAAAGCGTTTCTTCCTCGTTGTGTCGTCTTTACGCCGTGTGTTCGTCCTTTTTTGCGCTGCCTTCAGTTTTAAAGCGTTTCTTCGTCGTTGTGTCGTTTTTTCAACGTGTGTTCGTCCTATCTAGCGCTGCCTTCAGTTTTAAAGCGTTTCTTCTTCGTTGTGTCGTCTTTTCACCATGTGTTCGTCCTTTTTAGCGATACCTTGAGTTTTAAAGCGTTTCTTCTTCGTGTCGTCTTTTCACTGTGTGTTCGTCCTTTTTTGCGCTGCCTTCAGTTTTAAAGCGTTTCTTCGTCGTTGTGTCATCTTTTCACCAAGTGTTCGTCCTTTTTAGCGCTACCTTCAGTTTTAAAGCGTTTCTTCCTCGTTGTGTCGTCTTTTCACAATGTGTTCGTCCTTTTTTGCGCTGCCTTCAGTTTTAAAGCGTTTCTTCGTCGTTGTGTCGCCTTTTCACCATGTGTTCGTCCTTTTTAGCGCTACCTTCAGTTTTAAAGCGTTTCTTCTTCGTTGTGTCGTCTTTTCACCATGTGTTCGTCCTTTTTAGCGCTACCTTCAGTTTTAAAGCGTTTCTTCCTCGTTGTGTCGTCTTTTCGCCGTGTGTTCGTCCTTTTTTGCGCTGCCTTCAGTTTTAAAGCGTTTCTTCGTCGAAGTGTCGTCTTTTCAACGTGTACGTCCTTTTTAGCGCTATCTTCAGTTTTAAAGCGTTTCTTCCTCATTGTGTCGTCTCTTCACCATGTGTTCGTCCTTTTTAGCGCTACCTTCAGTTTTAAAGCGTTTCTTTCTCGTTGTGTCGTATTTTCAATGCGCTCGTCCTTTTTAGCACTACCTTCAGTTTTAAAGCATTTCTTCCTCATTGCATGGTCTTTTCACCGTGTGTTCGTCCGTTTTTGCACTGCCTTCAGTTTTAAAGCGTTTCTTCGTCGTTGTGTCGTCTTTTCACCATGTGTTCGTCCTTTATTGCGCTGCCTTCAGTTTTAAAGCGTTTCTTCGTCATTGTGTTGTCTTTTCAACATGTCTTCGTCCTTTTTTACGCTGCCTTCAGTTTTAAAGCGTTTCTTCGCCGTTGTGTCGTCTTTTCCCCGTGTGTTAGTCCTTTTTTGCGCTGCCTTCAGTTTTAAAGCATTTCTTCTTTGTTGTGTCGTCATTTCACCGTGTGTTCGTCCTTTTTTGCGCTGCCTTCAGTTTTAAAGCGTTTCTTCGTCGTTGTGTCGTCTTTTCAACGTGTGTTCGTCTATTTTAGCGCTACCTTCAGTTTTGAAGCGTTTCTTCGTCGTTGTGTCGTCTTTTCACCATGTGTTCGTCCTTTTTTGAGCTGCCTTCAGTTTTAAAGCATTTCTTCGTCGTTGTGCCGTCTTTTCAACGTGTGTTCGTCCTTTTAAGCGCTTCCTTCAGTTTTGAAGCGTTTCTTCGTTGTTGTGTCGTCTTTTCACCGTTTGTTCGTCCTTTTTTGCGCTCCCTTCAGTTTTAAAGCGTTTCTTGCTCGTTGTGTCGTCTTTTCATTGTGTGTTCGTCCTTTTTTGCGCTGACCTATGTTTTAAAGTGTTTCTTCGTCGTTGTGTCGCCTTTTCACGATGTGTTCGTCCGTTTTAGCGCTACCTTCAGTTTTAAAGCGTTTCTTCTTCGTTGTGTCGTCTTTTCACCATGTGTTCGTCGTTTTTATCGCTACCTTCAGTTTTAAAGCGTTTCTTCGTCGTTGTGTCGTCTTTTCACCGTGTGTTCGTCCTTTCTTGCGCTGCTTTCAGTTTTAAAGCGTTTCTTCGTCGAAGTGTCGTTTTTCAACGTGTTCGTCCTTTTTAGCGCTACCTTCAGTTTAAAAGCGTTTCTTCCTCATTGTGTCGTCTTTTCACCGTGTGTTCGTCCCTTTTTCCGCTGGCTTCAGTTTTAAACCGTTTCTTTGTCGTTGTGTCGTCTTTCCACCGTGTGTTCGTCCTTTTTCGCACTGCCTTCAGTTTTAAAGCGTTTCTTCGTCGTTGTGTCGTCTTTTCAACGTGTGTTCGTCCTTTTAAGCGCTACGTTCAGTTTTAAAGCGTTTCTTCGTCGTTGTGTCGTCTTTTCAACGTGTGTTCGTCCTTTTTTGTGCTGCCTTCAGTTTTGAAGCGTTTCTTCATCGTGTGTCGTCGTTCCACCGTGTGTTCTTCGTTTTTCGCACTGCCTTCAGTTTTAAAGCGTTTCTTCGTCGTTGTGTCGTCTTTTGGACGTGTGTTCGTCCTTTTTAGCGCTACCTTCAGGTTTGAAGCGTTTCTTCGTCGTTGTGTCGTGTTTTCACCATGTGTTCGTCCTTTTTTGAGCTGCCTTCAGTTTTAAAGCATTTCTTCGTCGTTGTGCCGTCTTTTAAACGTGTGTTAGTCCTTTTTAGCGCTTCCTTCAGTTTAAAACGTTTCTTCGTCGTTGTGTCGTCTTTTCAACGTGTGTTCGTCCGTTTTTGCGCTGCCTTCAGTTTTAAAGCGTTTCTTAGTCATTGGTTTGTCTTTTCAACATGTGTTCGTCCTTTTTTAGGCTGCCTTCAGTTTTAAAGCGTTTCTTCGTCGTTGTGTCGTCCTTCCCCCGTGTGTTCGTCCTTTTTTGCGCTGCCTTCAGTTTAAAGCGTTTCTTCGTCGTTATGTCGTTTTTTCAACGAGTGTTCGTCCTTTTTAGCGCTGCCTTCAGTTTTAAAGCGTTTCTTCTTCGTTGTGTCGTCTTTTCACCATGTGTTCGTCCTTTTTAGCGCTACCTTCAGTTTTGAAGCGTTTCTTCGTCGTTGTGTCGTCTTTTCACCATGTGTTCGTCCTTTTTTGAGCTGCCTTCAGTTTTAAAGCATATCTTCGTCGTTGTGCGGTCTTTTCAACGTGTGTTCGTCCTTTTTAGCGCTTCCTTCAGTTTTGAAGCGTTTCTTCGTCGTTGTGTCGTCTTCTCACCGTGTGTTCGTCCTGTTTAGCGCTAACTTCAGCTTTAAAGCGTTTCTTCCTCGTTGAGTCGTCTTTTCTCCGTGTATTCATCCTTTTTTGCGTTGCCTTCAGTTTTAAAGCGTTTCTTCGTCGTTGTGTCGTCTTTTCACCATGTGTTCGTCCTTTTTAGCACTACCATCAGTTTTATAGCGTTTCTTCCTCCTGTGGTCTTTTCGCCATGTGTTCGTCCTTTTTAGCGCTACCTTCAGTTTTAAAGCGTTTCTTCCTCGTTGTGTCGTCTTTTAACCATGTGTTTGTCCTTTTTTGCGCTGCCTTCAGTTTTAAAGCGTTTCTTCGTCGTTGTGTCGTCTTTTCAACATGTATTCGTTCTTTTTAGCACTACCTTCAGTTTTTAAGCGTTTCTTCCTGGTGTCGTCTTTTCGCCATGTGTTCGTCCTTTTTTGAGCTGCCTTCAGTTTTAAAGCGTTTCTTCGACGATGTGTCATCTTTTCACCGTGTGTTCGTCCTTTTTTGCGCTGCCTTCAGCTTTAAAGCGTTTCTTCGTCGTTGTGTCCTCTTTTCACCGTGTGTTCGTCCTTTTTTGCGCTGCCCTCAGTTTTAAAGAGTTTCTTCGTCGTTGTGTCGTTTTTTCAACGTGTGTTCGTCCTTTTTAGCGCTGCCTTCAGTTTTAAAGCGTTTCTTCCTCGTTGTGTCGTCTTTTCACCGTGTGTTCGTCCTTTTTTGCGCTGACTTATGTTTTAAAGTGTTTCTTCGTCGTTGTGTCGCCTTTTCACGATGTGTTCGTCCTTTCTTGCGCTGCCTTCAGTTTTAAAGCGTTTCTTCGTCGAAGCGTCGTTTTTCAACGTGTTCGTCCTTTTTAGCGCTACCTTCAGTTTTAAAGCGTTTCTTCCTCATTGTGTCGTCTTTTCACCGTGTGTTCGTCCCTTTTTCCGCTGGCTTCAGTTTTAAACCGTTTCTTTGTCGTTGTGTCGTCTTTCCACCGTGTGTTCGACCTTTTTCGCACTGCCTTCAGTTTTAAAGCGTTTCTTCGTCGTTGTGTCGTTTTTCAACGTGTGTTCGTCCTTTGAAGCGCGACGTTCAGTTTTAAAGCGTTTCTTCGTCGTTGTGTCGCCTTTTCAACGTGTGTTCGTTCTTTTTTGTGCTGCCTTCAGTTTTGAAGCGTTTCTTCGTCGTGTGTCGTCGTTCCACTGTGTGTTTTTCGTTTTTCGCACTGCCTTCAGTTTTAAAGCGTATCTTCGTCGTTCTGTCGTCTTTTCGACGTGTGTTCGTCCTTTTTAGCGCTACCTTCAGTTTTGAAGCGTTTCTTCGTCGTTGTGTCGTCTTTTCACCATGTGTTCGTCCTTTTTTGAGCTGCCTTCAGTTTTAAAGCATTTCTTCGTCGTTGTGCCGTCTTTTCAACGTGTGTTCGTCCTTTTTAGCGCTTCCTTCAGTTTAAAACGTTTCTTCGTCGTTGTGTCGTCTTTTCAACGTGTGTTCGTCCGTTTTTGCGCTGCCTTTAGTTTTAAAGCATTTCTTCGTCGTTGTGTCGAGTTTTCAACGTGTGTTCGTCCTTTTTAGTGCTACCTTCTGTTTTAAAGCGTTTCTTCTTCCTTGTGTCGTCTCTTCACCATGTGTTCGTCCTTTTTAGCGCTACCTTCAGTTTTAAAGCGTTTCTTTCTCGTTGTGTCGTATTTTCAATGCGCTCGTCCTTTTTAGCACTACCTTCAGTTTTAAAGCATTTCTTCCTCATTGTATGGTCTTTTCACCGTGTGTTCGTCCGTTTTTGCACTGCCTTCAGTTTTAAAGCGTTTCTTCGTCGTTGTGTCGTCTTTTCACCATGTGTTCGTCCTTTATTGCGCTGCCTTCAGTTTTAAAGCGTTTCTTCGTCATTGTGTTGTCTTTTCAACATGTGTTCGTCATTTTTTACGCTGCCTTCAGTTTTAAAGCGTTTCTTCGTCGTTGTGTCGTCTTTTCCCCGTGTGTTAGTCCTTTTTTGCGCTGCCTTCAGTTTTAAAGCATTTCTTCTTTGTTGTGTCGTCATTTCACCGTGTGTTCGTCCTTTTTTGCGCTGCCTTCAGTTTTAAAGCGTTTCTTCGTCGTTCGTTCGTCTTTTCAACGTATGTTCGTCCTTTTTAGCGCTACCTTAAGTTTTGAAGGGTTTCTTCGTCGTTCTGTCGTCTTTTCAACGTGTGTTCGTCTTTTTTAGCGCTAACTTCAGTTTTAAAGCGTTTCTTCTTCGTTGTGTCGTCTTTTCACCATGTGTTCGTCCTTTTTAGCGCTACCTTCAGTTTTAAAGCGTTTCTTCCTCGTTGTGTCGTCTTTTCACCCTGTGTTCGTCCTTTTTTGCGCTGCCTTCAGTTTTAAAGCATTTCTTCGTCGTTGTGTCGTCATTTCACCGTGTGTTCGTCCTTTTTTGCGCTGCCTTCAGTTTTAAAGCGTTTCTTCGTCGTTCGTTCGTCTTTTCAACGTATGTTCGTCCTTTTTAGCGCTACCTTAAGTTTTGAAGGGTTTCTTCGTCGTTCTGTCGTCTTTTCAACGTGTGTTCGTCCTTTTTAGCGCTACCTTCAGTTTTAAAGCGTTTCTTTTTCGTTGTGCCGTCTTTTCACCATGTGTTCGTCCTTTTTAGCGCTGCCTTCAGTTTTAAAGCGTTTCTTCCTCGTGTCGTCTTTTCATCGTCTGTTCGTCCTTTTTTGCGCTGCCTTCAGTTTTAAAGCGTTTCTTCGTCCTTGTGTCGTCTCTTCACCATGTGTTCGTCCTTTTTAGCGCTACCTTCAGTTTTATAGCGTTTCTTCCTCCTGTGGTCTTTTCGCCATGTGTTCGTCCTTTTTAGCGCTACCTTCAGTTTTAAAGCGTTTCTTCCTCGTTGTGTCGTCTTTTAACCGTGTGTTTGTCCTTTTTTGCGCTGCCTTCAGTTTTAAAGCGTTTCTTCGTCGTTGTGTCGTCTTTTCAACATGTATTCGTTCTTTTTAGCACTACCTTCAGTTTTTAAGCGTTTCTTCCTGGTGTCGTCTTTTCGCCATGTGTTCGTCCTTTTTTGAGCTGCCTTCAGTTTTAAAGCGTTTCTTCAACGATGTGTCATCTTTTCACCGTGTGTTCGTCCTTTTTTGCGCTGCCTTCAGCTTTAAAGCGTTTCTTCGTCGTTGTGTCCTCTTTTCACCGTGTGTTCGTCCTTTTTTGCGCTGCCCTCAGTTTTAAAGAGTTTCTTCGTCGTTGTGTCGTTTTTTCAACGTGTGTTCGTCCTTTTTAGCGCTGCCTTCAGTTTTAAAGCGTTTCTTCCTCGTTGTGTCGTCTTTTCACCGTGTGTTCGTCCTTTTTTGCGCTGACTTATGTTTTAAAGTGTTTCTTCGTCCTTGTGTCGCCTTTTCACGATGTGTTCGTCCTTTCTTGCGCTGCCTTCAGTTTTAAAGCGTTTCTTCGTCGAAGCGTCGTTTTTCCACGTGTTCGTCCTTTTTAGCGCTACCTTCAGTTTTAAAGCGTTTCTTCCTCATTGTGTCGTCTTTTCACCGTGTGTTCGTCCCTTTTTCCGCTGGCTTCAGTTTTAAACCGTTTCTTTGTCGTTGTGTCGTCTTTCCACCGTGTGTTCGACCTTTTTCGCACTGCCTTCAGTTTTAAAGCGTTTCTTCGTCGTTGTGTCGTTTTTCAACGTGTGTTCGTCCTTTTAAGCGCGACGTTCAGTTTTAAAGCGTTTCTTCGTCGTTGTGTCGCCTTTTCAACGTGTGTTCGTTCTTTTTTGTGCTGCCTTCAGTTTTGAAGCGTTTCTTCGTCGTGTGTCGTCGTTCCACTGTGTGTTTTTCGTTTTTCGCACTGCCTTCAGTTTTAAAGCGTATCTTCGTCGTTCTGTCGTCTTTTCGACGTGTGTTCGTCCTTTTTAGCGCTACCTTCAGTTTTGAAGCGTTTCTTCGTCGTTGTGTCGTCTTTTCACCATGTGTTCGTCCTTTTTTGAGCTGCCTTCAGTTTTAAAGCATTTCTTCGTCGTTGTGCCGTCTTTTCAACGTGTGTTCGTCCTTTTTAGCGCTTCCTTCAGTTTAAAACGTTTCTTCGTCGTTGTGTCGTCTTTTCAACGTGTGTTCGTCCGTTTTTGCGCTGCCTTTAGTTTTAAAGCATTTCTTCGTCGTTGTGTCGAGTTTTCAACGTGTGTTCGTCCTTTTTAGTGCTACCTTCTGTTTTAAAGCGTTTCTTCTTCCTTGTGTCGTCTCTTCACCATGTGTTCGTCCTTTTTAGCGCTACCTTCAGTTTTAAAGCGTTTCTTTCTCGTTGTGTCGTATTTTCAATGCGCTCGTCCTTTTTAGCACTACCTTCAGTTTTAAAGCATTTCTTCCTCATTGTATGGTCTTTTCACCGTGTGTTCGTCCGTTTTTGCACTGCCTTCAGTTTTAAAGCGTTTCTTCGTCGTTGTGTCGTCTTTTCACCATGTGTTCGTCCTTTATTGCGCTGCCTTCAGTTTTAAAGCGTTTCTTCGTCATTGTGTTGTCTTTTCAACATGTGTTCGTCCTTTTTTACGCTGCCTTCAGTTTTAAAGCGTTTCTTCGTCGTTGTGTCGTCTTTTCCCCGTGTGTTAGTCCTTTTTTGCGCTGCCTTCAGTTTTAAAGCATTTCTTCTTTGTTGTGTCGTCATTTCACCGTGTGTTCGTCCTTTTTTGCGCTGCCTTCAGTTTTAAAGCGTTTCTTCGTCGTTCGTTCGTCTTTTCAACGTATGTTCGTCCTTTTTAGCGCTACCTTAAGTTTTGAAGGGTTTCTTCGTCGTTCTGTCGTCTTTTCAACGTGTGTTCGTCTTTTTTAGCGCTAACTTCAGTTTTAAAGCGTTTCTTCTTCGTTGTGTCGTCTTTTCACCATGTGTTCGTCCTTTTTAGCGCTACCTTCAGTTTTAAAGCGTTTCTTCCTCGTTGTGTCGTCTTTTCACCCTGTGTTCGTCCTTTTTTGCGCTGCCTTGAGTTTTAAAGCATTTCTTCGTCGTTGTGTCGTCATTTCACCGTGTGTTCGTCCTTTTTTGCGCTGCCTTCAGTTTTAAAGCGTTTCTTCGTCGTTCGTTCGTCTTTTCAACGTATGTTCGTCCTTTTTAGCGCTACCTTAAGTTTTGAAGGGTTTCTTCGTCGTTCTGTCGTCTTTTCAACGTGTGTTCGTCCTTTTTAGCGCTACCTTCAGTTTTAAAGCGTTTCTTTTTCGTTGTGCCGTCTTTTCACCATGTGTTCGTCCTTTTTAGCGCTGCCTTCAGTTTTAAAGCGTTTCTTCCTCGTGTCGTCTTTTCATCGTCTGTTCGTCCTTTTTTGCGCTGCCTTCAGTTTTAAAGCGTTTCTTCGTCCTTGTGTCGTCTCTTCACCATGTGTTCGTCCTTTTTAGCGCTACCTTCAGTTTTAAAGCGTTTCTTTCTCGTTGTGTCGTATTTTCAATGCGCTCGTCCTTTTTAGCACTGCCTTCAGTTTTAAAGCATTTCTTCCTCATTCTATGGTCTTTTCACCGTGTGTTCGTCGTTTTTGCACTGCCTTCTGTTTTAAAGCGTTTCTTCGTCGTTGTGTCGTCTTTTCACCATGTGTTCGTCCTTTATTGCGCTGCCTTCAGTTTTAAAGCGTTTCTTCGTCATTGTGTTGTCTTTTCAACATGTGTTCGTCCTTTTTTAGGCTGCCTTCAGTTTTAAAGCGTTTCTTCGTCGTTGTGTCGTCTTTTCCCCGTGTGTTAGTCCTTTTTTGCGCTGCCTTCAGTTTTAAAGCATTTCTTCGTTGTTGTGTCGTGTTTTCAACGTGTGTTCGTCCTTTTTAGTGCTACCTTCTGTTTTAAAGCGTTTCTTCTTCCTTGTGTCGTCTTTTCACCATGTGTTCGTCCTTTATTGCGCTGCCTTCAGTTTTAAAGCGTTTCATCGTCATTGTGTTGTCTTTTCAACATGTGTTCGTCCTTTTTAGCGCTACCTTCAGTTTAAAGCGTTTCTTCCTCGTTGTGTCGCCTTTACGCCGTATGTTCGTCCTTTTTTGCGCTGCCTTCAGTTTTAAAGCGTTTCTTCGTCGTTGTGTCGTTTTTTCAACGTGTGTTCGTCCTATCTAGCACTGCCTTCAGTTTTAAAGCGTTTCTTCTTCGTTGTGTCGTCTTTTCACCATGTGTTCGTCCTTTTTAGCGCTACCTTGAGTTTTAAAGCGTTTCTTCCTCGTGTCGTCTTTTCACCGTGTGTTCGTCCTTTTTTGCGCTGCCTTCAGTTTTAAAGCGTTTCTTCGTCGTTGTGTCGTCTTTTCACCAAGTGTTCGTCCTTTTTAGCGCTACCTTCAGTTTTAAAGCGTTTCTTCCTTGTTGTGTCGTCTTTTCACCATGTGTTCGTCCTTTTTTGCGCTGCCTTCAGTTTTAAAGCGTTTCTTCGTCGTTGCGTCGCCTTTTCACCATGTGTTCGTCCTCTTTAGCGCTACCTTCAGTTTTAAAGCATTTCTTCTTCGTTGTGTCGTCTTTTCACCATGTGTTCGTCCTTTTTAGCGCTACCTTCACTTTTAAAGCGTTTCTTCCTCGTTGTGTCGTCTTTTCGCCGTGTGTTCGTCCTTTTTTGCGCTGCCTTCAGTTTCAGAGCGTTTCTTCGTCGTTGTGTTGTCTTTTCACCGTGTGTTCGTCCTTTTTTGCGCTGACTTATGTTTTAAAGTGTTTCTTCGTCGTTGTGTCGCCTTTTCACGATGTGTTCGTCCTTTCTTGCGCTGCCTTCAGTTTTAAAGCGTTTCTTCGTCGAAGCGTCGTTTTTCAACGTGTTCGTCCTATTTAGCGCTACCTTCAGTTTTAAAGCGTTTCTTCCTCATTGTGTCGTCTTTGCACCGTGTGTTCGTCCCTTTTTCCGCTGGCTTCAGTTTTAAACCGTTTCTTTGTCGTTGTGTCGTCTTTCCACCGTGTGTTCGACCTTTTTCGCACTGCCTTCAGTTTTAAAGCGTTTCTTCGTCGTTGTGTCGTTTTTCAACGTGTGTTCGTCCTTTCAAGCGCTACGTTCAGTTTTAAAGCGTTTCTTCGTCGTTGTGTCGTCTTTTCAACGTGTGTTCGTCCTTTTTTGTGCTGCCTTCAGTTTTGAAGCGTTTCTTCGTCGTGTGTCGTCGTTCCACTGTGTGTTTTTCGTTTTTCGCACTGCCTTCAGTTTTAAAGCGTATCTTCGTCGTTCTGTCGTCTTTTCGACGTGTGTTCGTCCTTTTTAGCGCTACCTTCAGTTTTGAAGCGTTTCTTCGTCGTTGTGTCGTCTTTTCACCATGTGTTCGTCCTTTTTTGAGCTGCCTTCAGTTTTAAAGCATTTCTTCGTCGTTGTGCCGTCTTTTCAACGTGTGTTCGTCCTTTTTAGCGCTTCCTTCAGTTTAAAACGTTTCTTCGTCGTTGTGTCGTGTTTTCAACGTGTGTTCGTCCGTTCTTGCGCTGCCTTTAGTTTTAAAGCATTTCTTCGTCGTTGTGTCGTGTTTTCAACGTGTGTTCGTCCTTTTTAGTGCTACCTTCTGTTTTAAAGCGTTTCTTCTTCCTTGTGTCGTCTCTTCACCATGTGTTCGTCCTTTTTAGCGCTACCTTCAGATTTAAAGCGTTTCTTTCTCGTTGTGTCGTATTTTCAATGCGCTCGTCCTTTTTAGCACTACCTTCAGTTTTAAAGCATTTCTTCCTCATTGTATGGTCTTTTCACCGTGTGTTCGTCCGTTTTTGTACTGCCTTCAGTTTTAAAGCGTTTCTTCGTCGTTGTGTCGTCTTTTCACCATGTGTTCGTCCTTTATTGCGCTGCCTTCAGTTTTAAAGCGTTTCTTCGTCATTGTGTTGTCTTTTCAACATGTGTTCGTCCTTTTTTACGCTGCCTTCAATTTTAAAGCGTTTCTTCGTCGTTGTGTCGTCTTTTCCCCGTGTGTTAGTCCATTTTTGCGCTGCCTTCAGTTTTAAAGCATTTCTTCTTTGTTGTGTCGTCATTTCACCGTGTGTTCGTCCTTTTTTGCGCTGCCTTCAGTTTTAAAGCGTTTCTTCGTCGTTCGTTCGTCTTTTCAACGTATGTTCGTCCTTTTTAGCGCTACCTTAAGTTTTGAAGGGTTTCTTCGTCGTTCTGTCGTCTTTTCAACGTGTGTTCGTCTTTTTTAGCGCTAACTTCAGTTTTAAAGCGTTTATTCTTCGTTGTGTCGTCTTTTCACCATGTGTTCGTCCTTTTTAGCGCTACCTTCAGTTTTAAAGCGTTTCTTCCTCGTTGTGTCGTCTTTTCACCCTGTGTTCGTCCTTTTTTGCGCTGCCTTGAGTTTTAAAGCGTTTCTTCGTCGTTGTGTCGTCATTTCACCGTGTGTTCGTCCTTTTTTGCGCTGCCTTCAGTTTTAAAGCGTTTCTTCGTCGTTCGTTCGTCTTTTCAACGTATGTTCGTCCTTTTTAGCGCTACCTTAAGTTTTGAAGGGTTTCTTCGTCGTTCTGTCGTCTTTTCAACGTGTGTTCGTCTTTTTTAGCGCTACCTTCAGTTTTAAAGCGTTTCTTCTTCGTTGTGCCGTCTTTTCACCATGTGTTCGTCCTTTTTAGCGCTGCCTTCAGTTTTAAAGCGTTTCTTCCTCGTGTCGTCTTTTCATCGTCTGTTCGTCCTTTTTTGCGCTGCCTTCAGTTTTAAAGCGTTTCTTCGTCCTTGTGTCGTCTCTTCACCATGTGTTCGTCCTTTTTAGCGCTACCTTCAGTTTTAAAGCGTTTCTTTTTCGTTGTGCCGTCTTTTCACCGTGTGTTCGTCCTTTTTAGCGCTGCCTTCAGTTTTAAAGCGTTTCTTCCTCGTGTCGTCTTTTCATCGTCTGTTCATCCTTTCTTGCGCTGCCTTCAGTTTTAAAGCGTTTCTTTGTCCTTGTGTCGTCTCTTCACCATGTGTTCGTCCTTTTTAGCGCTACCTTCAGTTTTAAAGCGTTTCTTTCTCGTTGTGTCGTATTTTCAATGCGCTCGTCCTTTTTAGCACTGCCTTCAGTTTTAAAGCATTTCTTCCTCATTCTATGGTCTTTTCACCGTGTGTTCGTCCGTTTTTGCACTGCCTTCTGTTTTAAAGCGTTTCTTCGTCGTTGTGTCGTCTTTTCACCATGTGTTCGTCCTTTTTAGCGCTACCTTCAGTTTTAAAGCGTTTCTTCCTCGTTGTGTCGTCTTTTCGCCGCGTGTTCGTCCTTTTTTGCGCTGCCTTCAGTTTCAGAGCGTTTCTTCGTCGTTGTGTTGTCTTTTCACCGTGTGTTCGTCCTTTTTTGCGCTGACTTATGTTTTAAAGTGTTTCTTCGTCGTTGTGTCGCCTTTTCACGATGTGTTCGTCCTTTCTTGCGCTGCCTTCAGTTTTAAAGCGTTTCTTCGTCGAAGCGTCGTTTTTCAACGTGTTCGTCCTTTTTAGCGCTACCTTCAGTTTTAAAGCGTTTCTTCATCATTGTGTCGTCTTTTCACCGTGTGTTCGTCCCTTTTTCCGCTGGCTTCAGTTTTAAACCGTTTCTTTGTCGTTGTGTCGTCTTTCCACCGTGTGTTCGACCTTTTTCGCACTGCCTTCAGTTTTAAAGCGTTTCTTCGTCGTTGTGTCGTTTTTCAACGTGTGTTCGTCCTTTCAAGCGCTACGTTCAATTTTAAAGCGTTTCTTCGTCGTTGTGTCGTCTTTTCAACGTGTGTTCGTCCTTTTTTGTGCTGCCTTCAGTTTTGAAGCGTTTCTTCGTCGTGTGTCGTCGTTCCACTGTGTGTTTTTCGTTTTTCGCACTGCCTTCAGTTTTAAAGCGTATCTTCGTCGTTCTGTCGTCTTTTCGACGTGTGTTCGTCCTTTTTAGCGCTACCTTCAGTTTTGAAGCGTTTCTTCGTCGTTGTGTCGTCTTTTCACCATGTGTTCGTCCTTTTTTGAGCTGCCTTCAGTTTTAAAGCATTTCTTCGTCGTTGTGCCGTCTTTTCAAGGTGTGTTCGTCCTTTTTAGCGCTTCCTTCAGTTTAAAACGTTTCTTCGTCGTTGTGTCGTCTTTTCAACGTGTGTTCGTCCGTTTTTGCGCTGCCTTTAGTTTTAAAGCATTTCTTCGTCGTTGTGTCGTGTTTTCAACGTGTGTTCGTCCTTTTTAGTGCTACCTTCTGTTTTAAAGCGTTTCTTCTTCCTTGTGTCGTCTCTTCACCATGTGTTCGTCCTTTTTAGCGCTACCTTCAGATTTAAAGCGTTTCTTTCTCGTTGTGTCGTATTTTCAATGCGCTCGTCCTTTTTAGCACTACCTTCAGTTTTAAAGCATTTCTTCCTCATTGTATGGTCTTTTCACCGTGTGTTCGTCCGTTTTTGTACTGCCTTCAGTTTTAAAGCGTTTCTTCGTCGTTGTGTCGTCTTTTCACCATGTGTTCGTCCTTTATTGCGCTGCCTTCAGTTTTAAAGCGTTTCTTCGTCATTGTGTTGTCTTTTCAACATGTGTTCGTCCTTTTTTACGCTGCCTTCAGTTTTAAAGCGTTTCTTCGTCGTTGTGTCGTCTTTTCCCCGTGTGTTAGTCCTTTTTTGCGCTGCCTTCAGTTTTAAAGCATTTCTTCTTTGTTGTGTCGTCATTTCACCGTGTGTTCGTCCTTTTTTGCGCTGCCTTCAGTTTTAAAGCGTTTCTTCGTCGTTCGTTCGTCTTTTCAACGTATGTTCGTCCTTTTTAGCGCTACCTTAAGTTTTGAAGGGTTTCTTCGTCGTTCTGTCGTCTTTTCAACGTGTGTTCGTCTTTTTTAGCGCTAACTTCAGTTTTAAAGCGTTTCTTCTTCGTTGTGTCGTCTTTTCACCATGTGTTCGTCCTTTTTAGCGCTACCTTCAGTTTTAAAGCGTTTCTTCCTCGTTGTGTCGTCTTTTCACCCTGTGTTCGTCCTTTTTTGCGCTGCCTTGAGTTTTAAAGCGTTTCTTCGTCGTTGTGTCGTCATTTCACCGTGTGTTCGTTCTTTTTTCCGCTGCCTTCAGTTTTAAAGCGTTTCTTCGTCGTTCGTTCGTCTTTTCAACGTATGTTCGTCCTTTTTAGCGCTACCTTAAGTTTTGAAGGGTTTCTTCGTCGTTCTGTCGTCTTTTCAACGTGTGTTCGTCTTTTTTAGCGCTACCTTCAGTTTTAAAGCGTTTATTCTTCGTTGTGCCGTCTTTTCACCATGTGTTCGTCCTTTTTAGCGCTGCCTTCAGTTTTAAAGCGTTTCTTCCTCGTGTCGTCTTTTCATCGTCTGTTCGTCCTTTTTTGCGCTGCCTTCAGTTTTAAAGCGTTTCTTCGTCCTTGTGTCGTCTCTTCACCATGTGTTCGTCCTTTTTAGCGCTACCTTCAGTTTTAAAGCGTTTCTTTCTCGTTGTGTCGTATTTTCAATGCGCTCGTCCTTTTTAGCACTGCCTTCCGTTTTAAAGCATTTCTTCCTCATTCTATGGTCTTTTCACCGTGTGTTCGTCCGTTTTTGCACTGCCTTCTGTTTTAAAGCGTTTCTTCGTCGTTGTGTCGTCTTTTCACCATGTGTTCGTCCTTTATTGCGCTGCCTTCAGTTTTAAAGCGTTTCTTCGTCATTGTGTTGTCTTTTCAACATGTGTTCGTCCTTTTTTACGCTGCTTTCAGTTTTAAAGCGTTTCTTCGTCGTTGTGTCGTCTTTTCCCCGTGTGTTAGTCCTTTTTTGCGCTGCCTTCAGTTTTAAAGCATTTCTTCGTCGTTGTGTCGTGTTTTCAACGTGTGTTCGTCCTTTTTAGTGCTACCTTCTGTTTTAAAGCGTTTCTTCTTCCTTGTGTCGTCTTTTCACCATGTGTTCGTCCTTTATTGCGCTGCCTTCAGTTTTAAAGCGTTTCTTCGTCATTGTGTTGTCTTTTCAACATGTGTTCGTCCTTTTTAGCGCTACCTTCAGTTTAAAGCGTTTCTTCCTCGTTGTGTCGCCTTTACGCCGTATGTTCGTCCTTTTTTGCGCTGCCTTCAGTTTTAAAGCGTTTCTTCGTCGTTGTGTCGTTTTTTCAACGTGTGTTCGTCCTATCTAGCGCTGCCTTCAGTTTTAAAGCGTTTCTTCTTCGTTGTGTCGTCTTTTCACCATGTGTTCGTCCTTTTTAGCGCTACCTTGAGTTTTAAAGCGTTTCTTCCTCGTGTCGTCTTTTCACCGTGTGTTCGTCCTTTTTTGCGCTGCCTTCAGTTTTAAAGCGTTTCTTCGTCGTTGTGTCGTCTTTTCACCAAGTGTTCGTCCTTTTTAGCGCTACCTTCTGTTTTAAAGCGTTTCTTCCTCGTTGTGTCGTCTTTTCGCCGCGTGTTCGTTCTTTTTTGCGCTGCCTTCAGTTTTAAAGCGTTTCTTCGTCGTTGTGTCGTCTTTTCACCATGTGTTCGTCCTTTTTTGCGCTGCCTTCAGTTTTAAAGCGTTTCCTCTTCGTTGTGTTTTCTTTTCAACATGTGTTCGTCCTTTTTTGCGCTACCTTCAGTTTTAAAGCGTTTCTTCATCGTTGTGTCGTCTTTTCACCGTGTGTTCGTCCTTTTTAGCGCTACCTTCAGTTTTAAAGCGTTTCTTCGTCGTTGTGTCGTCTTTTCACCGTGTATTCGTCCTTTTTAGTGCTACCTTCAGTTTTAAAGAATGCATCACCAACTAGCGCAGCACCAAGTTTTATTGAAGCGTATTTCACCTACCTTTATACAGTAGGTGAAGCTATAAACGCATTTCACAAGCGTGAACTTGAGCTCTATTTTACCCATGAACGACCTGATGCATATGTTATAGAGTTTTTGGACCTGAGAATAACCTTTCTTGAAAAGCACGTTTGCTGGGGCTACTTCCCTCACGCAAAAAAGGATTTGTTACCATATGATTCAGCGCATTCCAAAGCTGTAAAAAGAGCTATAGCGTCGCACTGTTTGGAATCGTCTCTTCAGAAGTCGTGCCCGCACCTAATGCAGAAAAGTTTTGAGAATCAGGCCAGCCGGCTTTTGGCGGCGGGGCTCCCCTATTCGTTCTCTGTGTCTGAGGCCCTCCTTCAGAAGCTAAAGCTAGGAACACGAAGAACAGATGACTGTCGGAAGACCGACAAGCCTTTGGTTGTGCCGTACCTGCACAAATCTTCACACATTCTCAAGAAGGTAGCACAGGTATGGGGTGCCCATTGTTTTTTCGGCACCCAACAAGCTGGCACAGTTATGCCCACGCATCCGCAACTCTAAAAATAGAGGTTGTCAGCTAAAACATGGGAAGCGGTGCATCAAGTGTTCCACAGGAGTGGTCTGCGCCATTCCCTTGAAGTGTGGAAAGGCTTATGTCGGCCAAACCGGCCGCTGCATTAATGAACGCTTGGGGGAACTTGCGCGAAATTTAAGTCTCTAAAAGGACAAGTACGCACATTTGGTCGCGCAGGTAATTGAATGCACAGGTTGCGAGGCTCGATTGGGAGAGACAAAGATTCTCGGTAAGAGTGCCGACGCGACGGCGCGCGTCAGTTTGGAAGCGTTCCACATACGGAAACATGGCTGCAAAGCGTAATCAACCCCTCTGTATCGCTTTTTGCTGCAGAGCTTCAATTTTTGGAAACGACCGCTTACTGATTTGATTGTATGTGAGTATCCCTCACCTTTTTTCTTTATTATAGCTTTTTTCTAGTTTTTTCTAGGTTTCTTTTTTCTGCGCCTGATTCCATTGACTGCCGGCACGTTCGTTCATCGATGCGCAATGTCATTTTGCCCGATTGTATCACTCCCTTCCCCCTTCACTTCTGCCTTTCCCCTCCTTTGAGGTATCCATATTCCATCAATAATGTTTAGCTGACAGTCAGCGCCTGTATCTCGTCCTTGTTACTTTGTGGTTGCATGTGTTTGCTCTGTTACAATTTTTATGCGAAATTGGTGTCGTCAATTATTTAGGCAAGTTTGTTACACCTTTAGTTTAAAGAACAGCTCTTCTGAGGAGCTTGATCAGACAAGATGTTTTCTTTGAATGGACCAATAACCACTAAAAAGAATGGAGAGAACTATGTGACTACCTCAGCACCAAGCCCATGTTGTCGGTATTCGATCCGGCCAAACTAACAAATGTGTCATGCGATGCATCCCCAGACGGAATCGGAGCCGCTTTGTTGCAGTGTCACAACGGCACATGGAAGCGCGTGGCATGTGCATCGCGAGCGCTTACCGAAACACAACAGCGTTATTCTCAAATTGAGAAAGAAGCTATGGCCGTGGTCTTTGGCTGCTAAAGATTTAATCATTTCGTCTATGGTCGCCAATTTACTGCTGAAACGGACCACCGCCCTTTTATCGCTATCTCCCAGAAGGCGATTGGTGACATGCCTCCGAGGTTGCAAAGATTTTTTCTGAGATTGCTGCGTTATGACGTTCAATTAAAGTTTGTTCCAGGTAAGCAGCTCCTCCTGGCTGACATGCTGTCGCGTGCCACAACCAAGACAACGGACTGTGACCTCGACAGCAATGATGTAGAGGTGCATGCGGTGAGTACGGTTTTCTCACTTGTTAGTGAGAACACATGGAGGCGGCTGGCTGCGAAAACGGCTCGTGACGAACAGCTAAGAAACGTGCTGTGAGCTTCAGAAGCTGTAAAATGCTTGGAGGGGCTGTGGAAACGATTCGAAGGCGAGTTATCACATGTGAAAGGAGTGTTTCTCAAAGACTGCAAAGTAGTTATTCCGGCTAACATGAAAAGAGAGGCATTGAAAATAAATGACCAAAGGCACTTGGAAATCAACAAGAGCAATGCCAGGGCAAGACAATTAGTTTTTTGGCCGCGAATGAACTCGGACATAAAATCGTTCGTCTAGACATGTTCTATCTGCAAAAAGTATGCATATAGCCAACCTCGAGAGCCTCTACTGATGCGCCCTGTGCCGGACCAACCATGATACCATGTCGGCATTGACTTCTTTGAATACGGCGGGAGGTCGTACCTGTGCGTTTACGACGCCCTGTCAAATTTTCCCGACGCGGAACTGCTCAACGACACCACGGCCAAAACAGTAGTTGACGTAGCAAGTTCGTTCTTTGCTAGACACTGCATTCCCATCGAAGTTTGTTCTGACAACGGCCCTCAATTTTCATGTCGTGAATTTGCGTTGTTCTCACAATTGTACGATTTTAGGCATGTCACGTCTAGCCCGGGATACCCACGTTCTAACGGGTTGGCAGAAAAAGGCATTCACGTAACTAAGCATATCCTCAAGAAAACGACTGAAGCGAAACAAAATTTTTGGTTGGGACTGCTTGCTTTCAGGACCACTCCACTCGAGTGCGGCGCATCGCCCGCTGAGCTGCTGATGGGACTAAGGCGCCGCACAATTCCCGACGTTCAAGGCAACCCCAGTCACGAGGTGCTCCAGCACCTTCAGACAGACCACTCTAGGGGATCAATGGCACGCCTGAGCCCTGGAGATACGGTCCGGATCAAGAAAGGTGTATGGGACAGGAAAGCGAAGGTTCTCAAGCCTGCTGGTTACCTGAGGCCATATACAGGCGTCACAGAAGACGGGACGGTGTTGAGGCGCAACGGGCAGCACCTACTACAGACCCGGGAGCCCTTCCGACGCAACGTACAGGAAGACGACGACGATGACATCGAAGGAAACTCGGGCCGAAGAAATGGGTCGGCACCTACCTACACAGAATGTACAGCCCCGTATATTCCCTCTGAGCCCGGCGCCCCAATAAGTGTCTCGTCCACACCCGCCCCACGGAGGTCGCTCAGACAACGTCGACTGCCTCAACGTCTGGCCTACGACCAGAACTTCGCGCAAGGGACTTGAACTAAAGTGCCTGGCAATTTTCAATGATGTTCTTTTTTTCTTGTTTTGTTTTTGGAACAAAGGAAAATGTATCATATCTTGGGCGCCGAGCGCCACACGTGTTCCGCGCAAGCGCATCGTAAATCCAAACGCATACACCATGTGCATGGTGTGCAAACAACTTATCTGTTATTGATAAAAAGACACACCCCTTTCTAAATCCTATACATGTGCGATAAATCAGTGTTCTTTCCCCCACTGCCCCGTCCCAGCATGTTTGGCTTCCTAGACGCTACGATACAACAGTGACTTCCTTAGAGGGGCCAAACTTTTGAGGCGCATTCGCGGCACGTACAGCAGAATGCAGTATTCCATTGTAACAAAATTTTGATGTAACGAAGTAGAGTGCTGAATGTTACGTCTTTGTTGGATCAAGGTTCAACAAACAGCCTGAATAAAATAGGGAAAGATCAGCGCTGGACGCATACGCTACTCCTTACTTACACTGAAAATACTTGCGAAACAAAAAAATACTCTGTACGTTTCTATAAATGCCTACCTGCAGATATTCCTCTGGTTTAACCAAATTAATTTGCTGTCTTCTTAATTTGCTCACGCAGTACACGTACCATTGCGAAATTTGCTTTTTTTAGAAAGCATCAAGTTATTTAATTTTGCAAATACAACAGCAACAAAAAAATAACTGCAACCTCCACTACAGACGCACTTACTAGGATATTAAATAGCTACAATGTTCAGGGAACATACTGTTTGCATAAGTGGTTTACTCACGCAGTAAAATGTGCTGCTCTTACACTTTGTAGTAAATCACATGCATGCATCGACACGTTGCAGCTGACATTCTTGCTTATTTTTTCATCACAGAGGTAGATGTGGCACATGAACCTATATGCTCACACCAATCAACGTGACCAACTACTGTGGAGACAGACAACGAATCCTTTTGTTCACTTTGCAGTGGCGTAGCTAGATCGGCTGGCACCCGGGGCCCATAGGACTTCTGTTACCCCCCCCCCCCTCCGTGTGTTATCGAGGAAGGCGAGGATATCGACAATTTCCGGGTTTCAGCACCAGTACGGCTATAGCCGCCTTGGATAACGCGCACGTCCCCGGGGTCCCCCTCTCCTTCGCTTTCTTTCCCAGAGATGGCGAATACAGCTGGTATACACGCTGTTTTTTCTGCGCCAAATAACACAGGATGCTGCACTGATAACGTGTGATAAGCGTATGTGCACATATTTTGTCAGACTGTAAGGCTTGGCAGCCAATACAAATGCGGCATCGTGACAAATACGGCCCAAGTCCCAAGTAACAAAATATATCTTTATAAAGTTTTAATTACCAATTTTAGCGGCAACATTGCATTTGAAAAATTGAAGGCCGACATTCATATCATGCCCAACAACAACTTCACAAAAATCGTCGTAGGTAATATGGCGCGCAGTATTTTGGCTGTGAGCAGCCCTGAACAAAAACAATAATTGTGTGTCAGTGACGGTGATCTCCCCACCATATTAGAAAAACGCAAAACGCCATCTGCCTCTTTGCTGCGCGGGCGCCAATGCTATGACAATTACGAGTTCTCTTCATTCTGATCAATTAAGCCTTGTTTTTATTTGCTGCTATACGGACAAACGTGATTATCCGAGCTGCGGTACCACCAAAGGATTGGGAACAGAACAGAGCACGCTTCGCGTCGATTCTTGGCGTCCCCATAAAAAAAAAGAAAAAGAAAAGGCCGCGATGAAGCCCATGCCAGCGAAAGCTCGCACTACTTTCGGTCTGCACTCGCAATAGAGAGTGTTGAGTTATCAACGTCACTGGTCCACTATTTCATATTTCTTTCTCTGCTGCCATACTGGGCGCCGCCCGCAGTGCCAAAGTACTGTAGGTTGTAGCACGCAAAACGATTTTGTTTAAGAAGCTTTTGTTGAGTTAATAATATGACTTTGAGTCGTCAATTCTCGAATTGAAGTGCTTACTTTATAAGCACTAATTAAGGGATTATTAAGGATATCGTTATTACTTATCTGCCATATTTTTCACGCTACCGAATTCCTAGTAATCACAAAGACATAACTTCGTAGAATATCGGGAAATATCCTTACAACATTCACCTTTCTTAGACAAAATTCTGTGCAGCTGACACAGACATCGTACTTGTGACATGAAGTCACACAACAACAACAGTTTTCTTAAACTTTCGAGGGTAAGAAGGAAAGCGTGAAACATAACGGCAGGTTTCGCAGCGACTTCTCGGAGCGAGCGGGAGAGGGGAAGTAAAAGCGAGCCGAATATCGCGGCGGGCCTGCGACTACAGCATGTCGAGTCATACGCCGCCAAACTCTTCGGCCGCACCGAGTCTGAAGACGATCCAGAAGACTTATGAATGAAGACTTATGAAGACTTATGCAACGTCGCTCTCAATGAACGCTTCGCTGTAAACGCAAGCGCCGGGCGCGCTGGTTGAACGCCCTCTTGCTGATGTCCTTGTTCGTCTTCGCTGGGTGTTCTGACTCCTGTGACTCCTGCTCCCAGCATGAACGCACCGCACGAGCGCACCCCACATGAAACATTCCGCTAAGGCGAGTAGATTAGCGACCATTTTGCGAATTAAATTTTTTGGGTGTTGACAGAGCTGCAGCCGACAATTCTGTGGCGCAGCGCATCGGGTACATGAGGTCGGGCTACTGGATACCGAAGCATTCTTTGCCATTTGCGCCCAGTCAAGCCAGCGGAAAGAGGGGTGTTTTCAGGCGTATATGACACCCCCCCCCCCTCTGGCCTCTTGCACCCGGGGCCCACGGCCTCCCGGTCCCCCCTGTTGCTACGCCACTGTCACTTCGTGCTCCACAAGAGCGCGGTCTATGCATTCATTTGACCTCATGATACCATATTTATACTACAGGCTTTACGGCAGTGCTTGCGTATAACGCGGTGAAGCGCTCAACGAACCTGCACATATTATGGTCTGTTTGAGATTAACTCGAGATGTAAACGTTTGTGCAGGCAGGCAACCAAAGCTTTCATTCACACAGCACACCACAAGAGCATGGTATATGCATTCATTTGGTTTCATGATATCGCACTTTTGCCACTAGCTTTACGGCAATGCTTGCGTATAGTGCTGCGAGGCTCTACGAAACTACACATTTTTACGGTGTGCTCGATATTCGCTCGAGGTGCAAACATTTGTGCAGGCAGGCAACCAATGCTTTCGTCACGCAGCGCACCACAAGAGCGTGGTATATGCATTCATTTGGTTTCATGACACCGTACCTTTACTACTAACTTTACAGCACTGTTTGCGTATAGTGTTGCGAAGCTCGACGGAACTGCACATTATTACGGTGTACTCGAAATTCACTCGAGATGCAAACGTTTGTGCAGGCAGGCAACGAATAATTTCATTCACTTAGCACACCACGAGAGCGCGTGCTATGCAGTCCTTTGATTTCATAAAACTATTTCTGCCACTGTAATAAAGCACATCCATGCGTCGACACGTAGCAGCTGACATTCTTGCTTATTTTTTCATCACAGAGGTAGATGTGGCACATGAACCTATATGCTCAGACAAATCAACGTGACCAACTACTGTGGTCACGTTGATTGGATGAGAGAACAAACGCGAGTTAACGACATCTTAGATGAAATCAAGAAAAAGAAATGGGCATGGGCAGGACATGTAATGAGGAGGGAAGATAACCGATGGTCATTAAGGGTTATGGACTAGATTCCAAGGGAAGGGAAGCGTTGCAGCGGGCAGCAGAAAGTTAGGTGGGCGGATGAGATCAAGAAGTTTGCAGCGACAACATGGCCACAATTAGTACATGAACGGAGTAGTTGGAGAAGTATGGGAGAGTCCTTTGCCCTGCAGTGGGCGTAACAAGGCTGATGTTGATGAAGATGATGATAATTATTTCTGCCACAGGTTTCACAGCAATGCACGTGTCCCTGTGATTGATATCACAGCACTGCCGTGTGCGTAGGTGCACTTGTGAGATTCACGTCAACTGTCGAGCTGGGAGCGCGGCCACCGTGAGGAGATGGCAATATGGCTGTGAAGCTCGATGGAGCTGTGACAGCATTCCACGCCCACCCGATTTTTACCGAGTTTGTTTTAAAGGGCCCCTCAGAGGCTACATAACAGATTTTGATTATACGCTGAAAGTTATTACGCGCCCTCTAAGACGTGTTCTACCGCAAGAAATTTTCAAATTGGTTCATTAACAGCAGAAAGAGAATGACTGAAGTGCCGCGAACCCATGATTTCGGGAGGCGAGCGTCGCTCTCTACTTTCCATATCTCGCCTCCGGAAGCAAAATCCTTTCACTGCGTTCTCCAATACCGGATCCGAGAGATCGCGCGGTGGGTATACCCTGCCGTCTTCTTTTTACACCGTCTTCTTCTTCCACACCATCACCGGCACATTTCCGCTGACGGTGTCGCGCGCGAGCTGTCGCGCTTGTCTCGTTTCCCGTAGCGGACGATAATGCGCGCTCTGCACGAGAACACGTGATTGGCGGTATAAGTCAGTGCCCCAGCACTGAGAGAGACGCGAGAGGATGAAAGAGCATGATCGAAGTGCTGGAACACGGTAGAAAATGACATTAGTTTCGTTTCTGCGCGCAAATGTCTGAAAGAGCCGAGGAAACGGAAGTTCATCTCTCTTGCTACTGTGCGAAGTAAAACAAAAGCACCCAGACAATTGGTTTGTATCTTTTATTGTTTCTCTAAACTTTAAGTGGTCCACTGAAGCAATAGATTCAACAAATAACTGATGTTGCCTTCAATAATTATCGAAGACACGTGTCCCTGTGAGTGATATCACAGCACTGCCGTGTGCGTAGGTGCACTTGTGAGATTCACGTCAACTGTCGGTCTGGGAGCGCGGCCACCGTGAGGAGATGGCAATATGGTTTGAAATTTAAGCTCTTTCCGCGCCACGTAGGGATGTAATACCACGGCCGCTCGATGCAAAGCAAGCTGCGGCCAGCTACGTCGCGCCGCGGACAATAGGCGGGCGCGTCTCGGCCGAGTTTACAGTTGCGACCGCTTTCCTTAATGAGGGCGCCACCGGTCGGGGATGCTTTCGCGTCTTCGCGCCGGGGTTAAGCGGGCGTTGGTTCTCGCGTCAGAACGTGTTTGCCTCGTGCTCTATGCACTAATCTCATGCTTTTTCGCGTGCGTGTGTGTGAGCAAGTTGGTTCGCGTCAGAACGTGTTTGCGTGGTGCGATATGCATCAATCTCGTGCTTTTTCGCGTGCGTGTGTGTGAGCAAGTTTGCCTGTGTTTGCTGTGCGTTGTTAAGGCTCTTCGGTGTGCGTGTGTGCCGTAGCCAGCCTCGTTAATGTGGCGCGATGCCGCGCAACTGTTGTGTGCCACTCTGCGACACAAATGCCAAAAAGGACCCGACTGTGAAATATCACGAGTTCCCCTGCGACTTGGAGCGTCGAGAAGCGTGGCTGAAAAATATCTCTCGCCAAGGAGTGTCGGGAAAAGGAAGCAAGTGGGAACCGAGCGATATCTCTCTGGTATGTTTCCTGCACTTTACAGAAAGTGACTACAAAAAGAACACGAAACTTAGGCTCCTGCTTCCGAATGCGGTACCGATCGTGTTTTGCAAGTATCCACAGTACCTGCAAAAAGAGAATGTGCAGCCCAAAAAACGCCATCGAAGAAACTTTACTGATCACACAGTAGTTGAGGCAAGCGATAATTGAGGCAGCTCATCAGAAAGCCCCAACATCGAAAATGCCTTGCAGTTTCTCAGCGACGAGGTAGAAGCTCTAGTTCCAGAGACTGCCTTAGAATCATGCTTTGAACGTAATTTTTCTGTTGACCAGGCCTGCCAAACTTCATTAGATATTGTGGACGTCCTAGAACAGTCAAAGAAAGCAGTCAAGAGATAGAAAAAAAAAGTTGCTCGTCAAGGAGAAGAGTTGAAAAAATTGCAGTCCGAAAGGGACGAAATGAAAAACAGCCTCTTAGTTTATGAAAACAACAACGAAATTCAGTCCTTTGTTCAGGTATTACAAAGAGCGGAAAAAGGAGACAAGCTGCTGTTTTTATCAGCAACCAAGTGGCCACTTCAGGGGAAAAAAAACCTGCCTACAATGAAAGAATCCTGCGGGAATGTGTTTTACGGAAAGCGTGCTCAAATGTTCGAAGCAGAGACCTTCTGAAGCTTCGTTAAAAGGGGCGCACTCCTTAGATAACCTCTAGCATCACTCAACATGCTTCGTTTTCATGAGAAACAATCTACTGATGATTATTTGCAATGATAAGCGTTTTTATTTCATCTAAGTTAGTTTGCATTACTTGGGAAACTCTGTACAAGTTCTCCCTATGTAAAGTTTTTACTTTGCGTACGTGTTCACGAGAAGTGAATAAAAATACTGATAGATTATTTCAAGCAGAACCTCTCGATGGAAGTGCACCATCCGGTCGTCCATCGTACGGCCAATCGTCACGGATAGCGTTCTTAATATGCCTGAACGCCATCCGTGACGGTTGCCCGGATTTCCACACCTGTGACAATCTGTTGGCGTTTGTGGCGTAATCAGCACTTCCAATGACGACTTAAAAGATTTTGTCTGCAATTTTCAAATATAAAACGCATTATTTACGCCTTCACTGGAGTGGAGATTGCGCGTGCCGAGGCAGCTGTGAAGGCGCTCCCTATCAGCAGCCATCCCCGAGTGGTGGCGCCGCAGCGGACGCACGGAGAACTAGGCCCGAGACGCCGTTCAGGCGCGACACAGCGGGCCGCACCTTGTGCGGCCGTGTATTACCACGGCCGGATCGACCGGCCGTGGTAATACATAGTAGACACGATCGTTAGCGTGCATTGTACGTACGCACTGCGCTTGTCAACTCAATATGCACAGACCTGATGAGGGCCCCTTTAAGACGAAAGCCTTAGATCTCTGTTTCAAGGTCACTTTGTGAGGTACAGAAAATCGGAGCGCTCGTGCTACTGCTCACACGTTTGTCGTCTTCCACATCGCTGCCACATGGATGCCGCTAATCGTGCCAAACAAAAGGCACGGTTAATCGGAGCGCTCGCGACACTGCTCGCGCATTCGTTGTCTTCTTCCACATTGATGCCACTAATCATGCAAAAAAGGAAGGTACAGTTATTATAGAGTTAATTAAGGCACTCGAACCCACGTATTTTGGTGTTAATTAGGACAAAGTTGATAAATGCACAGGTAATTTATATAGAGTTCATTAGGTACTCGTACCCACAACCTTTGGTGTTAATTAGGGCAAAGTTGATTAAAGCACAGTTAATTAGGGTAACTTTAATTACAGTTTAACTGCATTGTGGGTCGCCGGTAGGTCACAGCCTGTGCTCGACCTATGCGGCAGCAAAGTTAGGGGCGTTCATCTGCTTGCTGCAGCGATCACTTTATGCACCCGCCGTGGTTGCTCAGTGGCTATGGTGTTGGGCTGCTGAGCACGAGGTCGCGGGATCGAATTCCGGCCACGGCGGCCGCATTTCGATGGGGGCGAAATGCGAAAACACCCGTGTGCTTAGGTTTAGGTGCACGTTAAAGAACCCCAGGTGGTCGAAATTTCCGGAGTCCTCTACTACGGCTTGCCTCATAATCAGAAAGTGGTTTTGGCACGTAAAACCCCAAATATTATTATTATCACATTATGACGCTTGAACGCAGAGGTGTGTGTGAATTTTGTTGCGTGAGGTTAAGATAGCAAGATAGCCAGTAGAATAATTCTCTGACGTTAAATGCTATGACCCACCGGCAGTCCACGATGTACTCAATGATAGCGTTTTTATGCTGTGTGCGGCGTGACCCACCAGTGACCCACACGCAAGAATTCTCCCTCTTGTGTTGCCATTTGAGGTTTGAAATTGCAACTAGTATATCTTTTTATTGCATTAGACAACGGGTGGCACATATCTTTCGAAGAATGGAGTGGCGGCATATTTCTCAGTTGGATTGCTTGCAAACTTTTCGCCACTGTTTTTTGAAATGTGTGCCGTTGGGCTAAGTATCTGCGTTTTTCTTGCTACTCCCAAGCTCTTCAGCTTGTCTAATAGATCCTCATGCTTCTTGCGGATACAAAGAAGCACAACACAGAGAAACAAACTTAGTTTCGGCTAGAAGAATGCACCAGCAACTTCGCGATCAACGGCTGATATGTCAAATGCTTCAGTGTTAGATGTTCAGCAGTGGACAGACAGTGAAATCAGTGACGAAGATAATGTTTACGTACCGTCACAGACAGCCAGCACGTCGAATGGAGAGTCGAATCTCACTGATGATTCTGAAGCGAATGTTTCAGGCTACGATACTCTAATTTCTATCAGCCCCTCACTAGAGAAATGGACACCGGAAACAACCACTTCGCCTAGTGTCAGACCGCACTCTTGGCCACCCACTATAATTCAGTTGCCATCTAGCCATCATGCCCCATATTTATACTCACTGTTTATTACGGATGATATCAGGCAAATGATAGTCAATGAAACAAACAGGTTCACACAATTGTTGGAGTCAACTACTCCCAAATCTAAATCACGGTTGAAAAATTGGACGGAAACCGATGTGCAAGAAATTAAATCATCTATTCGAATACTGATTTGTATTGTTCTCTTCCGTCTTCCTACTCCCAAATCAAAATCACAGTTGAAGAATTGGATCGAAACCGATCTCCAACAAACGAAAGCATTTGTTGGAATACTGGTTTGTATTGGTCTCGTCCATCTTCCTACTCTGAGTCACTACTGGGCAAAAAGTAACCTGTGTGGCGTTGAACTCATTCGTCAAAATGTGAGCCGTGACCGCCTTTTTTCTACTTTTGAGGTTCTGGCATTTTGCGGACAATGAACTGGTTGCAGAGTTGCAGGATCACGTCTGCAAGATCCAGTCTCTGATAGAGAAATTGAACCAAAATTTTTGCCACTGCTTGAGCCGGGAAAGCAGGTCGGGATAGATGAAACAATAGTGCCACGGCGTGGCCAATGTTCGTTCAGACAGTACATTCCACGAAAAGCCCGTAAGTACAGAGTCAGGCTCCTCAAGGCGCGTACAAAAGACGGTTACACGCAAAAGGTTGATGTATATGCCGGAAAGTCTGACTGACAAGTTGGCATCGGACACGCCGAAGATGTATGTTTGAAACTCTTGCAAAATAGCAAGGGAGTCGGGTGCCCGCTGTAGGTGGACAACTTCTACATGAGCTTGCCGCTCACTCTTCACCTTCTAAAGGAATGATTACAACGAAGGCGCCAAAATAAAACAATGGACGAAGGAAGGAAACACGAGACAACCAAGTAGGCGCACTAACAACTGAGAGTTTTATTTCTTGACACAGGAATAAATAGCTGTTGTCAAGGATCAAAACAACAAGAAGAAACATGGCCATCATCTGCATCGCACAAGGAGACCACAATACAGAACAACTTCTAAGTGCCGCTCCCAGGATACGCCAGTTCCTTTGTCGAAAGGTAAACTGAGGCTTCACTGAGACAATCATCACCAGGAAGACACTTTCATTTGTGGCACAGTTCGCTCAGCAAGGAAATGGCTGCGAAAAGATGTCACTGAAGTAAAGGTTGCAAATTGCAGTGTTACCGGACTTCAGTCCACAGATGTAGTGAAGGTACTGAAGTGGATGGACAAGAGGCCCGTTCTGATACTCACATCTATCGCCAAATATAAAGCAACTTTGGTGGACAACGGGAAGAAGACGAAGGACGGCACATCAATTACGAAACATCACGACGTTCTCGATTACAATGCGGCAAAAGAAGGCGTCGACTATCGTGACCAAATGACGCCATGACACAACTGCCTTAGAAAGGGACTCAAGTGGTACAGAAAGGTAGCTGTTGAGTTACTTGTTGGAAGTGCCATCGTAAATGCGTGCAACATTCATGGCATGCTTGAAGGAAACCCTATGCCAATTATAAAATTTCGAGAAGAACTGGCTCGTTCACTGTTCGGCCCTCGTCAAGACAACATCGAAGGAACTCGTGGGAGGAGTGTCCACACGCAAAAAAAACTGGCACATCGGCACACGACACTCAGCGGCACTGCACTGGCTGCTGTGTGGCCAAAACTACCAGCAACAGCCCAAACAATAGGGTGAGATGAGAAAACTGGCCCCTTTCTGTGGATAATGCCCTGACAAGACATTACTCTGCTTGTTGTGCTTTAATTCTAAGCACAAGTAAGCGGACAAGCAAGCTAGCTTCAACTGTAATATAAGTAGGATGGAAACTTCAAAACATGGTTAATGTTCCTGCTAAATTTTACCTTTTCTCTAACTAACAAATAATTCTATCACAGGAACTGACTTCTTGTCATTCCTGGTGGCAAGGACTTTGTAGTTCAACGCAGATTTCTAGCAACTTTCAGATAAACGTGCCAAACGCCAGCCGCAGCGCCAGTCACCTGAAGTCTACTTGAATACCATGTGCAATAGACACGCTCATGGGCTGGAAAATGCATGCACGATTTTTAGTCCCAGCATGTGCTTAAACTCGTGGCGGGCAATCTTGAGCAGGTCTGCAGCTAGCCAAGGTAATAAAACATCAAAAGCGTGGCAGTTTGGGCGAACTGGTATGTCATGACTTTTTTGGGCTTGTAGTGCAGCTCAGAAAGAGCAAAAAGAAAGGGGAAGGGGTAATGAAAGGGGAACAGCGCTCACTCTGTTTTCCGTTCCCTTTTATTACACCTTCCACCTTCCTTTTTGCTCTTTCTCAGCTGCGCTACAAGCCCCAAAAAGTGATAAAGCATGCGTAGAAGGTCCAGTAATGACAGGTGTATGCACAGAGAAATACGTATCTAAATTCATTTAAGGTTTCATACCCCGTGTGGCACGGTGGCACATCCATTTTGGCGGATTAGCCAAGAATGAACACATACCCAGTTGCAAATACAGTGTGCCGAAGTTTTCTACTGCGCCATAAAATAATCAGCAGCCGGTTGTCTATTTGCGTACATACCCAGTGACCCAAGTTGTCACAAATATTTATGGCGAGAATATGACAAATGCCAAGCCTTGGGGAACCGGCAAAGAAAGTGTCATTTAAAAACTGGAAACAATGAAAGAGGGTGATGTGTAGGGAGCTTATGGTGCAAGGTACTGTACAGAGTGCCAAAAACAAACAAATAAAAAACAACAGAGTTGTGTTAAGTTTTGCATACCTTGAAAAGCGACCTCTCTCATAATTTTTATACAAACAGTGGGTTCTCATCTACGGAAAAGATTTAAGGTAACAGTGATATTTAGCTATTCTGCCTTGTGTAAATTGACTCCATACTATGCCTGCCGTTTTTAGAGCGCAGCTCTTTGCCGTCCGTTCCTGGGTTTCGCGTCGGCGTCGTCGTCGGCCTCGTAACCAGCTCCGCCCCCCTTTCATCCCCCCAGCGCTAGCAGCGATCGACTGATACCGCTGGATGCCGCTGACGCCGCTAGAGAGTCAAGATAACGTGACTGCATAGAACACCGTCGCCGCCATGCAGAAAGAGGAGGAAAGGGTCCCCCCCCCCCTGTTCTTGTGTGGCGGATAGGGTGCTCTTCAGTTGCCGACGCGCCGGTTATTCGTTGTCCCTGAAACCAACTCCGCAGCTGGGGTTGACTCACTATCGGCACCCGCCGTGGTTGCTCAGTGGCTATGGTGTTGGGCTGCTGAGCACGAGGTCGCGGGATCGAATCCCGGCCACGGCGGCCGCATTTCGATGGGGGCGAAATGCGAAAACACCCGTGTCCTTAGATTTAGGTGCACGTTAAAGAACCCCAGGTGGTCGAAATTTCCGGAGTCCTCCACTACGGCGTGCCTCATAATCAGAAAGTGGTTTTGGCACGTAAAACCCCAAATATTATTATTATTATTATCACTATCGGCGTCAGCGGCATCAGTCAGTCGCTGCTATCTCTTCCCTCCTCCCTTTATCGTGTTGTCCGCTTGCTGCGCGCGCTTCTGCCCCCATCGTTTGCCGCTGGGTGTACACGCCGCCCCCCTCCCCCCTCTTCCTGCGAGTCTCCGGTTGTCAAAGCGCCGGCTCGAACTTAGTTCCTTTCTTCGCTCCTCCTCCAATGCAACCCCTGTGCGGTGGCAATCAGAGAGCCAGATCGGTGGCGGCGGATCTGTATATGTGCACCGCCCGAACCGAAATTGCCGCTGCCGTTCGCCCTGTGCGGTGGCAATCAGAGAGCCAGATCGGTGGCGGCTTGACATAAAGACAAACAGCAATTTCCTAACACTTATACGGGAGAACATCCCGTTCCTCTCGCTCGTAACGCGTCCCACGGCTGTGACAACCTCGCGAGGCACTTGTATACATCTCGTCTTTGAGAATCAAGCATTGGTGTACCAAGTCGAACATATATCAGTCTATTTCTCCGACCACAAAGCTTCCTTCATGACTGTCAAGAACTGTTAGTGGAGTCTTTGTTAAAGGAATACGTGTGAAAAATAAAAAAAAAATTCTGTGATAGCGCATACATGTGTTGCTAGATTTCTTTGCCTCAATCTATCGAAAAGGTGAAACAGCTTATTTGCTGCGCTCAAATTTCGCATTAGGAAGCAACGTAATCGTCGGCAATTTTTTTAATAGTACCACGCTACCATGGCCTCCACTTCCCTCGACCATGTTTCCCTCCCCCTGGTAAATTCATTCTGGTAAATTCGGTGCTGATTATGTGCTCTTTCCATTGAATGAACAATGTCCATTGAATATCAGTCCGATTCCACTTCCATTACTCTCAACCAGTATATTGGCTACACTCATTTGCTCTCTATAAGTACTCTACAGTTTTCGGCTCCGTAATGCTAAAACTGCCATAATCTAGCCCACCACACATTTCCACGGTTCCGTTCATTTTCAAGTTTGTTTGTTATCCCCCTAGTTTCAGCCACAGCTTAGTACTGGTAGAATGCACTGATTGTGTAGTTTTCTCTTCTAGCATAACAATATACTGAACTAGGCACTCCAATCCATTCTTATTTGGCGTTATCTTCATGATCCAAGTCCCCTGCGACTACTTGGCTCAGGCAAACATACATCTACGACAGGTTCAAGAGGCTGTTTAACAAACAAGGTGTCACGACAAAGAAAAATCCAATAAAGGATTATGGCACCAAACAGAGAAAAAATGGCCATTCGAAACAACTCATGGCTGCATGAGAGGTGCAGACAGATGGGATTCCAAACATAATAACATCAGACGTGTCAGCAATGTGTCCAGCGACATCTGCAGACGCTTTGATGTGCTGATGTGGGTCCCACCTCCACAGTTGATGTCACCTGAGGACATTGCTTGGCACGGAGGTACCACTGCTGACAACCGTGACTAGCACTAAGCTAACCATGTGGTCTTGCCTATAGCCGATGGATAAGCAGCAGGAGTTCAGAAGGCAGTCAGCGGGCATGGTCAATTTACTTCGACAGTATTCACACTGTAACCATATACACTACGTCATGCTCTGTTCCTGCAATCAGTTTTGAAGGTTAATATAACAGTGCTGCTCCTGCAAGCATTTTTAACACAATGTAAAAATAATTACTCCTGCGTTTCCTCTGTATGCATTGTACTCTCTCACGCCTGCTCAATGAAAGCGTACATGAGCATGCCTCCTGTGTCACGCAGAGCTTGGGAAAGGGTTTGAAGCAGGTGACACTTGCTTCCACCAGTTTGAAGTAGTAAAAGCAAGGCGAGGAAGACCAGGACTCAAGAAGAACACAAACAACAGGACCGGCGCGTTCTTCTTCTTGAGTCCTGGTCTTCTGCGCCTTGCTTTTACTACTTCAAGCATGAACCAACTAGCCCAAGCAAGAGTTTTACGCCACCAGTTTGGCGGGGGTGTCACTTCTCCGGAATAGGTCTGCGCGAAGGTGCTGACCAGCATTGTGGAATGGATTCTTTGAGTGTGTTCGATTAGGTTTGTGCCATGCTTGCACTTGGTTTACATCATCATTCTTATTTTGCTGCATTCAAAAATTGTTGAGGCCTTCATAGGAATGTGTTATATTGCCACGACCTTGACACAACTGACAGCTACTCGGTGCAATTCGGTGCCACATGCTAGGCATGTTGGATGGCTCCCAGAAGAAGACAACCACGAAGATGCCAAGATAACGATATAAAAGATCTATAGCTTCGACCGAAGTCTTTTGTGGCTTTGTCTGTGACAAACTGGTGGAGGTGCTGGGTACGCGTCTATGTACTCTGACCCCCAGGAACTGGAAGCGGACAACCTACGCAAAAGCCGACGGCTTCACAAACTGCCTCCGGAATACGGCCTGAAAGATCTGCCGATAATGTCCACCACAACCGCAAGCCAGAAACAGGATACATACGGTACGGGACAGTCTTCTGCGTCGCTGGTTCTCCACACGCCATGCTGGCCGCGGCCGTTCCATGGTGAGCCTTTTGAGGACTTGGAAGACTGGCTCGATGACTATCGTGTGGCTGACGTCAATTATTGGGATGAACAGAAAAAATTAAGGAATGTGTACTTCGCCCTAGAGGACTGTGCCCGAACATGGTTCGCTAACCACGAGCCATCCATAACCACCTGGCAAGAAATTCAACGCAAGATAAGCGATACGTACTGCAGTCCCGCAAGAAAAGAGCGAGCAGAGCAGGCCCTTCACTGTAGGGTTCAAAGGCCGAAGGATAGCGTAACCATGGTCGTAGAGGACATGTAGCGGCCTTTCAAGAGTGCTGAGCCTGGCATGACAGAAGCCTGCTGATGTGTGCAGTGAAAGAGCAGCTGTTTGCTGGACTAATGCGAAGGCCTCCAGCTACAGTAGCTGATTTCGTCAGTGAGGCAACAACAATGGAGTGAGCCCTTCAGCAACTCTCCTCGGTCTACGATCGCCAAATTAGCCTGGGATCAGCACTTCCTCTCTCGTTGCCCTGTGACACCGATGCGCTTCGAGAGCTTGTGCGTAGTGCCGTGCGTGAGGAGCTCGATGGACTACAGGGAGTGCGATTTCAACCAATTATAACATCCCTCATAGATATCGTCCGCGAAGAAGTCCGCCAGGCGGCACAGCCATTCGTTCAAACGAGGCCTGAAGCCGCCCTCGTACTGACTTATGCACAAGCAGTGAGGCGACCTGCGCAACCTGTGAACCGCCGTAACCCGCCTTATTCTGAAGAAGCGCTGTGCCACTTCCAAGGCACATGCAAACATGTACGGGTCCACGAGCCCCCGAATTAATACGCGAAAGTTAGACGTGTGACGCACACCTGACTATCAGCCACTCTGGTTCCACTGTGGCGAAGCCGGCCACTTGTACTGTGCCTGCTACTACCGAAGCATAGGACTCCGGGTTATCAGCCCGGCGCTCATCGCCCACGTGAGGGGGAGCGCCCGAGAGAAATCCACCAATATCTAGTCAGTCAACCTTCGTTTCCGTACGTGCAGTTCCCACCGGTTGAACGGTCCCTGCCGACGACGCGATCTCCGTCTCCGCAGAGGCGCCAGTTACGATCACCACCTCCTCGACGATCGGCGTCACCTGGCCGTTGCACTACGTTCTCCGCTTCCGTGGCCAACCGGCCCACGAGCCCAAGTCGGGGAAACTAAGAAAAGCGACCTCCGGGGGTGGGGCCGCTGTCCAGCGCACTTGGAAAGATCCTCCGCTGCGACACCCCGACGACGACGTAGACGACGACGACGATAACGATGACGACAACGACGACTGCGTGTCTTCGGCACGTTCCTTCGAAAACCGTGAACCTGCTTCAGCCGACATATTCGTTTCCCTCGATAACCACCCGGTAACTGCTCTTGTCGATACTGGTGACGACTATTCTGTCATGAACGGACAACTGGTTACTGCACTTCGCAAGGTGACGACACCGTGGCCAGGACCTAAGCTCCGTACAGCCGGCGGCCATGTTCTCACGCCGATCGGCAAATGCATTGCGAGGATACAAATTCGTGTGGCCACATATGTCAGATCATTTATTATACTGGCAGAGTGCTCTAGGCAGGTCATACTCGGCATGGACTTTCTTCGGGAGTACCTGCGCGATCGACTGGGAAGGAGAAGCGCCGAGCAGTGCAGACGTGGAAGCATCGGCTCCGTTTCTTTTTCCATGCTCCGCTCGTCAGTTTTGAGAGTGCAACGAAAAGAAGCATACCATTGGACTTAGGAAAATTGAGACGCGAGGGGATGACGACGATGAGTATCTGCCATCGGAGGCGGATAGTATAAAGTCCATTCCTGGACTGTCGGGGGCCATCACAAAGAGGAAAGTAGCGGGTAATAGAAAGGCAGCCTCACCTAATAACAATGGACAGTAATCATGGATTTAACGTGTGGCAATGGAATTGTCGAGGGTTCCAACACAAAAAAGCAGCACTGCGACAGGTAATCAGGTGATCTGAGGCCAGGCCAAAAGTAATTATGCTGCAGGAAACCTTAGCGACGAAATTATGCTTACTGGGTACAAAGTTATATGTAGAGACAAAAAAACGGGGAGGAGGTTGGCGACCCTCATTGACAAAAAGTTGCCATACATTGAGCATGATATTCATCTTAGACATTCCAGGTTTGAATTTATTCTAGTTGAGATAATACTTAAAAGGAACAGAGGTAAGACGCAAAGCATTTTCTGTTTGAATATTTACAGCAGTCCTAACGACATGACACAGAGGTTTAGAGCACTCTTCAACAAGGTGCTTTCGGTTGCCAAAAACTCCCCGCTCATTATTGGAGGGGACTTTAATGCTCGCTATCACACATGGGAATACATTGGAATACAAAGAAGGGGGAGGAGCTATGGAGTCTTGCCATGGATCTGGGGTTATGCTTGATTACTGATCCGGCGTATCCCACCCGCTGTGGCACGTCCACAAGCAGGGACTCCACACCAGATCTTACTTTCGTAAACAACTCAGGAGGAGCCAATTGGGAAAATTCAAACATGGATCTCGGGAGCGATCATTATATGATACACATAACCATACGCATACCGAGACAGGAAACTAGAATCTTCAAATTCACTGATTGGGATCATTTCAGAAAAATCAGGGCGAACAGAAGGAAAGTGGGGCCTCTAGATGCCGAGCAGGATCCCCTTCAGACGTGGGTCACCCAGCTCAGAGAGGACGTCAAAGGGGCCACTAAAGAAATCAGGACAGAGGAAAATATTGAAGCTATGGACAGCAGGCTGGCGCATCTGATTGAGGCCAAACAGTCTATATTACAGAGATGGAAAACGCAGACTTAACAGAAGGCTAAGGAAAAAAATTGCGCAATTAAACAGAGAAATTGATAATCACTCGAAGACTCTCGTGAAGCAACAGTGGGATGAGATCTGTAATTCGGCTGATGGTAGACTCAAGCATGGAGGTAGCTGGAACCTCCTCAAGCACCTGCTCAACGAGAATGAAACAAGGACAAGCAAGAGAACAGCTATATCTAAGTTGGTTCATCAGGAAAGCAAAGATAAAACACAGAAGGATATCATGGATAGTCTCGCAGCCAAATATCTCCCACTTAAACAACCAAACGAAGAAGACGAGAGCCCCGAATATACGGGAGGCATATGTGAAGAACTTGACCAGGATTTCACTGAGAGTCAAGTGAGGGCGGCTCTTCACAGTCTTAATAGTAGATCGGCGGCTGGACCTGACGGAATAACTAACAGGATATTAAGAAATCTGGATGATGAATCAATTTCTTATCTAACTGAACATTTCAATGAGTGTTAGAGAAAAGGGGTATACTCAGAGGAATGGAGGGTGGCCAATACTATCCTCATACCAAAGCCAGGAAAACAACTCACTCTGGACAACCTCCGTCCTATTTCCTTAACGTCCTGTCAAGGCAAAGCTATGGAACATGTCATCCTAAATCGACTCACTAAATACGTTGAGCACAACGACATCCTCCCATACAACTTGATCGGCTTTCGTCCCGGGCTGTCAACTCAGGATGCTATGCTGCTGATCAAACACCAACTTATACAGGCCAGCCCAGCGCATACGAAAGCTCTTTTGGGATTGAATGTGGAAAAAGCTTTTGATCGTATAAAGCATAAGGCAATACTTGGCGCCCTCTCGGAGATGGGGTTAGGTAAGAGACTCTTTAACATGATTAAGGACTTTCTTAGAAATCGAACTGCACAACTCATGCTGGGTGAGCTTAAATCATAAGCTAAGAATTTGGGAAATAGGGGCACTAACATACATCATCTATGCAGATGACACGAGCTTACTTTTTACAGGAGCAAACCTAGATGAGTTGGTTCGAGCAACTAATGAAACTTTACATAAATTATCCGAATGGTCTTGTCGTAATTCATTAAAAATCAACATCTCTAAAACCAAGGCCGTTCTTTTCCGCGCGAAAGGAACGGCTTGCAAGTACTCACATAAACTGCTACTAAATAATTTTGAACTTGAACTTTCAGAGACTGTCAAAACATTAGGTATTATCTTTCATCAACATATGCTGTGGGATTCTCACGTTGAAAAATTATGTATTCAACTAAGAAAAGCCTTAGGTATTCTAAGGAGGTGTCAGTCGTTTCTGCCGGTTCCCCAGAAACTTCATATTTTTAATGCGCTTTTTAGTTCCCACCTACGCTACTGCCAGTTGGTATGGGCATCTGGAACTCAAACATTAAAGAAAAAGATATATACACTTCAGAAGTGTGCTTTGCGGGCTGTTGCCAATTTAGGCTATAGAGATCATACATCCCATTTATTTATGAAATTTAAGGTTTTAAAATTCAGTGTTGCTTATGAACATCAATTGTTGTTGTCGTTAAGATCAGAAATTCGTAGAAATAGCCTAAACCTAAGATGTTTAGCGCAATTACAGCCGAACATTTCATTGCGTCCCATCAGAAATTCTGAACACTGGCACATTCCCCGAACACGAACGAACTACGGTCTCCAAATGTTAAAATTCACCATTCCACACGTACTTAATACATTCAAGCTTACAGAAGATCACTTGCGTGTCCTTTCAGGCAGGGAGCTATTCAACATGTTTACATAATCTGCTACAAGCCTAGAAAAATTCTGTCTAACTAAAGCCCTGCTTTCTGTTCACAGTATGTTTTAATGTTATGTTACCTTGCAATAATTTACATGTCGTTGGTTTTTGTTTTTTTCGTGCGTGAATGATTGATGTACTTGTAGGCACCCAAGGGCGCATATATTTATGTATACTTGAGAATTATTGTACACGTTTATACTTATTTTTATTTTTCTATCATACGTTAAGACTGTATGAAGTTTGCTGTGCTGTCGTTCTGCTGCTTTGTACGGATGGGAGGTGGGGCTAGTCAAGCTGCATCAGCGCAGCTTTTTTCCCACTTTCCACGCCACAACTGTTCTGTGTAAAACACACTGTACTGTTAGTGGTGAAAATAAACTTCAACTTCAACTTCAACTCCACAAGGGGCTGTGCTCTCACCCATGCTATTTAATTTAGCAATGTCCAAGGTTGCAAGAAATCTGGAGAAAATTGAGGGTATAAATTATGTGGTATATGCCGACGACATAACCATATGGAGTGCCAAGGGTAATTTAGGACAGGCAGAGACCAGATTACAGGAAAGCTTATATGTTGTGGAGAACACACTGAAAGACATGGGGTTGAAATGATCGGCAGCCAAATCAGAACTCTTCGTCATTAAACATCGCAGAAAAGGTCGCAAACCAAGAGGTTACATTCCGGAAGATGAGCCAAGAGTGTGCTTATACACTCATGAAGGATCCGCAGTCAGGCTAGTTGAAACAATCAAGGTTCTTGGGTATCACATAGACGGAAACAATGCTAACTATAGAACAATACAACATATCTCGAATAAAACAGATGAAGTCATTAGGTTACTAAGGAGAATTACCAATAGACACAGAGGCTTAGGAGAGGACAGCGCTTTGAGGCTAATACACGCCTTTGCTCTCTGTCACTTCACTTATGTGGCTGGATTATTCAAATGGAAGCAGGCAGAACTTAACAAACTTAATGTGATGATCAGGAAGCTCGTTAAAGTAGCCCTAGGGATACGCAGTAACGCTGCAACTGACAAACTCATGAGTCTAGGGGTGCACAACACAATGGAAGAAATCGCGGAGGGCCAACAGCTAGCGCAACACGAAAGATTGACAAAATCACGAGCTGGCAGGAACATATTACAGGCAATAGGTGCAGAACTGAATACATCAAGGAGCCCAATAGAGGCTGAAGTAGAATTAAGGACTGACGTTCGGAACAAGATCAGAACCAACCCTCTCCCCAGAAACATGCATCCAGAATATAATGTCGAAAGGAGAAAGGCTCTTGCAGGAAATAGAACAGCAGAACCAATTGGCAGCTGTAGTTGATGCAGCCTGGGTGAAAGGTAAAGAAGCATATACGGCCATTGTCTCAAATTATCAAGGGAAGGTGCAAGATGCTATCACTATTTTTACCAAGGACCCCATGGTGGCGGAACAAGTGGCAATTGCTCTAGCCATCAGGAATAATAAGTGGGCCTGCATTTACAGTGATTCGAAATCCGCTATAAGGTGTTTTGATAAAGGCTACGTAGCTGGTGTTGCAGCGAAACTTTTTGACAACATTGGGATTATGAGAACTGAAATTCGATGGTTTCCTGCGCATATGGGAAAAGTGGACGAGACTCGGATAAACCTCAATGAGGTTGCTCATGACTTGGCACGAGGACTTGCTAATCGTGACAGTCACAACCGAGCCGTTCACCATCAAGCCAGGGAATCTAGAGATCATTTAACAACATACAATGACATTACCAAACACTACTATTTAGGACGCAGACAATTCCCATTGCCACATTCAAAACTGAACAGGGCTCAGGCAGTCTCACTGCGCTTATTGCAAACAGGTATATATCCCACACCGTACACCATTAATAAAATATATCCAGAGAGGGAGATTAGGATGGACTGCAACGATTGTAATGGCATCATTGGAATCAGGCATATGCTGGCGGGGTGCCCCGCAACTCTCCCCAACCTCGTTGAAGAATGGACACAGTGGGAGAAAAGGATTCAAAGCCCATTATTTCAGGACCAACTAAGGGCCGTCCAGAGGGCCCATGATGTCGCTGAAAGGCTTGGCCTGACAGTGCCAACGTGGGAGCGGCCCGCCTTGACTTAAGAAGTCGAGCCTCCGGACCTCATTCGAATAAATGTTTTCACACACACACACCGGCGCGATCATAAACCTTCATTATGCAAAAAGGTGAGGCATGCAGACAGGACAGAAGAGAAGTGGACAACACGAACGCCGACTATCAACTGAAGGGAGCACTGAGGCGAAAAGAAGACAGAAGACAGAAAACTCATCTGCGCAAGCTCTGAAATGGTATCACCACGTGTCAGTCGGGTACTTGTGCCGGTCTACGCGAGAGATAGCTGTTAAGGCACTTAATCTCTTCCTTATGTAAAGTAATCGAAGGCTCACTCACGCACGCCCTTCCACCATTATAGATATGATATGCCTCTACCATAAGACGCGTATCTTCATCCTTGTGCCTGTACAATATCGCGCATTCATCTAACTCTGGCGTGCAGTTATAATGTTGGCAATGTAGGAAAAGATTAGAAGGCGATCCGCCGCTTAACGACCTTTTATGTTCCATTAGCCTCTGATTGATACAGCACCCCGTTTTCCCTACGTAGAACTGGCCACAGCTAAAGGGAACTCTATAAATCACACCCATACGACAGTCAGTAAAACTGTTGTTCTTATTGTGCTTCACAAGACAAATATTTGTTCTTTTTTGCCTTTCACCTGCTCATTTTTCCTCTGCACGGCACCGCATATCTTACCCAGCTTATTGGGAGCAGTGAAAGGAACATTAACATCATACCTACTTGCAACTTTTTTAAGCATGTGTGATACTGAATGATTGTACGGAATAGCCACTACTGTTCTTTTCTATCACTGCTTTCTGTAATCCCGTCCGTCCCCCTCGAAACCGACTTCCTTAGGCGTTCAGCCACAGTGGCCACTGCTACGCTACGATAATCTGCTTCTAATGGTAAGCTGAGACATGCTGAATGGTGCTCTAAGTTTTTGTGCACCATTCTTCAGAGATCATTTTTTCAGCGCGAGCTTCCCAGCAATTGGAAATTTGCAAGAAATGGTTCCTTTACCTAAAACATCAAATACTACCCTCATTTCTTCCTACAGACCGATTTCCCTGCTGTGCTCATGCGCAAAAGTTTTGAAACACATCATATTCAAGCACCTGTCACTTTTTCTCGAGAAACATAATCTAATCCATGACCAACAGCACGGCTTTTGTAGGGGGCTCTCAACTACCACACAACTGCTGGAAACTGTGGATGATATTGCAGCTATCCTAGATAAACAAGGTCAAATTGACATGGTATTCCTAGACTTTGAAAAAGCGTTTGATCGCTTGTCTCATCCCAACCTTCTGGCAAAACTCAAACCTATACTGCAAATCATACCTTAATTTAATAAATGAGGCCTACCTCTCGTATCAAAATCAAACTATCACTATCGACGACGCGTGCTCCAATTCATGACCGGTGAAGTCAGGAATCCCTCAAGGCTCAGTGCTTGGGCCACTGTTTCCTTTTAATATTCATAGACTTACTATTACGTTACTTATTTATTTATTTATTTATCATACCCTCAAGGTACGGTTGTACATTGCAGAGGGGAGTGGAAAAGTAAATACAGAGGGAAATCCCAAAATAAGGAAGGAAGGCAAACAACATGGCAAAAAAAACATCGTATACAAAATAATAAGAATGGAAAATAAAAACTTGTAAGCGTGGCAAAAATACATGGCGTAACAAAAATAAAAAGGAAAGAACATAGCATATAACAATACAAGCCATAACTTAACATTATGGCATAAAAGCAGTTATTATACAGAACAAGCAAACGCAACATTAATTTATAACATGAAACTTTGAAGTGTGCTTTTAAAGTTATTGGTGTCAGTTATGCTTGTAAGTAATGCGGGTAAGTTATTCCAATCTTTGCTCGTTTGGGGAAGAAATGAATATGAAAAGCCGACGGTGTTTCAGTGCGGAATGGTTATCTTTTGGCGGTGGTCAATGCGAGATTAAATGTATGGTGGCGGTTGAACGAAGAACAGAACGTAAATATGTGTTGTGGTAGTGGATTTTATGGAAAAGACATATGCGAGATAGTTTTCTACGGGTTGATAGCAGTGGGAGGTGTAAGAGAGCTTCCATGTTAGTGACACTCGCAGTTCTTTGGTAGTTGGTGAGAATGAAACGGGCTGATCGATTCTATATTCCCTCTAGAGACTGTATGAGGGTGTCATGACCAGGGTCCCATACTGATGATGCGTACTCCAGTTGTGGACGAATGTAAGTTGTGTACAATAAGAGTTTTAGTGATGGTGGTGCTAGAGAAAATTTTCGACGAAAGTATCCCAGTGTACGAGTGGCCTTAGATGTTATGTGATCAATATGAGTTTTCCAGGATAGATTGCTGGCAATGTGAACCCCCAAGTACCGATATGACGTTACACATTCTAGTGGGATGTTATTTAGCGTATAGGTGGGGCAGATCACGTTCGTACGAGAAATCCTCATAGTCTTACACTTTCTAATGTTTAATTCCATGCGCCACGTACGACACCACTCATTTATGTTATTGAGATCGTCCTGAATTAGTAGAATATTTGAAGAATTAGTTATCTTACGATACAAGACGCAGTCATCCGCAAATATACAAATGTTCGAGGAAACGTGAGTGGGCAAGTCATTAATATAAATTAGGAATAATAAAGGACCGAGCACAGACCCTTGCGGGACGCCGGAGTGAACTGGAGCTAAAGGTGAGTTAGCGTCATTAGTGGTTACAAATTGAACACGTGATGTCAGAAGCGCGCGAATCCAATCAATTACGGAGGGGTCTATGTTTAGAACATATAATTTATGAAGAAGCAATGCATGGTTCACTTTGTCAAACGGTTTGGAGAAGTCGAGAAATATACAGTCTGTTAAAAAACCAGAATCTAAATTGGCATGTAGGTCATTAGTGAAGAGGATGAGCTGAGTGTCACAGGAGAAGTTCTTACGGAAACCATGCTGCATAACTGTGAAGAAGTTGTTATTTTCAAGAAAATTAACTAGATGCGTGTATATTATATGCTCCATAACTTTGCATGGTACAGATGTAAGTGAAATAGGTCTATAGTTCTGTGGATCAAGGGTTGGTCCAGTTTTGTGAATGGGGATTACTTTGCCCATTTTCCAATCATACGGTAAGGTGCCAGAGTTGTAAGATTGTGAGCAAATGCATTCTAGTAGGATTGAACAGTATTCCGCTGTGTTTTGTAAGAATATAGTATTAATTTCATCTGCCCCACATGATGCTTTAGGTTTTAATTTCTGTAATATGGCTTTAATACCGGTTGAGTCCAAAACGATGGGATCCATGAAGTGGTAGTTAGTTGAATTTATCTCAGGCATCGGATCAGGGATCTGAGATGATGAGAATGACTGAGTGAAGGTATTGTTAAGCACAGTAGAACACAATAGGTCAGGTACTGGGTCCTCAGAAGTTGTCAGTAATGATATGCCAATTTCATGGTTATTTCCTCGTATGGTTTCCCAAAAGCGCTTTGGATTAGTCTTCAATAATTTTGGAAGTGTACAATTAATGAATGAAAATTTTGCTGACCTTAGGGCTTTAATATATGAAATTGCTGCGTGTTTATATGCTAGCCAATGTGTCTGTTTTGAGGAATGTTTCGCTGTACGGAATAAACGTTCTTTCCTGTTGGATAACCGATTCAGATATGTGCTGTACCATGGTGCTTTATTGTTAGTATAGACGGATCGAAGGGGCACGTGTTTGGTGATAAGCTCACTAATTTTATTTTTGAAGATAGACCAGTTAGTTTCTACGGAGCGTTGCAGATGAAGTGGTAGGAAAGTGTCGAGAAATATACATAGTTCTCTGTTGATGGCTTGATAGTTAGCTTTTTTATAATCTCGGAAGTTCTTCCGCTGTCGGTATGTTTTTTGTTGTGTTGTTGTAAGTGTAAAATGCAAGATGTCATGATCGCTCAGTCAGAGAATGTGTGTCACCACAGAAAAGTTATCGGGCGATGACGTTAGAATTAGGTCCAGGAGTGAAGATGTGTTTTGTGCTACACGTGTTGGAAGTCTGACGATCTGCGATAAGCCGAAGTCAGAACAAATGGAAATGAACCGATTGGCCTCGGCCGACGAAGGATTAGAAAAGGGATTGACATGTGACCAGACAATGTTAGAAAAATTAAAATCGCCTAATAGTATAATTTCAGTTCCGGGGAAACGCATGGTAATCTTATTTAAACAATCATATAAGTCATCGCAAACGGATGAGTCGCTTGATGGGGATCGGTAGCACACACCTAGTATTATTTTCTTAAAACTAATAGTTATACAGCCCCAAATTAGCTCTAATGGTCACACAAAAGCAATTAATACATTCTTTAACGGCGAGCAGAACACCACCACCAATTCTACCTGTTCGGTCACTTCGGTAAACAACGTATTGGTTGTCGCACTCAAACAGTTCGGGGTTTGTTATTTTGCTATTTAACCATGTTTCTGTGAGTACAATGATGTCAGCATTACAGTCGCTAATAACAGCACATAATTCATCTTTCTTAGGAAAAAAACTACGAATGTTAGTAAAAAGAACTGAACACCCGCAATCCTTTAAGGCACGTCCCCTCGGATGGCCCTAACTTGGCTGTAACTTACGGCCAGAACGAAGAGTTGTGCCAAGTGTATGCGTTCTGCGCATTTCATAAATACTTTCATTGGCTTCGTCATATGCGTAGCATTTTCCATCCAACATTAGTTTTTTATATCGTAGTGTGCAAAACGTGCTTTTCGATTTGCCATATTCTATTAATTTTTTCCTTATGTTATGAGTTGCTGGGCAGAAATCTTCGCTCATTGCCAGTATGCAAGGAAAGTAACGTAGAGCGATACGAAGGTGCGAGAGAAAGTATACACGTGCGTGTGCAGAGCTGCGATAGTATTTCATTCGCGCGCATGAATGTTGACTGCCGAAGTTTGTGGAGATTATTGATTTCAGTGCATTATGAGCCCGTTGACATAGCAAGTGCAGTATGACCTGGCATACAAGTAAACAGCGGGGCAGAAGCACAATAACTCGCTGACAAATATCTGCATTGCGTTACGTGCGATAAAAAATCAAAAATTTCATCAGCGAATTCTACTTCTACACTTTCCTGTGTTTGTGCGCGCGTTGTTAACTGCGCTTTACAATATGACCAATAAGTCACTTCCAACTCTGCATATCCTAATCGTATTTTGTGCATTGCATATGCGAATAAATATATTCCTAAGTGCCTGCATTACTCTGCTTTTAAAAATAAATACTGCATAGCCACTGCTACTGGTCATCCAATAATAAAGTATAATACAATATATCAATGTACATTACATACACAAGCGAGCTTGTTCCTTCCAAGTTTCCCTTACACTCGAAGATGTTTCAGTAATCGGCGATGCCATTTTACTGATGAAAAACACACAACTGCAAATTAACATAAGAAAAACGCCAGAAGCCATACACGGATCGCCAGCAAAACACAGTGCAGTAATAGCTAGGCCAATCCGCGTGCGTTTTGTATAAGGGCCCTCTAATTCTTTCGGGGCTTTAGCGGTGCACGGAGGCGAAAATGCATAAACATAACAAAGCGCGTCATGATTCAAGTTTACGTGGCGACGTCTCACGGTTCACGAGAACAGTCAACCGCGTTCACACACGCGCACTCACTACGCTCGATATTGGTGTGCCGCGAGATTAGATCGCGCTGGCAGCCCGAACACGATCGAGGAGACTCGCTGACATAAGTTCAAGTGCAAGTTTATTCTTCTTCTAATAGAGACTAGAAACGTCTTCGCGGGCTAAAAGCTGCCGTCAGCAGCTTGACTGGACCCAGGAGGCGTTATACATGGCAGCGCGATAACAGTTACCTTTATGGTACAAAAAGAAACTTAAGCAGAAATTTACTAAACATAAATAAACATAAAATTGAAAAGTCAGATACATGCTTATGACAGGATATGTAAGAAACAACAAGACATTTTTGTACAACTAAAACAGAAAGGCAAAAAAGAAAACATGGTCATTTATATGCATCGTTACACATGAATATATATGTTATAGGTTAACGAAATACATCTTCAACTCTTTACGAGAGAATTTATTAGCGTGAATTACAATTTTCGGCAAATTGTGTTTAATAGATTGCAACTTATACTCGGTGCGAAAGCGCGGTACAAGCCAAGGTTCAGGGTTTCTTATGTGCACAGGTATGTCATGGTGCTGCAAGGTCACTAGTGATGTAAGAAAATCTCTCCATTCTTTCCTTGCAAAATAAAATATTTGTAAAAGACGATATTCGTAGTATCGATCTACCCATATGATTTGGTATGTTTGTGACAATGTTTTTGTTGTTGATCGGGCTTCGATATTAGCAAATGTGTCGGAAAAGCGCCTTTTGTAATGTAACTATTTTATTTATGTTAGTTCGTGTTGTGGTTGCCCATTCTAAACTGCAATAATTAAATTGCTAGGTGAACAACGCATGATAAATTTGTAGCTTGGCTTTTGTCGGCATGTAAGCTCTACAGCGAGATAGTACACCGGCGACTGCTGAAAACTTGTTTCGAAGGTTGTTAAAATGAGCATCCCAATCAAATGACATGAAAATATTACTCCAATATTTTGTGTTCATTAACTAGTTCTATGTGTTTGCCTAAATAAGTGATTGAATGTTCCAACTGAAAAGGTTTGTTTCTGGCTCTGAAAAGAATAGCTTTCGTTTTAGTGGGGTCAATTCTGATCACATTTGAATGTGACCAGTCAGATAGTTTCATTAGCAATGCATTACACCTGATCATTAGTTCGTTTGCGTCTTTGCCACAGAAGAGTATAGTGCTATCATCCACATAGATAAAGAAATCAACTGTAGGATCTATATTTACTAAGTCATTAATATATAAGGTAAATAATAGTGGGCCCAAAACACTCCCTTGTGGCACGCCATATTTAAGTGTTAAGAAAGAAGAGAGGATGTTTTTAATACATACACACTGAGCTCTATTTCTGACATATGATTCCATTAAAGTGAGTGGATGTCCGCGTACTCCATATATTGATAGTTTATATTTAAGAATGTCATGACTGATGCAATCAAATGCCTTGCTAAAATCAATGAAGAGCCCGAGGGCGAATTCTCCGTTGTCTATGCTTTGCACAATACTTTCTTTCAAGGATAAAAGGGCGGCTTCAGTAGATCTACCTTTTCTAAAACCAAACTGAGTTTGTTACTACATCATGTCTGTCTAGAAATTTTGTTAGGCGCGTAGCAATAATTTTTTCTAGCACTTTGGAAAAAATGGGTAGGACAGGTATTGGTCTATAATTAGAAACATTATTTATTCGCCATGTTTGTATAGCACAGATACTCTAGCTCGTTTCATGCCGTCTGGGAAAGTCGCCGATTCTATAGCTAAATTGAATATATGGACCAACGTGCGGATAAATGGCAAGTGATGTAAGACATATTTTATTGGCTTAATTTGTAAATTGTCAATATCCAATGCATTGGTGTTATTAAGATTTTTTATTGTTGTAAACACATCATGTTCGTCAGTTGGCTCCATAAATATAGTTTCTGAAACACATTTATCTAGTGAACACATGACTTGGGAGTCATGGGTGTGTGTAACGCTTGCATTCACAGAATGAGTATTGAAATGGTCTGCCAGTGCTTTACCGATCAATTCGCAATTTGCGTAGCTTATCGACTTGGGTACACTACTCTTAGTTTGACGACCTAAAACGTTATTCATTATTTTCCAAACCGCATCCGGACGTTTCTTGTTGATTTCAAAAAACAGATGTTGATAGTAATCTATTTTTGCCTGCCTTAGTATATTATTCAGTTTATTTCTTTCGGTTTTGAATTCCTTAAGTTTAATTTCTGATCTGGAGTGCAAGAACGCATGATAAAGGCGGTTCTTTTTTATCATATTCGTGTGCTCACTCATAATCCACGGTTTTCGTATCGTTTTTGATTTCCTAACTTGCTTGAAGGGGAAATGCGCAGTGTAGATGCTCACAAATAGTTCAAGAAACTTGTTATACGCTTCGTTGACATTTTTTTCTCTTAACACGGAATCCCAGTTTTCCGTACCTACAGCTAGACTGAATAAATCCAGTGCTTCGTTAGAAATGTGTTGGTAGGTAAGTAATTCAATGTTTTCGTTTTCTTTGATACTGTTATCTAATGCGTACACTACAAAGACTGGACAGTGATCACTAATATCATTAGAAAGTGTACCCGCGCTGCAGACTGAGGTTTCTATATTTGTAATAAGAAGGTCGAGGGCAGATGAGGTAGATTGAGTAACCCTCGTTGGTGTAGTGATCAGATTGGTAAAGCCAAACGATAGTAGTAGATTGTTTAAATCCTCCACATCCTTATATTTATCTAAAATATTTATGTTGAAGTCGCCTCCACAGACAAAATGATCATCATTAAATGAACAGAACTGTAGAAGCTTACCAAAACAATCAATGAAATTCTCAATACTTCCGCTCGGAGGGCGGTATATTACTGATAAGACCCCTTTCTTGTCATTGACAGTTCACATCTCGCAGTCAAGACTTATGAATATAAACTCTGGCATCAGTTCATAATGGTAATTATTTTTAGTATAAAGGGCAACGCCACCCCCTCGCCTATTCTGACGGTTTAAGTAAAAAGAAGTATATTCATCCAGGCCGACGACATCGTAGTTATTTTGAAACCAAGTTTCAGAAATCATGATGACGTCTAACTGGAAAGAAAATTGGTTGAGAAGACAAGAGATACTGTCACTTTTGCGAATAGCGGAACGGGAATTAAAATGCAAAACAGAGATAAGCTTGGTATCTTGTAGATGAACGTTTCGTGGTATCGCAAATTCAAAATATTCCATTTTGAACAGAAAGTACAAGATTTAACACAACACTTAGCATATCTTCGAAAGGTCTTCGTGATGCTGTATTCTTACAATGGGTGTGTTGTCAGACTGCCTCGCTAATATCCTACCATTATACGACCAGACGGACTTCCATCCATGGTCACGTTTTCTACCGATAGCGATTCCAAGTAGTTGCTTTAGGTAGAGCATAGGTGCTCATTCACGTAAATTTTGTGAGTGTTATCATTTCCAATATCCTTGTTAGAAAGACGTGCCCTCTTTGCCTAGTTAAGCACAGCATCGCGCTTGGTCCTGGATTTAAACTGCACAATGATATTCGATTTTTCTGGGTCTCGGGTGGGTACACGGTGACATATTTCAATGTCAGTCTCGACAATTTCTTCTTTGATAACTTTCCCGATCATCTGAACGGTGCCCAGCACATTTTCATTATCTTTTTTTTACGACGCCTTGTATTTCGAGATTTTTGTTTCTCGAGTACTGCTCCGAGTGCACAAAGCGTTTTTCAAGTTCTCGGGCCCTGCGTTCGAGGGCGTTGCATCTTTCTTGAAGCACTATATTTTCATTTTCTAGTTTTCGTCTTGCAGTTTCTTCAGCATTCAGTCTTGTCTTCAGTTCTTCAACTGAGGCGTGACCAAACTCAATGCTCTGAATTCCATTTTTGTGCTCTATTTTCATTTCTCGAATCTGATTGCGCATGTCTCTTTCCAATGCCTCACGATACTGTTTTAGTTGATCCCTAAATTTCCGTTTCAGTTGAGTGAGTTCAGCTTTCATTTGCTCATTTAGTTTAGCAATTTTCTTAGCCATACCTTATCAACACAAAATATGCACTCCACAAAGCAAAGAACAAAGCAAAGAAAAGCAAGGAAAACAAAGCAAAGAAACCCGGCCGCGGCGACGGTAAACTGTATGCAATAGTATTAGTAATTCCGCAATGCCTCCATGAGTGCTGAGGTTTATGATAACCATTTACGATAACTCAAAGGGAAGCTCATTACTTTTCGAAGCGAGATCGGGATGCCTTAGAACACGCACCTATAAAGCGAGATATAAGAAGGAAGGAGAAGCATGTGCTTGCTGCGGTAAAGCTAGGGAAACTACGGAGCATGTTTTATTAGAATGTGAAGACGTCTACCCAGCGGTCGATTTAGGCACCACTGGCCTCCTTGAAGCCCTTGGGTTCAGAGGGAGCAGTGGTAAAGCAAACATGTCCGCAATAGACATTAGTAAGAGGTGACTGGAGGATTGGTGGAAGAAAAGTAGGGAAACGACAAAAGACGGAGACGTACAAAAGCACAGTTCCCAATACGGGATCAGAAAATTGGGGCGTGGTAGTTTATAGTGTTTTTTTTTTCAATGTTTAACCTAGGTAGGATATTAGGCAGAATAGTAGCAAGAGCTTCGTGGCGCAACCTACCGCCCCGTTCAAAAGGGGACGCTCATAATATCCATCCATCCTTCCATCCCTGCAGGGCGGCAGAAGAAAAGAAAAATGGGCAGAGATTGAGGAGCAGTTAAATAGAGAACAAATAGGGATGTATGCGGTTACAGAAACGCACCTTAGAGGCACCTTGGAAGAGCCGCTAGTGATTGAGAATTACGTATGGGAGGGGTGCAACAGAACTAACCGGAAAGAAAGGGAGGTGGAGTCGGAAAGCTCATCCATCCGGGAGCCATATGAAAAAGAGTGAATTCAAAATGTCAAGAGCATTTTTGGTTATCAGGTACGATGAGTGGGAAAGAAACTTGGCTGGACGTTACGTATTTGTGGATCTGAAATAATTGCACAGAGAAGAATAATGTTACTGGAATGCATAAGTACTGTTATTAAGGGATTCAGGAATGATGATGAAATTATGCTATTAGGTGACATGAATGCCCACATACAGGATTTAGATGGCTATACTGACAACAACAGGAAGTCAATGTTAGACCTTTGTGAGCAACATAACCTCGTTATCGAGAATACAGGGCCTCAGTGTGAAGGGCAGATCACGTGGGAAGTGGGAAACCGACAATCAACCATTGATTATTGTCTGATGACAGAATGAATTTATGATCAGTTGAGAGAAATGGTCATCGATGGGGAAGGGATTAGCAGCATAGGGAGTGACCATAAACGCATCATCTTGAAAATGGGATATGTAGTTGGGAAAGAGCGCAAGGAGAGCAAAATGGCCAGTCCAAATTTGAACGCTGAACAAATAGCAAATATAGTCACTAGAGTTGAAGAAGAACTTGGAAAGTGGCCAAGTAAGGAGTGGGAATATGGTGAGCTTCTAAATGTAATAACGACAGAAATACGGAAAGAGAAACAACATGTTCGGTGGAAAGGAAAAAGAGAAACCGAAAAATTAGTAGAACAGGTAGATACGAGAAGCGATCGCCGAACGACAGAAGGCATCCCGAGAGCACAGGCAGGTAAAGGAGGCGCAGTTGCCACAGGATGAAGTAACCAGTAAATGAGAAATATACCGGGAGAAAAAGTCTATGGTTCACATACTGGTGCAAGCAAAAATAAAAGGTGAAAGTGAACGTTGGTTGTCAGTAATACGTGAGAAAAAGAAGGCCGCACCTAGAATATTTTGGAACCACATAAAGTTATTAGGTAGGAATTCAACAATAATACAACGACATATGCTAGACGAAGATGGAAACAAACTGGAAGGGAAAGCGGCAATAAATTACATCCTAAATATAATAGCCAAATCTTTCCAAGGCAATGACGAGGTTGTATTTGAAGAAAAAGATAGCATGACGGAGAACCAGGTGGAAAAAGAGCTGGTGCTGACAAATTTCAACTGGAACAAAACCGAGTAAACAATTCGTAAGCGCAAAGCTACTGGGCTAGACAAGGTTCCCGTTAGGCTGATTAATGAACTAGGACCAAAAAGGAAGCTCTGGTGAAAGCAGTGGAAAAACACTTGAAAAGATAGACGAATACCCTACAGGCAGTTGGCGACAAAGTATAATGAATTTAATTTATAAAGATAAGGGGAAAAAAGATAATTGAATTTACTTCTATAGGCCGTTCACCATTACATCGGCAATATACAGGCTAGCAATGCAGGCAATCAAATTAAAGCTACAAGCATGGGTAGAGAATAATGTCATTTTGGAAGAACTTCAGCATGGCTTCAGAATAGGTAGGCGTTTGGATGATAACTTATTTGTTCTTACTCAATGTATATCAAGAGTAGAAAGCAGACCGATATATGTGGCCTTTTTTAGACATTACAGGAGCCTATGACAACGTAAACCGCAACATTTTGTGGGATATTCCGGAAGGGGAAGGCTTAGGTGACCATTGTCTACAGCTTTTGAGAGCGATTTACCTAGAAAATACCGTTTGCGTTGGATGTGAAGGGATGAGGAGAGCGGAGAAAGTTCATATCAACAAGGGACTGAGACAGGGGTGCCCTTTATCCTCACTGCTGTTTAGGACGTACATGTTGGCGATAGAGAGGGCGCTAGAAGGAAGTACTATCGGGTTTAATCTCTCATACCAACACGCGGGTAGAGTAGTAGAGCTGCAGCTTCCAGGTTTATTTTATGCGGATGACATTGTGTTGCTAGCTAACAAGCAAAGTGATTTGCAACGTCTGGCTAATATCTGTGGACAGGAAGGCAACAATTTAGGTTTGAATTTGAGTGTTAGAAAATCAGTTGTTATGGTGTTCAACGAAAACAGTGAACAGAGAGTGGCGATACAGGGCCAGGAGATACCTCGGGTAACAGAATATAAATACCTTGGTATATGGACAAACGAAGGCAATAGATATATGGAAACACAAGAAAAAACAATAACACGGTAGGAGAAGAGAAATGCAGCCATAATGAAGCACAGAGCGCTATGGGGATACTATGGGCACGAGGTGCTCCGAGGTATGTGAAAAGGTGTAATACTTCCAGGACTTCATGGTTATATTGCGCTCAGTTTTACAAACACGATATTAAGGAAGGACAGGACGTGGACGGACGAAGCGCAATTTGCGCTTCGTCCGTCCACGTCCTGTCCTTCCTTAATATCGTGTTTGTAAAACTGAGCGCAATATAACCATGAACGTTCACCAACTAGCCCCCTTCATTGCTTTACTAAATGTTATTTCCAGGACTTACTTTTGGAAATGCGGTTGTTTGCTCTAAATCAGGGATACAATCAGGACTCGATGGGAATTAAAGGTTAGTGGGTCGCCTCGCATTCGGCGCTCACGGCAAGACTACAAATGAAGCTCTGCTGGGTGATTTGGGCTGGACTAGTTTTGAAGTGAGGGAAGCTTGCAGTAAAATTGAGTATGAAGAACGGCTGGAACACGGAAGAAAGTAAATGGGCTGGGAGAGTATTCAGGTATCTGTACAGGAAAAACATTGATTCACAGTGTAGGAAAAGGACTAGGAAGCTTACCAGCAAGTACGCGGCCTGTAGTGTGGGCAAGACAGCAACAAAGACGGTCAAGCGGAAAGTCAGAGAGGCTGAAATAATCTCATGGTGGCGGCAATGGAAAAGAAACCTGCCATGAGTAACTACTTAAGAGGAAAAAACGAATTCAGGAAAGAAACCATTTATGATAACTCAAAGGGAAGCTCATTACTGTTCGCAGCGAGATCGGGATGCCTTATAACACGCACCTATAAAGCGATATATAAGAAGGAAGAAGAAGCATGTGCTTGCTGCGGTAAAGCTAGGGAAACTATGGAGCATGTTTTATTATAATGTGAAGACGTCTACCCAGCGGTCGATTTAGACACCACTGGCCTCCTTGAAGCCCTTGGGTTCAGCGGGAGCAGTGGAAAAGTAAACATGTCTGCAATAGGGATTAATAAGAGGCGATTGGAGGATTGGTGGAAAAAAAAGTAGGGAAACAACAAAAGACGGAGACGTACAAAAGCATAGTTCGCAATAGGGGATCAGAAAATTTGGATGTTATAGTTCATAGTGTTTTTTTATTATTGTTTAACCTAGGTAGGACTTTAGGCAGTATAATAGCAAGAGCTTGGTGTCGCAACCCACCGCCACCTTGTTCCAAAAGGGTGCTCATAACATCCATTCATTCATCCATGTGAAGAGTATCGTGACGTATGCCATTTGAACTACAGAAAGCTGAGCTAGTTGGTAAGGTTCAGATGATAGTCGGCATTCGTGTAGTCCACTTCTCTTCTTTGTGTCCTGTCTGCACGCCTCACCTTATTTGCATAATCTGCCATTCATAAGGCTAAATGAGCTGAAGAGTCATTGGGCTAACTAGTCCAGCACCACGTGCCAGCAAGTGCTCACGCATCATCTAGCAAAGAACCTCCGTGTCGCGCATATTTCCGCTCCGTCATTAAGCTCTGTGTGCCACAATAACGGGCTGTGCGTAGTTGAGCATGAAATGTTGTCAGGCCCAGTAGTACATGCTCGGTCCATTATTTGTTCGTGGTGCATCACGCATTCGTACTTAGTACTGGTGACGTGGCCTTAATGGGAGAGGTCACCCTCAACCGACGGCGCGCACTTCACGCGTTCGGCACGGCAGCTGTGCAATGGTCACTCAGCAAACTGAAACTTCCTCGCTTGTTATCAGCTGCTTTGCTGTGGCATTTATCTGTGCGTGCTCATAACTCAATGGTCTTGTGGCTCCGCCATTTTACTAGCTGCAGGACTAGCATGTAAGTGAAATTGCTTCATTGGCTATTAGCATTCTACGTACTATGTCGTGAGTTTCTTTGTACCTTTATGTGGCTCGCTTTACCGCTCCAGACGCGCAGTATATTTTTTTCCCGTGTGCGCTGGTTTACTCAGTGTGGTCGTGGATGGTAGTAATTTGTTCGTGAGTGGTCGCGTGCATCGGTTTTCTTCATCGAGAAGAATAGCAATGGTGCGCGCCGGTACTCTGGAACCATTTTTGATGCATAGGAATAGTGCCCAGTCGTTAACTATTGAAAATTATTGTTGACTGCTACAAAATCAGCTACAAAGCTGTTGGTCATTCCACCATTGTACGTAGAAAGGAGCTTAATAACGTAACGGTTTGAAGCGGTGATATGACTGGCCCATCAAGCATGTCCACGTGCATAGTCTCAATTGTGTGTGCTGTTTCCCGCAAGCTAAATCTACGGCTAAGTAGGCTGAGCTTACCATTGAGGTGAATATGCAAGTACAAGGTAAATAGATCATCGCAGCCTCGATAATGAAGTACAAAAAAGATGAAATAAAACTACATCTGCCGCACATACAGGACACACTTAACAATTTAATTATTAAATGGCGCAAACAACATAAGTGCACACAACAGGACGTCCCATCCGTGCGCTCCTTGAAGTCCAACTTCATTATCAAGGCCGCACAGATGTATTTATATTCTCCTGGCATCCTCGCCTCAATGATAAGCTCCAGATACTTGCGGTAGATTTACCTTGCCAGCAAGAGCACATTCAATTAAATTGAGACTAAACGTGGACATGCGCAAGGGGCCAGTCATATCAATGCTTAAAACCTTCACGTTATCAAGCTCCTTTCTGTGTGCACTGGTAGGAATGAGCAACAGCTTTGTAGCTGATTTTGTAGCAGTCAACAATTATTTCAAACAGTTATCGGCTAGACATTATTCGTGCGCGTCAAAGATGGCTCCAGGGCACCGGCGAGCACCATTGCTATTATTCTCGAGGAGAAAATCGACGTACACGATCACTCACGAACAAATTACAACCATCCACGGCCACACTGAATCAACCAGCGCAACCGGAAGAAAGTACTGCGCGTACGGAGCGGTAAAGCGAGCCATATTAAGGCACAAAAAACTCACGGCATAGTCATATAGAATGCTAATAGAAAATTAAGCAATTTCACTTTCGTCCTAAAGTCGTTCAGCTAGTAAAATGGCCGAGGTACAAGTCCGCTGCATTATGAATACACAAATAGAGATCATCATCATCATCATCAGCCTGGTTACGCCCACTGCAGGGCAAAGGCCTCTCCCATACTTCTCCAACTACCCCGGTCATGTACTAAGTGTGGCCATGTCGTCCCCGCAAACTTCTTAATCTCATCCGCCTACCTAACTTTCTGCCGCCCCCTGCTACGCTTCCCTTCCCTTGGAATTCAGTCCGTAACCCTTAATGACCATCGGTTATATTCCCTCCTCATGCATGTCCTGCCCATGCCCCACCCCCATTTCTTTTTCTTGATTTCCACTAAGATGTCATTAACTCGCGTTTGTTCCCTCACCCAATTTGACCTTTTCTTATCCCTTAACGTTACACCCATCATTCTTCTTTCCATAGCTCGTTGCGTCGTCCTCAATTTAAGTAGAACCATTTTCGCAAGCCTCCAGGTTTCTGCACCGTACGTGAATACTGGTATGGCACAGCTTTTATACACTTTTCTCTTGAGGGAAAATGGCAACCTGCTGTTCGTGATCTGAAAATGCCTGCCAAACGCACCCCTGCCCATTCTTATTCTTCTGATTATTTCAGTCTCATGATCCGGATCCGCGGTCACTACCTGCCCTAAGTAGATGTATTCCCTTTCCACTTCCAGTGCCTCGCTACCTATCGTAAACTGCTGTTCTCTTCCGAGACTATTAAACATTACTTTAGTTTTCTGCAGATTAATTTTTAGACCCACCCTTCTGCTTTGCCTCTCCAGGTCAGTGAGCATGCATTGCAATTGGTCCCCTGAGTTCCTAAGCAAGGCAATATCATCAGCGAATCGCAAGTTACTAAGGTATTCTCCGTTAACTCTTGTCGCCAATTCTTCCCAATCCAGGTCTCTGAATACCTCCTGTAAACACGCTGTGAATAGCATTGGAGAGATCGTATCTCCCTGCCTGACGCCTTTCTTTATTGGGATTTTGTTGCTTTCTTTATGGAGGACTACGGTGGCTGTGGAGCCGCTATAGATATCTATAGTCTATTGTTGAGTAGCCTTTACGGAATCCTGCCTGGTCCTTCGGTTGACAGAAGTCTAAGGTGTTCCTGATTCTATTTGCGATTACCTTAGTAAATACTTTGTAGGCAACGGACAGTAAGCTGATCGGTCTATAATTTTTCAAGTCTTTGGCGTCCCCTTTCTTATGGTTTCGGATTATGTTGGCGTTCCTCCCAGATTCCGGTACGCTCGAGGTCATGAGGCATTGCGTATATAGGGTGACCAGTTTTTCTAGAACAATCTGCTCACCATCCTTCAACAAATCTGCTGTTACCTGATCCTCCCCAGCTGCCTTCCCCCTTTGCATAGCTCCCAAGGCTTTCTTTGCTTCTTCCGGCGTTACTTGTGGGATTTCTTATTCCTCTAGACTATTCTCTCTTCCATTATCGTCGTGGGTGCCACTGGTACTGTATAAATCTCTATAGAACTCCTCAGGCACTAGATACAACACATACAAATGCTACACTGCAAAGCAGCTGATAACAAGCCAGGAAGTTTCAGTTTCCTGTGTGCACCAGGATACAGCTGCCGTGCCGAACGTGCGATGTGTGCGTGCTCGGTTATAGAACATCTCTCTCATTAAGGCTACGTCGCCAGTACGTGACGCACCACCAACGAATAATGGGCCAAGCACGCACAACCCGCTATTATGGCGCACATAGCGTAATGGACAAGAACGGCACCGTGAGCGGCGCTGCTGCGCCGGCGTTGAGAGCGCCGCCTTGATTGCCTCCTGCACTGCGCGTGTTTGGGCACGTTTCGTGCCACGCGCGGTGTGTGCCTACGTGTGTGCGCGTGGACATTTCATTCGAAGGGCGATGTACAGTCTGTTTCTCATTTAGGGGAAAACTCGTAGCGCCTTGCATTGCGATGCGGCGAGCGCTTGAGTCAGGCGGCGGCAGCAGCTCGCGCAGGTGCTCGAGGGGCGGGATCGTGAACGGTGTCGTCTGCTACGGCGACGCGCTCTGGTCATCCGGTCATCCGGTCATACGAAGAGACGCCGTCGCAAACAAGAGACGTTTCGCGCGCAGCGCGAACTGAACGCAGGCGCGACCGTTGGCGGCGGAAACCTACACCCGTTGGAGATTAAATCGTTCCGCCATGGGAGAAACGAGCGCTGTCGTCTAGGGTGTTGGAGATTAAATCGTTCCGCCAGGGGAGAAACGAGCGCTGTCGTCTAGGATGAAACTTGGCGTGCGGTCGTCACTAGGAAGATGAGACCGGAACAGGAGAAGGAGTGAGTTTGTACTGAGGAGGGAATTTGTACAAGGAACTCAATCCGTTGTGAACGCCTGCTTTGGCGCTAGTAACAGACAGACGCGGCGCGCGTCTATAAAAGGAAGTGATATAAAAGAAAGCCGCCGGTTAAGCTTGCATACGCCCGCCCGCTGAGGAGCTCCCGGGGGACGCACCACTCACGGCCAGCCACGGACCATCCAGGCACCATGCGCCAGTCATCGGGACGGCCACCGTTGGACACCTGCGGTCGCGTCGGACTGACGAAGTGCCCGGTGTACAATTAGCATCCGTTCATGCGAAAATGCTCTGTCGGAAGCATGAAAGTGGTGCGTCTAAGCGAAAGGCGAAGTTAGAAAGAGAAGAGCGTGAAAAGAAGCTACCAAATATGACAAAGTACCTACTGAATGCAGCTTCCGCAGAGCAGTATGATCGCTCTACCCAGAGTCCGTGTCAAACTCCCAATAGTACCGGCTGTGCTTCTGTGGAGGACTTGCCAACTCCATCACCACGGTTTCCTGGAAAGAAGCAAGGTTTGACTCATCTTGGTCGTCTGGATCCTGTGACAACGGTGCCAACCTCGGTCATCCATATTTCTGAGCAACCAATGCAAACCGAGCCCTGTCCAGTTCCCGAGTCAGCAACGTGTATGCTACTCGGCCGGGCCCCTGCCACAGAGCTCCAGGTGTCCGGTCCGCCACGCCCGATTTCTACTACTGCTGATCAACAGGTGCCGAACCTCCCCGATGAGCCTCCTTCTTCTAACGAGCGCCAGGAAACAACACTCCAAGAACCGACTCACTTGTTTCCTGTTAGTTTGGCTTCAAATAATCATGTGCCTGCCCACAAAGTGTGCCTCGAGATGACAAATGAGACGGCTTCTCGCTGCAGTAAGAGAGAAGTGCAGACACCCCCGCAGCAAGAGGTACGTTGCGAGATTATCCGAAGTGACCCTGCTAAGTGACCAGACGTTATTACTGACAGCTTTCGGAGTGTATGCCTTGAGAAAGGGCCATTGTATTTTAAAAGTCGGGCAGAAAATTTTCCGTCTTCCGAAAGGCAATACAAAACTCAGAAACGCTATATGTCACCTCATCTTTTCGTGCGAAAGGCTGTAAACGGGGAAGCGTACGAGCGACACCAATTAATGTACTCGGAGTCCAAAGGTTCTGTTTACTGTTTCATGTGCAAACTATTTTCGATTTCAAGCAACCCCAGTACTTTCACCACGCACGGCTTTTCTGATTGGAAAAGAGCAGGAGAAAAGGTTTGCGCACATGAAAATAGCGTTCAGCACCGGAACTATGTGGCAGCATGGCTCGCCCGCTCTAACTCGAGCAGCACAATTGACAAGGAGCTGGTTGAGCATCTTGTCACTGAGACCACTTACTGGACAGAGGTGTTGAAGCGCATAGTCGTTGTACTTAAGCTTCTAGCTGAGCGCAACCCAGCGTTCTGGGGCCGCGAGGAGATTTCTGGTTCACCGAGAAATGGCAATTATAAGCGAGTGCTTGAGGCCATTGCCAAGTTAGATCCCTTTCTAGAGGAGCACATCAAACGCTACGGGAACAAAGCAAAATGTCACTCATCCTATCTGTCAAAAACCATTTGGGATGAATTTATCGAGCATATGGCAAAGGCTGTCAAGGAACGTCTCGTTGACGAAGTGAAACGCGCAAAATACTTCTCTTTAATGGTTGATTCGGCTTCAGACCTTATTCACGTTGATCAGCTGTCAGTTGTTTTCCGATGCTATTTAAATGGGAAAGTGTAAGAACGCTTTCTTGGATTTGTTCCAATTGAATTGCATATCGGCTTGTATCGTTTCGATACCGTGATGTCCCTCTTGACGACCAATGGCATCTCAATTGATGATTGTAGGGGCCAAGCTTATGATAATGCGAGTAATATTTCAGGAAAATATAAAGGACTGCAAGCTCAAATCAAACACCTGAACGAATTCGCAGTCTACATCCCGCGTGCTGGTCATTCACTGAACTTGTTGCCTTGAGGCAGTGAAATTTTTCACTGTAATTCAGAGACTGTATGTGTTCTTTGCTGCCTCACCTAAGCGACGGAGGTATGTTTGGACAGCATGGGCGGAACTGGCCAGCAGCTTGTTTTGAAAAGTCTCTCGAGACCAGGTGGTCAAGACACGCTGAGTCATGTAAGGCCATTCTGAAAAATTTCAATGCAGTCTTGTGTTCCCTTGAAGATATATCAAAGAACGAGGGTGAAAACGGTGACGCTAGGAACAAAGCCCACTCTCTCCAAGAAAATGACAAAACTAGAGACTGCATTCATGGCGATTTTCTGGAGTCAAATCTTGGAGCGCTTTGACAAAACGAGCGTAGCACTTCAGAAACCAGGCCTAGATATTTCAACTGCTGTAGACCTGCTGCTCTAGAAGGCTTTGTTAATTCTTTGCGACCTCTCTTTGATACCTTCGAAGAGAGAGCACGCACGCTAAGTACCAATCAATGTTATCAGGATGAGGGCAAACGCATCGTTTTGAGTAAGCACCCGGACGGAAAAGGCGATAGTGCGCTACAAGGTAAAAAAAAAAGTTTATCGTAGAGACCTACATTGTTGTACTTGACAGTCTATAGGCTCTGCTTTGCGAGTGCGAAAGGATGCCTACACTGAACTCTGCGAAAGGTTCCGATTCTTAAAATTGCTGACAAAAGTTGGGAGCGAGGCCTCTCTGGCACAGCGGGCTGAGAAGTTGGTGAAAAGCTACAAAAATGATTTGAAGCCAGCATTTTTCGCTGAAATCGTTCAGTTTCTGCGCAACTCTGTGTGCCAGGACACGAGTCCCCTGGGAATAATGAAGTTGCTGCACGAAAGAAAGCTTATTGATGTGTTTCGGAACCTTTCTATTGCTTTGCGAATATACTTAAACATACCCGTGGCAAACTGTGAGACCGAACGATCGTTTTCCAAGTTGACATAAAAATTGTAACAGCGCAAACACCTGCAACCACAAAGTAACAAGGACGAGACACAAGCGCTTGTGTCTCGTCCTTGTTACTTTGTTGTTGCATGTGTTTGCGTTGTTACAATTTTTATGTCAAGTATGCACCAACTCGCCCAGAAAGAAGTTTTAATGAAGTTCCAAGTTGTCGCTGATAAAAAATCGCCTTCGTTCGAGCCTCCTTGACTACAACGTGAACTCGATTGCTATCACGTCCATTGAAAGTGACCTCCTCCGCCATCTATCCTTCGAACAGACTACATCTGATTTCGCCAAAGCGAAGGCACGAAAGATGCCATTTTAAAAGAGGACTGTTTGCGCTATACATGAATAGTTCGTTGTGCCGCCTCCCAACCTCCAAGTTGCGAATGAAACGGTTAGCAGTGTAATTCAAGATATGCAAATCTTCGTTGTTCGTCTCTTGTTTGTTCGTCTTGTAATATTTAGCGTGCTTATAAAGAACTGTATTTTCGTTGTTTTTAAGAGTGCCACGTTTATTTGGTGTCGTCTTTGCTTGTCTTACCTTTAACGAAAATATTTTCAAATAATGTTTTGTAATTACAATTGATAATTTTCATCTGTATTCTAGTGCATTTATATGGTGTTTGTGTTGCCTTAAGTATTCTATACATCTATTGTATATTTATAGAGTACCGTGTATAACGATTACTGCAGTCTGAGGCTTGAATTTTAATAAATAATGTTTTGGATACAACCAAGCGTCTCCTCACGGGATTAAACTTAGTGATGCAAACAAAGCCTAGCTCCAGAAAGATTGACATCTCAGCTGTGTTGTCTTTTCTACGTTCTTGTTCGTCTTGAGTGCCCTAAACTTTTCCTTAAAGCCTAGCTTTTGCTGAAAACAGAATTCAGATTAATCATAAAGTGAACATATGTGTTGGTGCTTACAACAGCACGCGTTTCAAGCAAGTTTTGTTGTTTTTCTTATAATAACAACAATAGCAATGATCCCGTTGATCGCACTTCGTTCTTTTTAATTTGGTGGAATTAAAATGAAACATAGCATATTTCCAGTAGCGTAGCAGGCGGCAGGGGGGGAGGCAGTATAGGGAAAGGGGGCCCGCATGCGCATTAGCCCAGGGCCCCCATTTTTTTTTAATTAATCCGGCCCTATGCCCACGGGCACAGAAGCTCGCCGGCCTTGGGCACCAGTTCACGATCGCGTAGAGTGGCGACGCACAGGAACGGGTTGGCAGGAGGCCCCGGTCGGGTGAAGTCGTGGTGGCTCGGGTCCGGAACCCGATGGCCTGTGCTCAACTCCCGGTCCGGTGGCCAACCTTCTCCTGGCGTCGCTTTCTGGAACTCTCCTGGCGTCTCCCCCTTCTGCCAGCGCGCCTCGCTTTTTCTCCCGCTCTGGCCGATTCGTCGTTTGCTCACTGGCTGTTTGACGCTGCGTGGTCTCTTCTTATTGGATTGCTTTTTCTATTTTTTTGTTTTTCTTGCGCCGCACGTTCACGTGCGGGACGCTCTTCGGCGTTGTCGTTTTCCGTCCAGCACGGAATTCGCCGCGCGCACTACTTGTCGTCTGCTTCTTGCCCTCTCCAACCACCGCACCGTGTCGCGCACAACACACATCACAAGCTCACGCAACATTAGGAACAAGCTACATTGTCTGCAGGTGCATCAGCCTGTGGAACTGCCTAAGCCAGCCCCCTGAATGATGAAGTGACCAATGTGTGATAACACAGCCACAAAGCAAATCTCTAGAAAGTGCTGTAGAGACATCTTGATATGTAGTAGTGATACTGATTTGATTTATTAAAAATTCTTTGAAACCTTTGGCCACTTCAGCGCTTCATTTGTGTGATTAATCATTCTTTATGTTAAGCGCGGCTTTAACATGTGTTGTCGATTTTGTGGCCTTGCCAATATTTCAGTGGTGCTATGGTGAGTTGTAAGAAATGGGCCATAGGCATTGGTTCTGTCGGTGCAGCCAAACTTTGCAACGTTGCAAGTATTAGGAACATTCCTATTGAATTGTTCAGTTAGCCTGCCAGAAGCCACTCAATTCCTTTATAATTAATGCTATAGTAGAGGGTGTATTGTGTTCCTAAATTCACGTGTATGCTAAACATTCATGTAAGAAGAACTTCTGTGATAGTGTTATTATATTAGTGATATTATTCCATCCGCAAATCTTGAACAATGTCGACAAGGTAAAGAAAATTATCTTGGGTCTTACCAGACCATCGCATATGTGGAGTGTATGCGATTTCTGACTGGCGATCCTCAACAAGAGTTCAGGATCGCCAGTCAGCCTCTAGAATCTGAAGGAGTACGTTTACTTAGGTCAATTAATCACGGAACCCTGATCATGAGAAGGAAATTCATAGAAGTATAAAAATGGGTTGGATCTTTTTGCAAAAAATTGGAGGACGCTTAAGCTTCGCCTTCAAGAATGGACCGCGATAGCGTTATTGCACCCCGTTCGCACCACCCACTCATTCGCTCGGCATGCTGTTGAGTCACACAATGACGAAACGTGCACCTGAGCAAGCGGAACGAATCAAAGAACTCGGTGTCTCGGAGGGAGAAACGGTCTACGCGCGCCAAACGTCGTAATCGGCACAGACAGCCGGGCCGCGACGCGCCATGAAGGCGGACGCGATCACGGGGCTGACGCCTCGATGGGATCGTCCTCTATCTCGCTTGGGAGCACCACGCAGACGCATGGCTCCTCGCCAGCAGCACAGCACATATCGCAGGGAACGCTCTCCCACCAGACGCGCTACGGCGCGGCGATCACGTCAGAGGCGTCCCGCCAAGGTAAATATACCTGGTAGCGAAGCTTCCATAGGAGCCCATACGTTCAAAACATGGCAGTCCATCGGCGGTTCATGGGGCTTAGCGCCATCTGTATGTGGTGGGAACACTTCCGGCGGAAGAAAAAATAATCTGACGCCATGTCCGTTAAAAGCAGAAGTGACGTCATGTTGTTTTCGAAGGCGGGAAATTGGTTTTGTTTGGAGCTATATATTCAAGTGCCCCACCATTCGACTTAAAGGGGAGCTGAAAGCTTTTCCAGAAAAAAATGAGTGAAGAGCAGTACGCCGTGGTTTTCAACCCTCTGAATTCGAATATCGCATCGAAATTGAGCGAAAGAAAGCGCAAACATACTTTATTTCGACGAAAAGTGCAGCAGCATACACGCCCAGCTCGCGCGCCTCGTTTTCGCCTGTGATTGGTCGGGCGCCTCGTGACGTCAACAATGGTGTGTGTCCGGACCGACTGCTGCCGCTACACACGAAGCACGGTGCAAGGTAGTTTCGTGGTGTTTTGCTGAGACGGTCGTGGAAATTTTCGAGAGCTTGCGTTTCTCTGAGGAGTTCGGCGTTAAGTCCAAACTCTACGAGAGCGATTTTGCGCGCGACGGTGACGGGCGACGGCTTCGAGCGACAAAACGGGCCGTCGCTTGAACAAATCGCTCGGTGTTGTCGCTCGATCGCTCGTTTCTAGAAATCTAGAACTCGTCGCTCGTCGCCCGGAAACGCTATGAGCGACTAGCCAATTGTGCGAAGCCGAAACTGGATGTACATAACTCAAATACTACGGTTTGTCGCACGGAACGAGCAAACTATTGAATTTTACACGTGCAATAAGAACCTAGTGCAAGACCTTCAGAAATATTTTGTGCTCCTTCTTCAGTAAAATACATCAACTTAAATTGATAAAGCATGCGTCACGCTAGTTTCGGCGCATATATTGCTGCCCTCATACCGGGAAGCCGTCGCTCAAAGCCGTCGCTCGCGTGGAGTTCGGCTTGCAGACGACGACTGAACGCGACAGCCATCGCCTCGCTTGTAGCGCTGTCGCTGTCGCGTGCAAGATCACTTGTAAGGGGGTTTATACTTGTACATACTACACATACGTACATACTTGTACATACTACATGTACGAGCCGATTGCGAAGAGCCGGCTTCTCCAAGAAGCCAAAAATGCTGGTTGCAAGCACTGCTTTCCACGCGAACGAAGGCGAAATGTTAGCATCTCCTTGTGTTGGAAATGTCCTTTGGCGAGTATGTTTTTTGCTAAGCTGCATTCAGCATTCCAGTGAGTACGTTTCCGGGCAAACAACTGTAGTGTTATGTTCCTGCATGCCTCCTCGTAGAACGTAAGCGGTGATGCGATCTTCAGCATTTGTGCGCTGCCCCAAAGCTGTCGGCAATCTACACAGATGGTTTAAACGCGGGAAAAGTTTGCCGGCTGTTGTAGCACGTGTAGTATATAACCTTCATCAGCGCGCCAACCGCACGCTTCTCGTAACCGGCGAATTCCGTCGGCTACGTGAGATGGTCGGTTTCTTATGTGTGCGAGAGAAGGGGGAGCGCAGCGTCTTGGCGTGAGCAGGCTTTCCAACACATGCTAACTTTACGCCTGCACTGCGTTATGGTAGCTGCATGCAGGCTGTTTCACAACACTCGTGCGAAAAGAAAATTCGCGGCGCTTGGCGATGAAACCTGCGTCAAGGGTGGGCGATAAACATGCACCTTCAGTTCAGCGTGCTAACTATATTTTTTTTAGGAGAACCCAAAGCACGCATTATTACCTACTACGCACGTACTAACATGTCCAAATTCAGCTTTTTTCCCCGCTCAATCGAAGACTGTAACTCATTACCTGGATCCATTCGCTCATGCTCACCCAAAATTTTTGCAACCACCATCCCAGATGCATAATAGTGCTCACCCATGCCTGGCATCATTTGTATAACTTCTTGTGTACTTTTCTTTCATCACTGCTCTTTTGTATAAGTGTTCGCTTGTGTTTATTTGTGTATTTTCCTTTCATCAGTGCTCTTTAAAAGTGTTCACTTGTGTTTACCGCTGTATATTCCATTGCATTTTCTGTACCTTTTCTTAACCCACTCCTGCTATAGCGCAAATTGCGCTGCAGTATGTATAAATAAATAAATAAATAAATTGATAAACTCCGGTAGTAATCGTCACGAATGTGGTTAGAGCACAACACTGTTGTTCTTGAGCGCTTGAAGTTGTTTCGCTTCACAGCAGCCTCCCACTTAGCTGAAAGCTTCTTGTCTTGCAGGAACTAATGGAACATCGGAACATCGTCGGGGCCGCTGGTGTTCGTGCAAGCGTAGGCTGCACAGAACGCCGGCATGATCGGCCTACAAGTTCAATTGATGCTGCGCACGTCAACTACCACTCCTATATACACACAAATAAAGGAATGTAGGGTCGAGCGAAGCAGATTAGGATGGCACGCAGCCAGAAATAAGCTCGGTCATGCACGGTCGCGGAGACTGCGAAGGAGCGGAACACCAGTGTTGACGTCACTAAGCCGCGGTTTCCGGTCTCCGCTCGCATCGTCAGCGTCAGCAGCAGTGCGCGGCGCTCGACGGGGGCGGAGCTACAGCGCAATTTTAACCGACGATTGCGTCGCTCCTAAGTGAAAAATCCCCCCCCCTCCCAAAAAAATCATGGTTTATAAGGTTCCCGCATCCGTATATGAACGTCTTATTGAATTCGACAGACTCTTCAGGTTCCCTTTAATGGTCGTTTCGAGCTTTCAGCGTGGAAAGCGATGCAGGAAAAGGCCAGCCGTATGGTTGTCGAAATCGCATCCCTGCCCAGAACATACTTTCTTTGGAGGCCGACAAAAGGTTTAGGTGTAGAGTGCTGATCCTATTGTCGGATGCCAAGCCCGTCGGCCAGCTCAGTCGCGCGATAACAACTACACAATTACCTGGCCCTCGTAACTCACTACTTTTGACTGAACAAATTAAGAAGCGATGAAGCTACCCGCGTCACCAAATTCAGACATACTTCGACAAGCATATTTCAACAGGTGAACTAAGGAGTGTGCAATAGAAGTCGGTGGTAACTCCGTTAGACAGGATATAAGTAAGCTATCACAGGAGACGAAAGATCTGATCAAGAAACGACAATGTATGAAAGCCTCTAACCCTACAGCTAGAAAAGAACTGGCAGAACTTTCGAAGTTAATCAACAAGAATAAGTCAGTTGACGTAAGGAAGTATAATATGGATAGAATTGAACATGCTCTCAGGAACGGAGGAAGCCTAAAAGCAGTGAAGAAGAAACTAGGAATTGGCAAGAATCAGATGTATGCGTTAAGAGACAAAGCCGGCAATATCATTAGTAATATGGATGAGATAGTTCAAGTGGCTGAGGAGTTCTATAGAGATTTATACAGTACCAGTGGCACCCACGACGATAATGGAAGAGAGAATAGCCTAGAGGAATTCGAAATCCCACAGGTGACGCCGGAAGAAGTAAAGAAAGCCTCGGGAGCTATGCAAAGGGGGAAGGCAGCTGGGGAGGATCAGGTAACAGCAGATTTGTTGAAGGATGGTGGGCAGATTGTTCTAGAGAAACTGGCCACCCTGTATATGCAATGCCTCATGACTTCGAGCGTACCGGAATCTTGGAAAAACGCTAACATAGTCCTAATCCATAAGAAAGGGGACGCCAAAGACTTGAAAAATTATAGACCGATCAGCTTACTGTCCGTTGCCGACAAAGTATTTACTAAGGTAATTGCAAATAGAATCAGGAACACCTTAGACTTCCGTCAACCAAAGGACCAGGCAGGATTCCGTAAAGGCTACTCAACAATAGACCATATTCACACTATCAGTGAGGTGATAGAAAAATGTGCGGAATATAACCAACCTTTATATATAGCTTTCATTGATTACGAGAAAGCGTGTGATTCAGTCGAAACCTCAGCAGTCATGGAGGCATTGCGGAATCAGGGTGTAGACGAGCCGTATGTAAAAATACTGAAAGATATCTATAGCGGCTCCACAGCCACCGTAGTCCTCCATAAAGAAAGCAACAAAATCCCAATAAAGAAAGGCGTCAGGCAGGGAGATACGATCTCTCCAATGCTATTCACAGCGTGCTTACAGGAGGTATTCAGAGACCTGGATTGGGAAGAATTGGGGATAAGAGTTAATGGAGAATACCTTAGTAACTTGCGATTCACTGATGATATTGCCTTGCTTAGTAACTCAAGGGACCAATTGCAATGCATGCTCACTGACCTGGAGAGGCAAAGCCGAAGGGTGGGTCCAAAAATCAATCTGCAGAAAACTAAAGTAATATTTAACAGTCTCGGAAGAGAACAGCAGCTTACGATAGGAAGTGAGGCACTGGAAGTGGTAAGGGAATACATCTACTTAGGAAAAGTAGTGACTGCGGATCCGGATCATGAGACAAATAATCAGAAGAATAAGAATGGGCTGGGGTGCATTTGGCAGGCATTCTCAGATCATGAACAGCAGGTTGCCATTATCCCTCAAGAGAAAAGTGTATAAAAGCTGTGCCATACCAGTACTCACGTACGGGGCAGAAACCTGGAGGCTTACGAAAAGGGTTCTGCTTAAATTGAGGACGACGCAACGAGCTATGGAAAGAAGAAGGATAGGTGTAACGTTAAGGGATAAGAAAAGGGCAGATTGGGTGAGGGAACAAACGCGAGTTAATGATATCTTAGTTGAAATCAAGAAAAAGAAATGGGCGTGGGCAGGACACGTAATGAGGAGGGAAGATAACCGATGGACATTAAGAGTTACGGAATGGCTTCCAAGGGACGGGAAGCGTAGCAGAGAGCGGCAGAAAGTTAGGTGGGCGGATGAGATCACAGGGACAACATGGCCAGAATTAGTACATGACGGGGTAGTTGGAGAAGTATGGGAGAGGCCTTTGCCCTGCAGTGGGCGTAACGAGGCTGATGATGATGATGAACTTTACGAGTGCGCCTTTCTGCCCTTTTCAAGACGTGCGTTGCATTGCGAATGATAGTGGCGTCAACGCCCCATGCAGCGATGGGCGCTGAAAAGAAATGCATTTATTAATAATAATAAAATTAAATAAACTTGTATTTTCTTAACTCTTGACGAATATATAAACTTTACTAGGAATTTTATTTTCGTTGAATGAATCTAACTGTGTCTCGCTTGAATTAAAAAACGCGTTTTTCTTTCCCAATGTTTGTTCCCTCCAAACATAGTTGCGTTTCAATCGCTGCTCCCATAACCCCCCATGCTGATGTCGGTGACAATCTGTACTGAACCGCTTTTCGCCCGAAGCTTCGCGACCTATTTGAATCGACCTTGGTCCCGCATCGAACGCTGTACCTAGGAATCGCGCTGTGAGCGGAAAGAGGAGCCGCGTCGCGCGGGCGAGTGGCGCGCCACCTGTCGGGGCAGCGCCGCACATTTCGAGGAGGGGGTATTCTGTGTTTTCCGCAAGATGGCTCTGTGTGTGCGCTGAGCGCAGAAGAAATGTAGCCGAAACGTACTTCGCTACTCGTGTAACTGCGACTTCTGTAATTTACATGCTCATAATTACCGATATACACCGCAGTATAACGTTCTACGGCACGTTTCTAAGGCAACACCGCATTCACTAGAGAAGCATTTGTCCTACTTTGAACTAAACCTGTTCGGCGGTAACGTGTATGGAGGGGCTTTACTTTGAACCATCGAACTCGTGGCCGAGTGACGACTTCTGGCCACCGAGCGTGACGGACGTGTGCTTCATGGGCTCCCAAGGAGCGGCTTTAGCAGCCCACACGGGTCGCAGTATCGGGAGCACTGAAATGCCTGCCCAGGTTTATGAAATGGTTGTCCCGCATCTGCCATCAGGTTCGAGTGTTTTGAACACAGTATTTTTGCATGGTGATGTCACCGCCAGGCCATATCGCGTCGAGCATTTTCGCGACGCCCTAGCGCGTCTGTCATTGCTGCCGGATGTGGTTGTCCTTGGGGCATATCAGATGAACCACCTGTGGGCGTTACTTTCAACAGCGAAGGAGCGAAGGCAAAGATTCTGCAGGCCGAAGCTTTCAATGTGAAAGACCACCGCTGCGTGGTTATTGACCCGACCAACCGAGGCGTCATGCTGAAGCTGTTTTGGCTGCTCCACGGTGTGCAAGACGACGACGTGCGAGTGGCATTAGCAGCGTTCTGAAAAGTGACCGAGATAACCCGCGTTAAATGGAACGTCAAAGGCTGCGTCGACAAGGCTTCAAAAACACGGTCGGTTACACTGAAGCTGAAGGTGGGTGTTACCATCGAGAACTTGCCCCATCAGTTGCGTGTTGGTGAGGACGTTGCTCTCGTCCATGTTCCTGGTAGGGCTCCGCTCTGCCTTCGGTGCCGTGGAAAAGGACATATACGCCGTGAGTGTCTGGTGCCACGCTGCGGGCTATGCCGGCGTTTCGGCCACGATGAGAGCCAGTGCGTGCGTAGCTACGCTAATGTTACGGGCCAGGCACGAAGTGATGAAGCGGCCGAACACATCATGGATGAAGCAGACGCGGTCGAAGCAACCCGCGGAAGTTGGGGAGATGATGCTACCAAGGAGTCAACATCCAAGGAAGCCGCACGCACCCCTTGCAGATACCAGCCAAGCCGGTAAGGACCAAACACAGCTGGCCGCCGCATCAAAGCCAGCGTTTCTTCCGGACAAAGCGGATAGCGTGACTGCTGTAAGCCTGGTTACGACTGGGCAGCAGGGCGACAACCAGGAAGACGCCGATACCGAGATGCCCGCAGCGTCAAGTGTAGCAGTGAAGCGGGCTCACGAGGACTCGGATAATCAGAAACCGAGATTGGTCGGTGAACGCGGCGAGGAGCCTCTGCCGAAGGCACCTTCAACGCGCCACGGACCGTTCAAGCCCAAACCGAAATTGCCACCGGAACGCAGTACTGCGTCTGCACTCCCTCCGCCTTAGCGGAGGCTTCTTTTGCCACAACGGTTGAAACCCTGTCTTTGATCGGGTCAGTACTAAGCTCAAACGCCTTAATGGATATGGATTCACCCTGTTTGATGTGTGAGCAGACTGATCGGCGCCTCCCTTCTCCTTAGATGGCTACCAGCCTCATGTCCAGCCTACGTGTTGCTACGCTTAATGTAAGGGGCCTGTCGGCTCGTAGAAGGCAACTGCAACTGAACCGCCTTCTGCTAGAAAACGAAATAGATTTGCTCGTGGTTCAAGAAACTAAAATTGAAGACGAAGAACAGACAGACAGAATGGTAGCGGTCTATCGTAGCAGATACAGCGTTTGCGTATGTCATGCTGTTGGAAGAGCGGGTGGATGCGTTATTTTTTTAAGAAATGGTATTGGGGGGCTGTTCATACTGTGTTCTCGTGTGAAAGTGGGCGTCTTGTAATGTGTGATTTTGAATCGGATGGAGTGGCTTGGAGAGCTGTGTGTGTATACGCTCCGAATGCAATTGCTGAAAGGGAGAATTTCTTCCGACAGGTGAAGCCTGTCCTGCTTACTGAAAGGCGGGTGATCTTGCTTGGTGATTTCAATTGCGTCTGTAGACCAGAGGATAGGACAACAAACCGTTCCTTTCGAGATCGGAGCACCGAGTTACTTTCCGAAATTGTAGGTGAGCATGACCTTGAAGATGTAGGCTTGATATCGACGCATGAAGGCCAGGCAATGTACACTCACTTTCAGGGATGCATCCATGCTAGATTGGACCGTATATATGTTCCTGTCGAATGTTCGCTGTTATGTTCTGACTACCAGACGATCCATGTCTCTTTTAGTGATCACTGCCTAGTCATGGTTACAATCGGTACGAAGAGAATAGCTGCGAAATTTAATTGGGACTTGTGGAAGTTTAACGATAAATTACTGGAAGATGAAGAGTATGTGACTAAAGTCAAGGATTATATAGCGAACATGCTGCAAAGTAACTCCGGAAGTTTTATGCAAGTACGGAAGCAGTTCAAATGTGATATTAAAATAGCCACTATTGATAGATCATGTGCGCTTCGGCGAAAAGAAAAACAACGAGTTAAAGAGCTGCAGAGTGCCCTAGATTTTATGCTAAGTACGGAGTGCTACGCGCCGGGATTGTTCACAAAAGAAATTAAAGAGACTAAAACTAAGCTAGAGGCAATAGACGAAGAAATGTACCGCTGCGCAATGATAAGGGCGCGTAACGAAAAACTGTGGTCTAGAGGGACGCCTACCAAATGCGCGCTCAGTGATGAAAAAAGGCACGCTCTGTCGAAAGAGAACGGAAATATGCTATCAAAACGAAATCACAAATCGAAGAGAAATAATCAAGCAGGCATTCGTCGAACATTACACAGATATATTCAGCCTTAATACTCCGAACACTGACTACTTCAGAACAGAATTCCTATCGCTGATGCCGAGATTAGAGGATGACCTTGTGCGCGCTCTATAGAAGCCAGTATTACGGCTGAGGAAATTGAATCAGCGATTCTGGAGCTTAGTTCAAACAAGTCGCCTGGGCCAGACGGTCTTGGTGCATCTCTATACAAAGCCTTTAGAACAGAAATGGCAGTCGTACTTGAAAGGCTGATTAGCGAATTCTATGAAATGAAAGCAAGTCCTCCATCCTTCCGAGCGTCCCACGTAGTACTAATTCCTAAAACGAATGATCCGATTAAGTTTCAGTCTGTTGAATCATACCGTCCCATCAGTCTAACAAGCGTGGACAATAATATATTCATGAAGATTTTAGCTCGACGCCTTCAAAGTGTTATTAAGTCACTTGTAGGGCCACATCAGACATGCGGCATAAAAGGCAGGTCAATCTTTACCAATGTTCACACAGCTAGAACTGTCCTTGAATGCTTTGACGGAATGTATGGCCGTGTGGCCATGTTGCAATTAGATCTGCACAAGGCGTTCGATAAAGTCGTACACGAAGTTCTGTTCTCGATCCTAGACCATATCAGTGTTGGAACTGTTATTACAGAAGGTGTTAAAATGATGTACAATGGTTGTATAGCGAAGCTGATAATTAATAGGCAGTTAAGTGATGGTATTCCTGTGCAGTCGTCTGTGAGACAAGGTTGCCCTTTATCCCCCCTGTTTTTCGCTCTCTACCTCGAGCCCTTTTGTTTGCGGCTGCTGAAGAGCCCAAACATCCGGGGTTACACTTTTCATAAAACTGAAGTTCGAGTTTTAGCATATGCTGATGATGTAGCAATGTTTTGTACGGACCATGACAGTGTTAAAGCAGTTGTACAAGAGGCTGTAAAATTTTGTACTGCAAGGTGAAGTGCTATTAACTGGAACAAGTGTCTTGGTTTTTGGCATGGGAATTGGCAATACAAGCCTGAGACTTTTTGTAACATGCAATGGGCGGTAACTCCAGGCACCTACCTAGGTGTCCCCCTCGAACATTATCGAGTTAGCAAAGAATATTGGGACAATGAAGTAGTGCGAATGAAAACCCAGACCGGCAAATGGGGAGGGCATAAATTTTCAATGTTTGCAAGAGCCACCGTGTGTAATTTGTTTTTAGTCGCGAAAATCTTTTATGTTATGCAAGCGCTATGTCTGACGAGGATGTCTGTGCAAAAGCTGCATAGAGTATATGCGATGTTTATTTGGGCCTCAACATGGGAACGTACAAGTCGTAGTAATCTGTTCCATAGAGTGTTGAATGAGGGGCTGGGGTTGTCACATTTGTTCATCAAACAGATTGTAAGCAGGTTTCTTTTTTTGCGTGATAAAAAGGATGCTTTTCTGAGAACAATGATTCAAGCTAGACTGCGCGATTCATTGCCTGATTATGTGATGTCGTCCATGTATACGGGGCCAATGCCTTTAAGTGCTTTTGCGTGAAGTGGTCGCGTCTTTCCGAATATTAAAAGCGAGATCTTCTAGTGAATATCTGGCCGGTGTTACTAGTAAGAAGTTGTACAAAGATCTTGTTGATGTATTCTTGCCTGTACCGTTGTATCGTACAGTATTTGTTTTAGGTTCAGAACTAGATGTTCTTAAGAGAGTTAAACGAATGCCGGTAAGAGCTTTTGTTAAATTTTTCTTTTTTCAACTACATACAGGCACTCTCCCAGTTAAACGGTGGCTGCAAAGCAAAGGCATTTTTGTACCTTGGTCTGTGAATCGCTTTATATGCAAAAAAAAACCGGAGACGATTCAGCATATCTTTTTCGACTGTCATGACGCAGTGCTTTTGTGGGATATTCTAAAACGTAGCCTTAAAAAGCAATTGCCGTTAAGTGCTTTCGGGATACGCTTCCTGCCATGCGCGGAACCCGAGGGAGTGCCTGTCGATCTGTTAATGCTTCTGTGCATGCACAGTGTGTGGCGAACGCGTATGGATATTAGACATGAGCGCATTGTTGAGGCCCCAGCACATGAATACTTCATTGAAAGTGTGTTATATATACGCGAATTTTTCTGTGCACAGACTGATCCTCCTGATTGGCTAAGTGCTTTGGACAAAGTGACTAGCCTACATCGTTCTTATCACACCACACTGGTCCGGCATTGACTAGTTGTTTTTTATGGCCATGCAACACTCACATTGTATTTTCTTTTGCCAAGCCGGTAATAAACAGCTGGTGTGACGTCACACCGACCGTAGCGCCCCTGGTGAGAGGAGCGGGAGTTAGGCCGCCGTTGGTGGCTACCGCCTCGCCTCGCGACGGCGTGAGATGGGGCCCCGTTTTTAGACAGCTGGTGTGACGTCACTCTAGGTCACGTGGTGTGACGTCACGCAGCGAGGTCACGCTAAAGGTCAATGGTGCCTACCACCGCCTCGCCACGGAACGGGCTGAAGTGCGACCTAAAGTAGTATTGCTTCGCAATAAAAAAAAAGCTCGTGGCCGAGTGGTAGCGTCTCCGTCTCACACTCCGGAGACCCTGGTTCGATTCCCACCCAGCCCATCTTGCAAGTTGTTTTTTCTTTATGAGGTTTCGAGTTTGCTTGCCACACCATGGATACAGCATTTTCAGTGGCGCAGCCCTAGCCGAAAATTCCGCAACCCACCCTACGTGACCGAGGGAATCCGATGGAGCTGTACGACGACGAATTCCTCGGTCGCTACAGATTCACGAAGAACGCCGTGCGACTTCTCGCTATGTTGCCTATCCGGGTAAGCGGGGACAACACAGGACCGCCTGTGTGCCTCCCATGCTGCAGTTGCTGATGGCTGTGATGTTTTACGGCGCTGGCACGTTTTAAACAGTCACCGGAGGTCCGGTCCGCATTCCTCAGTCAACAGTGTGCCACGCAGTTGGAAAGGTAACCCTGCTCATCGCGAAGCACCCGCGCCCGATGCTGGTGCGCTTCCCGCAGTCGCGGAAAGATTGATTGCGAGCGTATTTTCTCATCTCCTGTGACTACACATGCCATCACCAGTTATTAGCGCTCACGACCATATTTACGCTCAGCATGCCGAACTGTCACGCACTCATCCACCGAATACGAAACATGCGCATGAACATAATAAAAAGTAGCCCAAATAAAGCCTGTTTCACATGATGCGATTTTCGTCGCACCGGAAGTGCGATTTCCGTCGTTTGCGATGAAAATCGCAGTCGCAGTGCCGTCCCCCCGATTTTCGGCTGCGACCAACCGGTTGGTCGCACAGTCGCACCGTCGCACCGATCGCTGCGATTTTCCGTCGAAATTGCGCGGAGAGCTGTCAACGGAGCGCAAGCCACCGGTGGCGCAAGCCACCGCCCCGTTCCAAAGGGGACGCTCATAACATCCATCCATCCATCCATCCATCCGGAGCTATTTCGCCGGTTTGTTTTGGAAAATGGCGTCTCGCACGACAAGTGCAATCGCGGAGACGTGGATCATCGAATTCGGTACGTACGCGAAGGGAGAATAAAAAACTTGTACAGATTGCATTCTCCTATTGCTATGCGTTTGTTGACACGCTACACAGCAAATGAAGTGCATTTTCACGTTTACTTCGTGCGCCTTTGCGAGTTGTCAGTGCTAGGAGGTGTTCGATCCCCAGCAGACGACGAGGTCGTCACAATTTTTTTTTTTGTTGAGTAGCATGCAAAAATCGCGCTTACGGAGCAGCTTGAATTATTTCAACCTCGGCAAGGGCAAATGACAAGACAGCAAAGTACCCGAAATTTCAACGTTGCGCTGAACGCGGTACCGTTCAGTTGCATTTTCTTGTCGGTTTTCAAGCATGAATTTCCCGATGCATCTTGAAAGCTTATCTTGCCTCTTATTAAATTTGACAGAGCAAAAGTGTAGGCTATCGTAATGAATTTGCTACAATAGCATGAAATCCGTGGCTTGAATAAAATATTACATGCACGTTAAGTTGCACCTCTTCTCTGGAGAATTTTTTTTTCTTGCACAGAGACCAATAAACATTGGCTATGTTGCGGACTTTGTATCCTTACTGCATCTGTATTAACACTTGCTTTGAAAGGTAATTAACTCAAGAGCTAGTAGATTAAGTAAATTGCTTGCTATAGCGGCAAAGTGGCAACGTACCCTCCTGCACAATTATGTAGAACTCGTGCAACAATGCGAAAAGCAGGCAAACGGCCTGTTCTTGTGGGGATAAAACAGTATAAAACGACACGCTGAAGAAAAGTAAATCAAAACTGTGCAGTGAAGTCAGCCAGTACAAGCAGTTCTTGCACGTTCACAGCGGATCAAGTGTGCAGAAACATTCATGCCTTACATGTTTCTAGTAAGTTTCTAATAAGTTTGTGATCACATATATTAGTGTGTAAACCCATATAACAATATCCGCTGCGATTATTATCTTTATAAGTAATGAAATACCATGCTACTTGCAAGAACATGTATCACCTGAGGATTTTAGAACAAATTTCTGCATTTCAACTATACACAATATGTGGTTTATTCAATAAAAGACCACAAACTGGGCTTTTTTGCAATGACAAACTTATTCCAAACTTTACTTACATACAGGCAAGAAAAAAAATATAGACAGAAATATTGTTCTTCAATTTGTTCACCTGCCACTGTGGCTATAGCATTCTGCTGCTAACACAAGGCGAGGGGTTGATTTGCCAGCTATGGAAGTCGCATTTCGATGGGAGTCATAGGTGAGAAAAAAAGCTCTTGCACTTAGATTTAGTTCATCACCTTTTATTGAACTCTTACACTTCAAAATACTATTGCATAGGGGGGCATGCTTATGCAAAATCTAACACCAATAGAAGGCAAAGGGCAGAATTGTAAAACAACCATCTTTCGTGATAATTCGAGTGTATAAATATTCATTGCGTCAATATGTATTGTTCTACAGCACTCCACAAATAAGCATGATCAGGTATAACAAGTACTCTGTCAGGAAGCTGGTTCTACAGATGTATAAAAGGCATGCATGCTCATACTACGTCGCACACATAGCACAAAGAAAACCTTTTTCAAGAGTTGTCCCTTCTGGCAGATACGAGTGGTCCATAAGCAGCAGAAACTTTATTGCAGGACATTGTGTAATACCGCTTATGAAAGAATGAAGAGAGTGAAGAGGCTTTTAACAGCAGTACCTCATGCTGCTCTAATAAGAGGAACGATGAGCAAAAACATTTCTGGTAGAGCACTTAAACAGTAACTTTCTGAAAGACAGAAAATTCCAGGTGAGAGTTGGAGGTACATTTGGCCCACACACACCAACAACACGGGCATACTACAAGAAACACTACAGCCTATGGTGTATTACAGTCTATGGGAAAGCTATGTTATACAGAAATCAAGAATGAAGCAACAAGCCCTCGACAACACTGCAGACTTTCTTGGCCAGTCTAGCCTCTCGCTTTCTGATAAGTCAGCTCATATCTACGTCAGAAAAAAAAAGACTAGAATCAAGAACTACCCCAGATTGCACATTGTGATCCACATAGCTGGACAAATATTCCCGCAAGTCAACATCCACAAATCCTCAGCTAGTGTAAGCCCATGACGGCAGAGCCAGCACGTGGGTGAAACAATTATGCAATGCCTGGACGCAACTTCCACACCTGGTGAAAAGAATAATCTCGAAATAATGGGGGTGCACAAGTGGATACTATAGAAAATCGCAGATGCTGTGCTTGTGTCCAAGGTATGGTACGGTGTGAATTACCAGCAGCACACAAAAAAAGACAACTCATCGAATACAGGCATCGGGTAGTAATAACAGGTCTTTCCAACTGTACCATGCTTGAAGACCTCTATGAGAAAGAGCTAACGAACAAGTACCTAGACAGAGTAGAGTTGCAGCCTGCAGCACAAATTCTTTGTCTCAAGAGCTCAGAACCTCGTCCCAAGATACTATGCCAGCTAGCATATGAGATGCAAAGACGACTACCCCTCCCTTCAGAAACACAACCTCGGGAGTACCTGAACTTGAAACACAACAGGCCCATACCGTGCAATATGGGGCAAACAATTAGGCCAGGAGACTATATGCAACTGCCAAACACACAGAGGAGGTTGCTAATCATGAAGATGCAAGCAAACATAAGGCACATATAGTACACTGATCTGGCAATAGCAGTGTAACAGTAGTACGACACTACATAAAACTAAACCCCATATAAGTGAGTACAATTCCAGGTCATCCTACACCTAGAAAAGCTGAACTGAAAGCAATCAAAGCAGCACTTGTAGTGCAGATTACACCCTGCAAAACACCCTGCATGGCTTCACCAGAAACTGTCTGGGCCTGCACATCACGCAAGATTGTCAGGAAAATCAGGAGATTGACACGCGGCTTGTAAGCACATGGCCGGAAATTAAATTACAGGATACATAGCCATGCAGATATTTCAGGACACAAGCAGGCTTATAAGCCCGACATAACTGAAAACTAGATGAGTTTGTGTGTATTCATTATTAACTAAAGTGCAACAGATACACAACAGACAAGAACGAAGCGCTCTGCGTGTTCACTTCGTTCCTGTCCATTGCATTTCTGTTGCACTATAGCTAATGAATTCATAAGGCTGCACAGGAGAAGAATGATAACTCTGCCCAAGGGCCCAATCTCACATCCAAATCCACGCGTGCGCACACACACACACACACACACACACAAATGTTGCAAGAGTGCATAGCATGAAGCAGTATCAACAGGATGACACTAGATATGGATGAGGGCGAACTTTCAGCTGAGGTTCATTTGTAAAAATGTGGAGAGTTATATAAATTACCAGAAAAAAAAGGTCAATGAGCAAAACGAGAACAAGGTGAAAGCAGGAGCCAACGTTTCGACAAGTGGACTTGTCTTCTTCAAGGTCCACGTGTGGAAACGTTGGCTCCTACTTTCACCTTGTTCTTGTGTTGCTCATCGTCTTGAATTTCCATCTTCCGCCTTCGCTGTGTTTTCCCCAGAAAAAGAAAAACATCTTTGAAGGATAGATAAAAATTGGTGCTTGATGCAGCCAAACATAAATAAAAATACAGAATAAAATACAAAAAGAAAATACAGAAACATTCCAAGTGCAGGAAAAGAATCATTACAATTGCCAATCCTGCAAGCCAGCACCTTTCAACAAACACTGTTGTTATTCCAGAAGACAGACTGACAGCTTGCTTATGCAAGCACATTCTTCCAGTTCCATGCCATTGGAAAAAAATGAGTTTCCTGGAATGCAGCCACATGCACACTTGGTGATCACAATGTTTTTTTTTCCTTGGACTTGTATATCTATATGTATTTTCTGCCTTTCCCGCTTTTATGTTTGGTTTCATCAAGCACTAGTCTTTATCAGGTTTTATTGCTGTACACACCTGCGGCAAGGCCTTCTATTCCTCCATGGTGTATGCGCCATACTCAAGTGAACCTTACAGTCCCAGGACTTCAGAAAAAATCGGACTTGCCATCATCAGCGCTCAAGCAACTAACTTTACTTCTCTTGTACGAGAAATACAGCGACTGCACACACGTCTACACTGATGGATCAACTACATCAACCAGTTCCGGCGGCGCTGTAGTTATACCAGCAATGAGAATAACCAAGCGGTTCAAGACTTCCCATGTCACTACGTCTACAGCTGCAGAGCTCGCGGCTCTCCGCGACGCGCTTCAAGTGATAAATACTGAAAGTCCTAGAAAATGGGCAGTGTTCTGCGATTCAAGGCCGGCCTTGCAATGTGTGCATTCATTTCTCCGACATGGAACTCACGATCAGCTCACGTGCGAAATCGCGGAACTTGTCCATCACTTAAGAGAAAAAGGCCACGATATCTCTTTTCAGTGGATACCAGGTCATTGCGGTATCATTGGTAATGATGACGCCGATAAGGCAGCTCGGACGTCGAACCAAGAAGACCGCTGCGTCCCCATTCCGCTCTCAAGGACCGACGCCGCGAGACAACTTGGCATTCTGGCACGCACGATCTCCTTAGCAGAGTGGAATACCGTACATACAAGGCGCACAAGACTGCACCGACTAAACCCGTTACTTCAACTCAGACCTCCAGCCGGTGTGCACCGGCGTGAAGCGTCTCTTCTGTGTCGGTTATGGCTTGGAGTGGCCTTCACGAATGCCTACTCAGCACTAATTGGAATGGCTGATAGTCCTGCATGTGATGTTTGCGCATGCGAGGAGAACATTGACCACATATTGTGCCATTGTCCTCAATTTCAAGCACAAAGACAATCTTTGTCCAACTCATTGAGGAAATTAGATGATCGTCCTCTGAGTGAACAGACAATATTAGAGCACCGTCCCGACCGATCATCGGCTCAGAAGGCAGTGAAGGCACTTTTGTGTTTTCTCAGAACTTCTGGTTTGCTCGAGCGACTTTAACTGAAGTGCTGTCCGTACACGTATCTACACATTCTCTCTCCCTTCTTTCTCTTCCCCTTCTCCCTTCCCCCAGTGTAGGGTAGCCAACCAGACTATTGACTGGTTAACATCCCTGCCTTCCTGTATTCTTCTCTCTCTCTCTCTCTTGCTGTACTACTTTCTGGTAACCTTTATAGATCACTGCATTTTCACAATAAACCTTTTAACTAGGAGTTAGCGTACCGTGTTCTTACTGCTTCACACTATACATTCTTGCTACATTGGCCAAATAAAGGATTTTATAAGGTATCATGAGGGCCATTAAAGTGACTTGTTGCAGCCTAAAAAAAACGAATAGCCTGGTTGCAAATGGCACCAGAGAACAGATGGGGCAAACAAGAACACCGAGATGATCTTAACAATCAAAAGTTTAATGTACACACTGAGTAAATGATCGCTGACAAGCAATAAACTGAACATACACAAAAAGGAGAAGCAAAAATTCATGTGCGTTTCCTGACAGGAAATGCATCCATTTCTAACGGAGGCCGTGCTGACAAGATTAACACAGCATTTTTAGATCTACAGCTTCCGTAATTTCTCTAGGCAGCCGATCTGCACAGAATGCTAGCTTCTTCCTCTACAATGCACTCTCAGATGTGGAGAGTGCATTGTAGAGGAAGAAGCTAGTATTCTGTGGAGATCGGCTGCCTAGAGAAATTATGGATGCTGTAGATGCAAATACACTGGGAGAATCTTGTGTCAGCATGGCCGCTGTTACACTTTCAGAGATGGATGCGTTTCCTGTTGGGATCTGTATGGACACACATCAGATCTTGCTTCTACTTTTTGTGTAAATTCAATTTATTGCTTGTCGAACAGCATTTACTCTGCATGTTCAATAAGCTTTCATTTGTTAATACACCTCATGATTGTCTCGGTCTCTAGCAGAAAGGTGTTCATTCTTTTTACAGTGAAGCTGTATATGCCTAGGCGAAACACTCATGGTCCGATCCCAAAAACCCTAGTGTAGGGGTATGAGCCATTGTTTAAGGGGGTGTGAGCCATTGCATTCGTCTTGCATGATGGACGGAGACATTTCTTGTTGGGTAGACACAGAAATGCTTATGCATTTCAAACATACGTTTATCTGCGTATTATTGCAGGGAAGGGACACAGAGGGGGATGCGGTTAAGACAAGATCACGATGTGATTATTATCTCATAGCCAAGGTGTGGTGGGCCAGTGGCTAGACCGATAGTGACGTCGTTTCTCTCTAGCAGCAGAGCGCGCATGCAGCAGTCTCTCTCAGACTTCCCAATAGGTTTGAAAATGTGTCCCTGTATTTAATTAAATGAAATGTGCAGCCCCGGTGTGTCACTTCGTAACTACAGTGCATAACTGAGTCATAAACATTATGATTAACGCATTACAAAACATAAGTGCGTAACATAATTCAGAAAGACTTTGATGGACCCGCTGCATTAACACAATGAACAACTCATTTCACTTTCCATGATGGTGATCTTGCAAAGTGCAATGTGTGGCATTCCAAATAAACAATGTGATAAACCCAAGCCAAACATGTGCATAACCTCATTAAGACACAGACATAACCAATAATATAGAAAGACTTGAATAAACCATTGGAATTAACCCAGTGATAAACACCGGGGCTGCACATTTCAGCTTCGCTGGTTTACCGTCTGTACAGGGTGCATGGACAGTAACTTTTTCTGTTATTGTTTGTTAAGTATTGTATAATGTTGTGCCAGTAAAACACGGGCTAGTTGATGCAATGTATTGGTACTGCTTTTTTTTGCTGGTTTTTTTCTTAATGTTGTGCCCTTCTTCCTTTTGTAACAACTTTTTTATTCCCCTTTGCATAATACTCCAACCTTGTAGCCTGCGAGGTATATAAATTAAATACATAAGCACGTCATTCATTCATTTTGTTCGTGGAACAAAAACGCATTGATAAGCTTAGACATATAGTCATTGCTTAACACTTTCGAAACGAACAATTATAGCTTGCTATCGACATTGAAGCAGCTTTTCGACAGCAAGAAAAGGAATCAGCTTTTCCAGCTCTGAACATTGAATTGCAGGAAATGCAAGCAGGCATAAAATTCTGCCAATATAATCTGTTTAGGAATACCAAATTGGAATAAACATTGAGGCTTGCATTTGTACTTTCTCTGGCTGAGCAATCTAGCTTGAAATGACTCTCATAAGCATGTCGTAACAATGTTGACCTAATACAGGTTAAATGCATGACTAGCTTAAGAAATCTGGATTGCTATAAATTACAGTGAAGAAACTATAATATCTAGTAACATTAATAATATCATAATAATATTTATTTCCGCAAAACAGGCTAACCGTGAGAGGCGTGCGAGGCTGAGCGGAAAGCTGAAAAATTCTGCGGCAAGTGCGCCCGCCGTGGGCCTACGATCCTGCATTATGAATAGCGCGTACTGATATAGTCTTCTTGTTAGAAGTTCCGAGTATACTACCAGCGCGAGACACGGGACAACAAAGTGGACGAGAAGCGTGTCTTTTAGAATGCTATGTTACAACGTACAGGCTTCTACAAAAGTGACGGTAACTGCTCGAAACATTTGATGCGTCGGCTTTTGCGCCTTTAGAAGTATTTAGAGGGGGCTCCCATATATATATTCGCAGCGCAAGCACGGCGATGGACGAACCAGGCTAGCGCTAAGGTTGAATTTGACGACACAATTTTCATTCCACGTCGTAATCACACAGATCATTTGAGGCTTCGTTCAGGGGCACACGCGGGCGTTCGGGTTGGTGCTTCTTGTTGCGTTTGGTGTAAGAATATGGCTAGGAGCAGGCACCACATATGCGCAATGACGGGCAATATACACGCATCATTTCTCCAGAAGCTGACGCCGAGCACGGGTAGCGCGAGGATCTTGTTGGGCTGACACGACAACTTCGTGGCAGCCGCATTCCGAATACTGCATATACGGTGAGGGTAGCTGTATGAGCTTGTCGATAGGTCATCTTGTAGATTGTTGTAGCGCATGCAGAACAAAACGGTCATAGAAGGTAGATAAGACAAGACACAGCGCTGAACCACCTGCGAACAGCTGTTTACGTGCGCGATGTCGCACTGAACTACAAAAACCGCCGTCGCGCACCCCAAGACAAATCTTAACAAACGTTTTTAAATTAGTAAACGTACATATTATTTGTCTTTAATCAAGAGAAGTCAATAATAGTATAGTGTAAACGTTTTATTCACTACAATAAAAGAATTATGCAGCGGGTGCCACGAAACCTGGCAGTTAGCAACCCTGGGCGTCGCACCAGTCGCATTGTTGAAATCGCAATCATGTGAAATGAGCCCTCTAAAAATCGCATTGCGACGCGTGCGACAGCACCGATTTTCGTCGTTGCAGTCGCAGCATGTGAAACAGCCTTAAGTCAGTCATGCACAACATGTGCGCTCACCAGTTTTGTGCCACTTTCCCTTCTCTTTCGCAGCTTCCTCTTTCCACTTTTGCTTCAGGTTGGTTCAGCATTTTTTCAGTTGCAGTTGATCGCGCCGCGTAATCCCGTGGTTGGCATTATAATGTTTTGATATTTCTTTCCATGTCTGATTCTTCTTGGTCAACGACGCGACATCAGTTTTCTTGCATTCCACAATATGCTTGTAGTCGTTCACGAGTGTCGTCAGCTGGCTCTTTTCGTCTTCTGTAAAACGGGGTGCCGTCTTGCGTTGCGGCGCATTCTCTTGGGAGGACAGCATACGTCAGTGAGACATTTCAGCGTCAAAGCCTGTTGACAGAACAGCAATTTCGTACCAAATGAGGCGCGCGGCCGTCGCCCGAGCCCCACAACTTGTTTTCTTAACAGACGACACTTTCCTAGCGGACGACACGCACTGCCAATTTGCGATGTCTACGACTGTGCCACACTCTCCCTCTCGTTCTCGACAAACCCTCCATGAGAAGTAGACAAATCGTTTGCACGTGTCATTTTATTTATTTTTGTTTTTTATCGGGTGTTGTCACCCATATGGGTCCGGGCCGGGGACTCTACGGCGCTCGGTACTCTTCGTTCGCGGCACATGTTGCAGTTTTTTTCTTGTTTGTGACTCCGGCGTTCGAATAGGTTGGTCTTTTCTTGAAAGGGTCACGTAACCCGAGCAAAACAAGGGTCGTCGCCTTCCTCCTGGAACAGCTATAGGCGAAAAGGGACGCGTGAGCTCCCTCAGAAACCGACCGTATGCCTCGTCTCGGCGTCTTGTATCCGGTTGCCGGCCCAGACGGCGCATGAACGCCTTGCGGCAATCGAGAACAAAAGCCATTTAAAGAACACCATACGGACCAACCATTTCGTTCGCTTCTCTACGGTCAGTTATACAAACACGCAACAAGACCTCTGAGTTAAAGATAAGCTAAAACCAAAATAAATGTGACGATAAAATTGATTTGCACTCAAATACACTGTCGCCTAAAAGCGTAGCGGCGACTTGAAAAAGTGGTGAAACCTGCAACTCAAAAAGCGCACCAAAACACCGAAACTTGAAGACCACCTAAACCCGCCAGGAACGCGCGCTTTCCGCAAGCAACACTGTCCATCGCAGCGGCGGACGTAGCCAGATGGAATAAGCTTACGCAAACAATACTTCAGCACTTATGCCCTGGTGGAAATTTGGAAAGATACATATTTTTTTTGCTGTACAACGTGCCTTACGTTAATAAATGTATTGTTAACCTCGGACACAGACGAGCAACCTGCTTTTGCATTGAAGCACAGACTTGACGAAGCAAGTCAGCTTGAGCGTCTATGAAACGCGAAAGGAGACTTGAGCGTTTTGAAGTCCGCCTCTTGCTTCGGGCCGACTTCGTCAAGTCCAAGCTCGATCCAAGTTAGATCTCTGTATTCGGGGGTAAGAGTCATCAGCCAATCTTCACTCCAAGACTGCACGTTATTAAGACTTTGTTGTAAGGTGTTTTCGTCAGTAGCATTAGAAACTTGATGGTAAATCACGCAGTCATCGGAGAAAATTCACATGTTACAAGATACATGTTGGGGTAAATCATTAATATAAATTAAAAAAGAGAAGAGGACCGAGTACTGATCCCTGAGGGACTCCAGATTTTTAGAACGACAGAAAGCTGAGCTAATTGGTAAGGATTCATTATGCAAAATAGAAGTGAGGCGTGCAGACAGCACACAAGAGTAGAGAAGTGGACAACACGAACGCCGACTATCAACTGAAGGGGGCACTGAGGCGAAAAAAGAAAGAAGGCACAAAACTCATCTGCGCATGCTCAGGAATGGTAACACCACGTGTCAATCAGGTAAACGTGCCGGCCTACGTGAGAGATAACTGTTAAGGTACTTAATCTCTTCCTTATGTAAAGTAATCGAAGGCTGACTCACGCACGCACTTCCACCATTATAGATATGCCATGCCTCTACCATAAGACGCGTATCTTCATTCTTATGCCTGTACAATATCGCGCGCATTGATCTAACTCTGGCGTGCAGTTATAATCTCGGCAATGAAGCGAAAGATTAGAAGGCGATCCACCGGTTAACGACCTTTTATGTTCCATCAGCCTCTGATTGATACACCGTCCCGTTTGCCCTACGTAGAACTGGCCACAGCTAAGGGGAATTTTATAAACCACACCCATACGACCGTCAGTAAAACTGTTGTTCTTATTGTGCTTCACTGGACAAATATCTGTTCGTTTTTTGCCTTTTACCCGCTCCTTTTTATTCTGTATGGCAGCACATATCTTACCTAGCTTATTGGGAGCAGTGAAAGCAACATTAACATCATATCTACTAGCAACTTTTTTAAGCCTGTGCGACACTGAATGAACATACGGAATAGCCACTGCTCTTTTTTTTTGCTATTACTGCTTTCTGTAATCATGTCCGTCCCTCTCGAAACCGACTTCTTTAGGCGCTCAGCCACAGTGGCCACCGCTTCTCTCAGCTAACGCATGCGCAGCGACCACGGAGCCCTCGGGGGCGATGTTCAGGTGGTACACCTGGCCTGCGGCGAGACCATAGAGCTTCTCACTACATTACCTAGAGGGAAATCTGGCGCTGCTGCGCTGTGGTATGCTTAACGAAGAAGAAGACGCATGTACTGTGTGTGGTAAATATGTAGAAACAATGGAACACCTCATACTAAAATGTGATGGTATCAATCCCGATGTCGATGCGGCCACAGTCACCCTTCCTGAGGCCCTAGGGTTCAGAGATGATAGTCATGTAAATAAATATGCGGTGGAAATTAGCAAAAGGCGATTGGAGGATTGGTGGCTCAAAAGCAAAGAGGTGACATAAGGTTAAAAGGGTAGGAAGACGTATTTAAAGAAAATCGAGAAATTCAATAACACACAACACAGATAAAGATAAAAGGCAAAATAAAAATCTGAGCATGGTGGCAACTGCCATCGCCCCGTTTCAAAGGGGACGCTCCTACCTTCCATCCATCCATCCATGTCGTCGTCGAGTTGAGCGCTTTTACAGCGGATCACTGCGAGTTTCCTACACGTGTTGACAGAGTATTTTCAGTCTGCTTGCTAAGATTTTCGTCGAAGTTTGTGCGAATGACGCACAATGAGCCGCCGTCAAAGCCATTGTTTTGTGCCCGGATGCACGACTGGTTACAAGTCATGCAAGAAGAAGTTTTCATTGTTCGGAGTCCCGAAGGAAGACGCCGTGTTTCAGAAGTGGCAAAGGAACATACCGAGAGCAGACAAGCCGCTTGAATGCAACGCAGCCGTATGTGAGCTGCATTTCGATCAGCAGTACATCTCACGACACTTTGAACACTCAATTGACGGCCAAACAGTGCTCTTGGACCGAAGCAGGCCACTTCTTCTGCCGGGCGTCGTACCGACGATATCTCCAAATGTACCAAAGTACCTCTCCAAGGCAGTTCCGAAGAAAAGAAAGCCTAAAGAGAGGTCAAGCTTGCATTCCCCAGTGCCATCAAAAAGGCGTCGAAAGGATGGGCCGCTGCATGCAACCACCTTCGCAAAACGACGTTGATCCCCTTGATCTACTTGTGCCTTCCGACAATGAAGACGCACATGACTATAAGAATGTCGGTCTTCCGTCCAGCCGGTGGGGAAAGCACATTCTCAGCGAAGAACCGTTAAAGCTATCTTATAGTGTGTGTTTAGCTGTGCCCAAAAAACATGAGTGTTCTGCATGCACAAAAGCTGGTGCTTTTCACAGCCGTCGACACCGTGGTGAAGTGCGAAGTGTTTGTGCGAGGGGTTCCGATCGCCCTGGAAACCTCAGGGGATCCAGCTTCTTTGCTGAAGGATGTTGACGCCATCTGTGTTTGCGCTGGGGCCGGACTTTTGGAAGAGTTCCCGTTTGCGTCTTCGAATGGGAATTTAACAGTGTGGAATGACACCATCTACAACAAGTGTTGCAAGGGAGTTTCAGGGAGCGAAGAGAAATGCTGTATGAAGTGCAAGTATTTCAGAAAGCTTTTGATTAACCAAAGGTGCAGGAAAAAGAAACAAAAAGTAAGACCGAGCTCTGCCATGAAAATGAAGGCAAAAGCTGAAACAGTGCGTCGCCTCAGGACAAAGGTCAGAACTTTAGACCAAGTGATTTCAAAGCTGCAGCAGGAAAATGGGGAGATCGAAGAATCTGCCGTCCTGAAGAGAATTGAGATGCTCCCACCCAAACAGAAGGCTGCTATCATGCAATGCTTTGAAGCTGGGAGACGAAAGTCCCCAAAAGGCATGCGTTATAGTCTAGAGTGGCTACTCGAGTGCATCATCATGCACATGAAAAATCCTCGACTTTATGAACACGTCCGCAGAGAAAAAATACTTGCTCTGCCCAGCCGAAGCTGCCTCAAGAAATACAAAAGGCAGTATGAGAGCAGCTTCCGGTTCAATGCACATGTGCTTTCAGGCATCCTGAACAAGACGAAAAAATTGAGTGACTTTGAATGCCACGGAGGGCTCATTATCGACGAAATGAAACTTTCCGAAAACTTGGGTGTTGCGGGAGGTGGAAAGATTGATGGGTTTGTAGAACTCGGTCCCTTTACACCCGAATCTGACAAAACACTCCCTTGCGACCACGGATTAGTGGTAATGTTTCAGCCGCTGTCAGGTTCGTGGCACCAGATTCTCGGTGTGTTTGCCTCTAAGGGCAATGTTGAGGCGCCACTACTCTCCAAGATCGTCTTAGAAGCGGTGATGCTAACTGAGAATGCTGGGCTGACAGTGGATTATGTGACATGCGACGGAGCATCATGGAATCGGGCAATGTGGCATCAGTTTGGAATATCGGGTAAAGGAACAGCTACCAAGCCATCAACATCCCACCCCACTGATGATGACCGACGACTATTTTTCCTGTCAGACTTTCCACACTTAGTGAAGTGTTTGAGAAACGGCTTTGTTAAAGCTGGTTACAAGACACCAGCAGGGCATGCGGACGTGAAGCCACTAAAGATAGCATATGAACTGGGCAAATGTGCCACAACACTCAAAGTTATGCCAAAGATAAGCAAAGTCCACCTGAACCCTAATAATTTTGAAAAAATGAAAGTTAATTATGCCTTTCATCTTTTCAGCTCTGAAGTTCTACGTGGTCTCTTCTTCTATAAGAGCCAAATTGACAAAGCCTTGACACACCGGAAGCAGACAAAACATTTCATTGGATTTATGCAGAAGTTAATTGCCATCATGACATCAAGACTTCCATCCAGTGCCCTCAGACCGAATTCACCAGAACAGGTGCTGAGTGATTCCCTACTTTACATCAACGAATGGGAAGCCAAAACAGGCCACTCAAAAGCAGGTTTTTTGTCTTCAAGCACAGCAGAGGGTTTAAGAGTGACCCTGCAAGAAACGTTGGAGCTTTTAAGATACCTAACAGAGCAAGTAGTTACAAATATTTGCTAACTTCCCGCCTGAGCCAGGATCCCATAGAGAAGTTTGGCATAATTCGCCAGTTTTCGGGATGTAATGATCATCCAACCTCAGCACAGTTCCTTACTGCTGTTAACTGTCTGAGCTTCATTAATTTAGTAAAAGCTCTAGACACAGGCAACCGCTCAGGTGGCGTAATCGTGTCATTTGTCGGACCAGCTGAGGCAGCCGACCAAGTGGACAACTTGATTGGTGCAGGAAGAATTGACGAAGCCTCCAGCGTGCTTGAAACGTCCTTGTGCACTGATCATCCTTATCCGGAGAAGCATAGTGATGCAAGGCTGGTATTTTATTTGGCTGGCTATGTGGCCCGACGGAAAATACTAACAACGAAATATCGGGACTGCTTTGAGCAGCTGCTGACATCGGTTGAGAATTCAGATGAAGCTCTCTCATCTTTCACCCAGTTTTGTGATAAAGGAGGGCTTCTGTATCCCTCAAGACAACTTTTTTCATTAGTGGAAGCTTTGGAGGATAGTTTCACAATGTGGTTCAGTTGGAAGAAAGTCCAAAGAGATAGCGTCACCGATATTTTGTATTGTATGCAACACGTGCCTTCCATTGGTTGTGATGCCCACAAAGAAGCACTGTCAAGCAATATAGTGAAGTTTTTTATCTTGACACGACTTCACTTTTACATCAAGTCTTTGAACAAAGAAAGAATATCAACGCGAGAAAAGAAGAAACATCTGAAGATGCGCCGCACTACATAACCAACATAACAATGCGGATGCTCACTTTGCCTAATCTTTACTTGCTGAATAAAACTGATAAAAATTAAGAAGCTTGTGTGGATCTCAGTTATTTTTATTTTCAAACACAGTGCTATGGTGCCTGTTTAGTAGTCAACACCAGCATGCCAGCAATTTTTTAATCTCCAGTAATGCAGGTCATCTCACAAGGTGAACCGATTAACTAACTCAGACCTCACGGGTTAATGAGGAGCAAGATCGGCAGGAGGGCATGAAGGCAGTTACAATAAGGTCATTTTCGCAGTATTATTTAGGAGCTAATGCCGCGGTCGTGATAAATTAGTTTCGGATATACGCTCCTGACAGTGGAGTTTCCCGGCGACGGCCGCGCCACCTGTAGCGCCGAAAGCGCAACTCTGGTACTGATCCAACGTCAGTCGACGGCGTCGAATCCAGCTGGCGTAAGTGTTGTTGTTGTGACCGCATGTGATTCGAAACTTCTGAACCGCGTGCGCCACCGTCCTGCAGGTTCTGATGCCGCAGTTTTACGATGGCAAATGTGCAAGAGATCGAAAACTGCCCAGGAAAGAAAGCATGGGGACGGTGATACTGCTGCGTCAAAGACTGTAACGGCCGCGCAGGGCTGCCTGCTCTCCGACTCTACAGATTTCCTGGCCGGTCGTGGGAAGAGCAGCGCCGGAAGAAATGGATTGCTGCTGTGCGCAGAGTGAAGTAAGTGTGCAGCAGTTTTGAAGGAGAAATAACGTTGCGAATATTACCTTTGTGTTGGCAGTCGCGGCAACGCAAAGTAAAAGAGAGAGTATTTCTACGGCTTGTTAATATTGTTCTGTACGCTGCAAGCAGTGAAGAGTTTTAGCGTAAACAAACTGCATGGTCGTCTGATAATCGTGAATTTTAATTTCTAGCGAAGCCAACGGCTCTCCGTGGACACCGACGTCGTCGTCGAGAATCTGCTCAAGACATTTCGTGAACGGAAAGAAAAACAACATCGAGAAACATCCTGGATACAACCCAACGTTGTTCCCAGTGGCCTACCGTGTAAGGCCATTCAATGCAACGGAGAACCTTGCTAGGTATCAAAGGCAAGTCATGCCAGTGGCATAAAACATTCATCTTTGACACCATAACGAGGCCGCGGGTTTTATTCCCGGCCGCGGCGGCCACATTTCGTCGGGGGCGAAATGCAAAACACCCGGCCTCTTCGATTTTGGAGGACGTTGGAAAAACCTAGGTGGTTAAAAATAATGCACTGTTCCTCATCATAATAATATGGCGTTTTTTGCACACTAAGCCGTACAATCCACTTTATAATTTTGTTTTCTTTGGCACCATTAAGTGTGCTACACATTCAAACTAGTTTGCATTCCCATTTCTTTTGCCATTCCGCCAGAAAATAAAACCGGAATAAAATGAAAAAAAATAATACTGACTGCTGTCAATCTCCGCGAAAAAAGATTTGTTTCTTCCGCTTGTAACTAACCTTTTACTTGCTTTTCAGGTGGCGCAAAAGGACCACAAATCTCAATACATGGCTTGCACGTGACGTCACATCCGCTCGCGCCGCAGCGTCAACGCCATGCTGGATCACCGCGCGCTCGGCATTTGTTCTTTTCGCTTGTGGTTCCTGTGGTGACCGGTCGTGTGCACTGTTCAGCTGCTGTCTCACTGTGTCGGATGTCAACACTCCCCGCGAGAAATGCCGCCCGTTTACAGTAAACCTGCGTTTAACGAGGCATATTACGCCGGACTGATCGGTTCGGCGCGTGAGCGATACCAAGAAAAAGTAAAACTGTGCGACGATGTGGACCCCTACACTTTGCGGCCGGATGCTGATACGACGATGGACGTCAGCGCTTTCCCCGAGGTCTCACACGGAGATATTGGCAACTACCTGGTTTTCTCTTCAAATTTCACGACTCTGGAGGAAATGAAGGCTTATAAATCGCTTGAATCGCACAACTATTTCACAAGCGGTTGGGTGAAAATTCTGTCGGCGAAGCGGCTGCAAGGCGAAAAAGTGCTCCTACTAGGAGAGGTAAGTTGACGCCTGTTTAGTCCTGCATTTTGTGTACAACACTCGGAGGCATTCCCTGGCTAATCAATGGTGAACTGACACTGTCCCTTTACAGTCGCGCAGAAGCAGAGTTTCGCGTGCTGATGTGTAAATATCATCAAAGAAGGCAGCTGTTAGCGCGAGTGTTTTATGGCTAGGAATTGCAATATGTGTTTGCCACGCTTTTTTTTATATGTCAGCATTCGTGTATGCTTCGATATCAATATTTTTTCCTTTATTGGCTTTGCAGGGAAGAACGCAGTGTGTGTGTGCTTGCCATGCATTTTTTGGACGCCTACATTGTTTGCATGATGTATGTTTTCATCTACAGTGTTGAATGTTTTCTTTATTGGCTTTGCTGATAAGAATGCAGTGTTTGTGTGCTTGCCATGCAGTTTTGGATATCTCTGCATTGTGTGCATGATGTTTGTTTTGATGTCAACAGTTTAATCTTCTTTTGATTGGCCTTGCAGGTGAACCACTCGCAACGACTGGGCGAACGTCCACTGAAAGTATGGATTCTTTGCAAAGACGGTGGTGCCGTGCTGACTGCGCACTGCACCTGTATGGCTGGTGTGGGAGAAGCCTGCTCACATGTCGGTGCCTGTTTGTTTGCTGTCGACACAGGTGTAACTCTGTTAGCTGCACTCAAAAAGACAACATTTGGCTCCCTACCTATGTGGAAAAGGCTCAATTCAAAAGATTGAAAGAAATCAATTTTGCATCTGCCAAAGGGAAAAAACGACAGCTTGATGATAGGATTGAGGGCACTCCTACAAACAAGAAATCGACAGTACCCAGAATTGATGTGCCACCAGTTTCACTAGCAGAGATGGAAGACCTGCACAGTATATGCAAGAGAACTTGTGTTGTTCCAGCATTTTTTTCCATGCTGTCTCACCATTCTGCTGCCTTCAAGGAACCAGTGCCCAAACAGCAAGTACACCTCCGAGATTTGTACACAGATGATGTTTTGCCAGATGGACTCGACACTCTCATTGACAAGGCCAACAAATTTATGAGCACACTTCACGTCACTGATGAAGCAGTGAAGTTCATTGAATCAAAAACAAAAAAACAGAGCAATTCACCAGACTGGCACCTTTACCGAGCGGGTAGAGTGACAGCCTCTGTTATGAAAACAGTCTGCCGAACAGCCATAGATAATCCTAGCCTATCATTACTGAAATCAATATGTTACCCAGAAAAATCTATACTAAAGACTCCTGCCATGGCATGGGGTTTAGAACATGAACGAGATGCGCTGAAGACATATGAAGATCATCAGAAGAAGAAGCACAAAGATTTCAAGTGCTTCAGGTCTGGACTTCACTTAAGTGAATCATATCCATTTCCCGGAGCAACATCAGACGCTCTGATTTCATGCTCGTGCTGTGGGAGAGGTGTAGCCGAAGTGAAATGCCCCTATTTGCTGCGTGATGCCTCTTCATTCACCGAGGCTAGGTCGTGTTTGATGGACATTAATGGAGTTCTGCAGCTTCCTAAGCAGCATGAGTATTTTACCAAGTGCAAGCCCAGATGACAATATGTAAGGTTAGCTATAGTGATTTCATTGTTTGGGCTCCAGACCTTTTTCATGTGCACAGAATTAGAAGAGACAAAGAGTTCTGCGACCTGATGTTTGCAAATGCAAAGGAATTTTTCATCAGAGCAATTCTTCCCGAGCTCTTCAGCAAGTTCTTCACGCGAAAGCAGGGAGCCCGACAAAAGGAACTGCCACCAGCAGAAGTTTACTGCTTCTGTCAAGGACCAGAGACGGGGAAAATGATTGCATGCGACAACCCGTCATGCACATTTAAATGGTTTCATTTCTCGTGTGGGGATCACACGGGCACCAAAGGCAAAGAAGTGGCATTGTCCACTATGCAAGCAAGATAAAGAAAACTAGTTCACTTGAAATTCATGCTGTATTGTTTTGGACAAGTTCCTTGAATGAACAGTAATCAATTCAATGATGGTTTAGGTACCAACCAATTCAATGAGTAAATAAACAAATGTACAACCTACAAATCAAGCATATTTTATTTACTGGGGCATTTTGCTCTCTGCTCCACACAGAGCAAAGCACATGCAAGATTGTAGCACTGCAGAGTAATGTAGTGATTTTTTTCATTCATCAGAAATGTTCTACCTTAGGCATACAGGTTGATAGAAGTGAGATTGTTCCAGTGAAAAAACTCCATGAAAATAAAAGACATAGTAATGAATAGCATGGTACGAGCAAAGATTTATGAAAGCCTCGCACACTAATAAGGCTGTGAGGTATGCAAGGCCACTTCACCACTGGCTTCCTTCAGCTCGGCAACAATTGATGCGCAAAGATTGGATAAAGCGCAGCATACTGTGACAATTTTGTCCAGTGGCGGAGCGTGATCACCTTCTCGGCGGGTAACGTACTCAATGGGGAGAGTGCATTTCAATATGGTAAACTTATTTCTTATGAGGCCAATAACTCGCTCCACATGAATGCGAACGTTGTCAAGTTTTCTGGTACTCTGGACTTCTGCTGACAGTTGTTTTTTGCCTTTAGTGTAGGCTGGAACATGCAAACGTGCACAATAGAACCCAACACTCTCGGAGATATTAAATCCTCGGTCAGCAAGCGCAACATCATCAGGGCGCAAGTTATCTAAAATTCCACAATGTTCCGTGATATGCTTATCACTGCAGCGCCCCCCCCCAACCCTCTGAAATGAAGGTGACGACGCCCTGAGGAGCGATGCCGATCAGAAATTTCGCAGTGTTGCTCTGCTTGTATTGCGACCATGTCTCGCTTCTTGCCTCGTATGACGATGGCCGTTCTATTTTTATTTCAAAACAGTCAATGACTGTGGCCACATTACCTCCAAAAGAATCGAAGAAAGACTGGGGCATTGTCTGCTGCAGTGTGACCCGGTCTGGCCATGAAATGTATGGCTTCAGCCGACAGTCTGCAACGTACAGCCACTTACGAAAAATGCGTGACACTGTTGCCTCTGAAACTCTAAATCTAAAGCCAAGATCAGCATTCTGCAAATTCAACTTCAGCTTCATTAGAAAGAGGACAAACTCCTGAAACTTTGACAGGCTATTGTTCACACCATGTTGGACATAGCACTCCACAAGTTTAAATAAGCCATTTAAAATGTCGAAGTTTGCCATTCCGGTGTAATACAGGACCTTGGACTTGTTCTTCCTGAATGCTGCTTCAGTCCACTCCAGCTGGTCAATGTGGGCACGCAGGGCATAGAGATGATCATTTAGTTCATTGCACTGTTGCTCCAATGCTGCAATGTCTGCCATGGTCATCTCCGCCTGTACAGCAACTCCTGAAATGAACAATGCAAACTTAGGGATCAAAGCAGACCGGTACACCAGCATGTAAACATTTCATAGTGGAGATGTAAACAAACCATACAAAGATCCAGAGTAAACGAGATCTGCTTTTCCTACTTTTCAAAGAAACAAAAACAAAGTAATGGAGATACTGACCTGACTCATTTTCTGCAGCCTGGCCTTCACATTCAGCTCGCGGCAGTGATGGGCTGTCGTCTGCGTGTGCGTCGCCGTCGTCGTCGCCGCCGCACAGGTTTTCGGGTGGCGTTTCGGCGAGTCCAGAAGTTCCAGCCGTAGCTGCGGTTTCCGCGTCGACCTCGGTAGTCGCCAGCTTGAACCGTCGCCTCGCAGCACGCTCGTAGCGCGCACTGCCTTCATGCTTTGCTCTGTAGCCTAGTCAAAGTGTTGGTGCCCAGTCCGGGCTTGCTTCTTCCCAGAGCTTCGCTGGTCTCCCTACAAATGCAAGCATTGCTTAAATGATATTGCGCGACATAAAAAACGACACGGACGTGAAAGAAGACGACACACCAAGCGCAAACTTTCAACTAAGTTTGCGCAAGCAAATGTGAGTCTAGCACACTGGCTACGCCTTACATGTAATAAAAGTGCAGGCTTACTTGTTACGAAGTGAGCGCCGCACACTCGGATGTTTGGTAGATCGCCTTTGAGATCGGCACGCTTGATACGCGCAAGCCACAGGCTGCGTCGCTTCGAGCTAAGCGTTTTCGTTCGTTCACCTTGCCGTTCTACAACTTTCGGAAGGCGAAAAAAGGTTGTGTTTGAAGACACCTTTCTCGAGCTGCTTTTGCTGCGATTAGCACACCCTACAACTGCGCAAATAGCCATGGCAAAGCTTTTCCATTCGCATACGACTCACAGCGTTGACAGCGCAGTCGGCGTTCGGCGTGGCGCTCCAGTATGCCGGAAAACAAACTTGGCGTCTGCGGAAGTGACGTCAGTGCAAGCCATGTATAGGACAAATGAGCATCCAGAAGTTGACATAAGCAGTGATGAAGCAGCGCACGACTCAAGTGAAACTGTGGACAAATTTGATCCAATGTTGAGTGAGCTACGGCCAACTGCCGAGACAATGAGGGCCTGTGATCATGTAAATCATCCGAGTTTAGGTGATGACATAGACGGCAATTTCAAGAAATATTTTGACTTTGTTCACATGGAAGAGCCATTCACACTATTTTGCAATGCATCCATTTTCAGAGGTCAAGGCTGTTAGGATTTCTATGTTAGAAACTATCCTCTATTCTAAGTAGCTAAGTAATTGTATGCAACATTTGTCTAACTCCTCTTGTTTTATCCTAGGCCTGCCAAACTGAAGCTTATGAAGGTACAATAACACCGTTTTCCGTATTTGTATGCTCAATACATGAAACTGACGCTTGCACTCAGATTAATCACACAATCACGTGTGATGCTGAGGTACAATGCCAACCTATCACAGCCTCCTGTCACAGTGGCCCAGACATCAGATCCAGTTACTTTGGCGGCTATGACAGTGTTAAATCCTCTAGTGCTGCTATGAGAGACCTGTGCGGTGTGAGTGTTGATGTATTTGCCCTCTTGCTGGGCATTATCCCTAATCCTGCAGACCGAACACGTGATGTCTCTTTGTTTGACAGGCTTGTTATGTTCTTAATGAAAATGAAGCTGGGCATTTCTTTCGCATCTCTTGCGGTACTATTTTCTGTAAGTGGACGGACAGCCTCACGCCACTTTCACAGCATCCTCCGTACACTGAGTACTGCAACTCAAAAATGGATCTATCGACCGCCGTCGCACGTGATAATGTCAACAATGCCAAACTGCTTCAAGATCCACTAGCCTGGCTGCACCATGATCATAGACTGTACCGAGGTTAGAACTGAGAAGCCAAGCACTGTACAGCAGCAGCGAGTGCTGTACTCAAATTATAAAGGTGGCTACACACTCAAATTCTTGGTTGGAATAGCCCCTTGTGGAGCAGTCTGTTTTCGATCAAAAGCATACGGAGGGCGCAGTTCTGATGTATTCATTACTGTTGACTCGGGCTTCTTAGATCTCGTGCAGCCAGGTGACATAATCATGGCCGACAAGGGCTTCCCAGGCATCAAGTCAGGGGTTGAGGAAGCTCATGCTGTTCTTGTGATGCCCCCTTTCTTGCAAGGGCATGGCCAGTTCACTGACAGTGAAATATTGGAAACGTACAACATCGCACAAGTCAGAATTCATGTTGAAAGAATAATTCAGCACATAGACATACAACATCCTCAACTCACGTGTTACCACAGAGATGATTGCAAAAATGTCAGATGTATTTCATGTGTGCTGTGTTTAACAAACCTGCAATCCCCTATCATAGATGAAGAGCGTGTGGACTCTATGGTGTAGAATTTGTGAATGATTATGTGCAATAGTGCATTGAAGCTAGCACAGTTTGGAACTGTCACTCTATGTCATGGTTCAACTGTTATGGTTCAACTGTTATCTATTTTGTTTGTGAATAAAGTGTCTATCAAATTGTCTTTGTTCATTACTACAGACCTATGTGTTGACTGCTGTCCACATGTCAAAACCATGTAGCATAAGCCTACACACAACATATATCAGAAACAGCACCCAAGCCACTTTCACTAGTACAGTTCACATGTTTTTATTAATCTTTTTACAAGTTCACACAATACCTTAAATTTAACACGTTAAAAATTTATACACATTGCAAAAAACTACACTTGCCGCCATCTAGCAAATGCTGGCAGTAGCCAAGCAAAATAAAATTCCTCTAGTGCTCGCACTGATGCACACAGGAAACCGTTGTCTCTTTCAATATCTATTATTATGCTTTGCTTACTTGAATAAACAAAAAATAGCAGCTCGGGACGTTGCACACATACATTAGCAGCTGCACTTGTGTGTAATACTTATGACTCTTCAGGAGGGTCACTCTACCATTTACATACTTTACGTATGGCACAAATGAGTGTTCTAATCGGTCATCTATGATGATGTCGTCTTTTCTTGAAAATGGACACTTTATCTCAAGAATACAGGGCTTCTGGTTGGATAGGAAGAGGCCATCTGGGCTGCCAGCAAGCCACGGCTGGAGAGAGTGCAGCACCAATCCAGTCTGAAAAAGACGACATGTCTATAAGCGCGCACTGTTTCAGACATTTAATAGTTTCTTGATTAAAGATAAAATGGGTATATACTAAGAATGAAGGTAAAATATAAAGGTAGCACTGTGGTAATTGTACCTTCTATTTTAATTATACTAATCTGCTTCGTCATAATTCAAAGAAGGATATCGTGTGGTACCTCTATAACCTGTACAGAAACTTTATCTTGAAACTCCTTCCGGGCAAGTGCTTCCATCTTTATGCCTGAAAGAGAAATAACTTTTAAGTGAAACCATAAACAAATTTTCGAAGGCGTACCATATGTTGTGGCTTCCGATGAAAAGCTTGTCGTTCTCAGCAGTGTGTTTACCAAGTCAGCACGGGCCTTTCTTGTTCTCAGTATTGTGTGCGCCATAGAACACGTTATAGACCGTTTTTTCGTAGGCGCCGCCATATTGTGAACGCAGTGGCGCCGCCTATGAGCTGCGCCATACTGGCTTGGGTGAAAGCGGCCTTTTGCATGGCAGGTATACGCTCGGCGGTAGGTTCTGGCGTTTGTTCTCGCGGTCGTGCGGTCTATTTAGTATGACGTGCGTTTTCTACGTTGTAAACGGTTATGTGAGACGTGCTGAAGTGGTTAAGGCGTCATGGCAAGAATTTCAGCTGGCGTTGAGGTGGACGGAACACGCAGCGCAATGTGTGCGCTCATATTTGAGCCTACAATCAGCCTCGGAGATCAACTGTGTATTTCTGAATGTTCCAATCACTAATGTGACCTTATTTCAGAATTACCCTCTATTTCTAAGCTGCGGTTTAGGAGCCATGAAACATACGCTACGATCGTAACAGCGTGGGTACCGTTCTGCTACGATAGGAGCTGTACTGTTATACTTTGACAAGCGTTCAAACTGTTCGCTGCAGGTTACATTGTCTGACTGCTTGGTTGGATGGATGAGGTTTCCACCCATGAATAAAATAGATTTGGCGAGTAATAGCTGCATACCTTACAGTCCGAATTAAGCTTGTCCAGCAAAGAGACTGTTTACGAACTGCGCGAGCGTCCTAAGCAGTGGTAGGTGCTGGATTACATATATACTTGTTCTATATAGCGCATGGTTCAAGCATAGGGTATCAGCGGTTATATATTTATAAACGTTGTGCGGCGTTAGCGCGTTTTCTCTTGCTTTTTAGTGAAAGAAGATGTTAACCGAATTTCTTTTTTCGGTTGTGTTCGTTCAGTTCACGACGCACTCACACGTATTACGGAAATTTTGCGCTCCAAAATAGCCATCACGTTCTTTTTATGTGAACCCTCTCATATATTATGGCTGTATACAGGCCAAAAAGGCAATGCCGAAGCACACAGCTTATATATGTATCGTGCTGGCTCACCAACTGCAGTAATCGCTGTGTTGAGCAGCGCCATGGGCCTCATGCAGCAAGGCTATAGCGTAGACATATGGTAATTTCAAGCATACTAGACTTGAAATGCGTGAGAACGATGCCAGTGTATCACAAATATTTGATAGCGCCTGCCGCTCTGATGTTTCGTGGTTGCCTTAGGTTGGCCGTGCACAAGCATGTGCTCTTATGTTTTATGTTTTACTCCCTACGCCAATCGATCAGACAGTGAGCTGATTTACCAATAATTGCTGGTAACACAGAGACGCCGGTTTTCATTGTTGAATTAAAATCGATATAAGCAAAATAGTAAACAACACATACACGCACCGCGACTGATAATGCGCGCACACCGCGGCTGGTTTTGCGCGTCACATTTTTGCGCCCCCAAGACATATTTCTGCCTACAGTAGTTACCGATGCACCGAAAGGCTTCCCTGACGACCTTATATGAACGAACATGGCGTAAATTTCACAAAGTAGGATCTAAAGCATATCGAAATCGTTCCGCAGCACGCGACAGCATTACTTTCAAGCAGCGCCGCGCCGGATCGCCCAAGCCAGAGAGGAGGAAAGGCTCTCCGGGCGCCCTATTCTCCTCGCCCGATGAAACGGTCTATACGCACTCGTCGTTCTCGTTTCCACCTGTCGGTCATAAGTATCAAGAGTAATGTAGACACAAACTGACAAATTGGCACACCACCTGAATCACTTACCTTAGGTTCATAGACTGGCCCTTTGTAAGTGCACATAGGTGATGTGTGTCCTGGCACTTCACGTTTTTCTTGTAGTATTCGGCTGACTCCTTTGAAAGTAATTTGCTATAATCCTTCCTTTTTACTAGGACCTTTGGGTACTTTTCTACAATTTCCAAGTAGTGGTACGCAGCTCTGTGTGGGTTAAGCACCCCTTGAAGCTCAGCCATGTTCTCTTCTACATTGGCAACACTTCTCTCAGCAGTTACATTGTCTATGTTTTCACAAACTTCTCTAAGAATGGTATTCATGTGACACCTCAATTCAGGAAGGCAATTCATCACATATTCTGGCTCCAGCATTCTGGGTTCTTTTCCCGCAACTATGGATGGGATGGGATGGGATGGGATGGGATGGGTATGGATGGGATGGGTATTTTCCCGCAACCGTATGGATGGGTATTTTCTGAAACAAAGCACACAAAATAACATCATAGAGTACATTAGCATTGATTATATCCCACGCGATACCCCTTCACTGTCTGTCAAGAAACAATTTATGCACATTTGGAAAGTGCTGAATGCCTGCTTACAAAAACACAACATCGTAAAAGGTGCAATACACATATGCATGTGCTGTCACAAATTTTCTTACCGCCAAACAGCTCTTCAATAGATGCCTTTTCATTAATAAATGACGTCTTTGGTGGCCGCCCTCACTGCTGTGGTTGTGATGTTGTGGACACGTCCTCACATTCGTTGATGTATATCGCAACTGCTGCACAGTGTTTGCAGTTTCCCGAGGCCCCGTACCGACAAGTGCAGCTTCCACCACTCAAGGCACGGTCGGCCTTGTTCAGCTGCAAGAAGTAAATTTTGTAACTTCGCCATGAAGCTTTAACACCGCTTTTTTTAATGTGCATTGAATAGGGCACAAAACTATTGTTCCTAATATTCTTACGAAGCAATTCATTGTGATTTGCCTGCTGTGGATGAATTCCCATATGCACGTTTTTAAATCTATTATTAAATTTGGAGCACAATGCATGTCACTGATGCATGCCTCGTTGAGTTACTTAATCTTATTGTCATATATGTGCCAAAGCTTCCTTGTGGAGTATGAACAAGGTCATGCTGCAGTAAGCTGGATTAATATTTAACATCCATGTTTTTTCATATGCTCTGAAATATTAGTTTTACATTTCAGTGCCGCTAAAATTGTAAGCAATCTGTGCTTCTAATTTTCATGGGAATTAGACACACTCATAGTAGATGCAGATAATTGTATGTGCGCATATGGCTGAGCATACATTAAGTAGTGCAAGGGATCAACGCTGCGATTGAAACTAAATGGCATGAAAACACTCGGCATGATTACCTTGGCTACATATCTCGACCTGGTGGCCAACCAATCGTTAGTGTGCGAACTTCTGCGCATCCGCGAGAAAAGTAATTTCCGACCAAAAGACTTTCCACCACGGATTGGTAAAGCAAAGTACTGCTCCAACTTAACACTTCCTCCAAACGCCTCTAATCTGCGAACGCTCGGCACTAGTCAAAGCTCTTGAGTGGCAAGAATATATTTCCTGTCCGTGATGGGATTGGGGGGGATGACATGATGATTTCAAAGGAATTTTTAGAATGGCTTTGTGCTCGCGCTTCCTTCCTGGAAGATCGCACTAGAAATTGTAGTCAGTAGACTGAAGTTTTTAGTCAAGAGTCTTGCCGGGAAGCCGACTTACATATTTTGTAAATTCTCCGTATCTTTTAGAGCTATTTATTTTGATGTACGAAGCGTACTGCGTGGTGGCTGCAGGTGTTCTGGCTTGTGTGAGTCGCTGAGCACTTCACACTGTGCCGCTCTGCCTCGGTTCAGATTGCCGGATACGGTTACCCGAGTCTTGGCGGCCGGAGCGGCCCAAGGTCGTGCCGGTGCCTCGGCAGTTGTAAACAAAGTACTGCGGTTGCTTGGCAGAACATAGCAGTCAAGTACAATTTTGTGCAAGTTGTTTAGTAATTCGAAAATATATGGAGCGTATCATCCGTGGCCAGTAAGGCTTTGCAAGCGTGTCAAAATAGCACCACGGAAGAACACGTTTAGTCTACGGTAAATCAAATGGTCGGCCAAGAACACCTACGCTTAACGCTTAATAAGCTCAGCCATGCCTGGACACTGAATTGAGCTGCTTAATCAAAGCATAATATGATAGTTGAGTGTACTCACGTCCAGAGATACGCTGTAGTTGTGTTTGCCTTGCTGCGAGTGACACTTCGCCAGCACAGTCACACCGGCGATTTCTTTCACGCTGTTCACGTGCCCGGCAGCGTAGAGCTTTTCGCCTTTGCGACGAATGGCAGGGCGTATCCAACCGTCTAATCTTGAAATTGGTTTGAAGCCACACAGCAAAACTTGCGCCATTTGAATGTTTTAAAACAAGTATATGATCATGCGACCAAGTTGGCACTCCGCGGGGGCAGCCTGAGTAGCGTGGTCCGTCAGTGCCAGATTTGACGGAGGGTGCCGCAAGAGGCGCTGACGATCGCTGCTCCGACGCGCCGCCTGGGCAGTGTCAGGTGTCAAACATGGCGCCGTTCAATAGATCAGCGTCGCTTGTCGAATGGATAAACGCAGATCTCGGCACTAATACGCTCTGTGTTTAGTCTAGTAAACATGTGAAACTGCGATCGCGTGGCCTCCGCTGTAGAATCAACGCCACCAGACGCATGTACGGAATAGGCAGCTGTAGATGCATTTTGGACCGGCTTTTGCAACAGCGCAAAGCGAAGTGCGGAGGCCATGCGATCGTAGCTGCCTCAGATATGGCTTCATTATGACTGCAGCTAACCTAAAGAAAGGAGTGTAGAACACCAAGCTGCCTCAGTGCCGCGGCTGGAACGCCAGAGTGCCTACAGCAGACCGCCGCCTCCGAACGACGTGGATGGATGGATGGAAGATAGGAGCGTCCCCTTTGAAACGGGGCGATGGCAGTTTCCACCATGCTCAGATTTTTATTTTGCCTTTTATTTTTATCTGTGTTGTGTGTTATTGAATTTCTCGATTTTCTTTAAATACGTCTTCCTGCCCTTTTAACCTTATGTCACCTCTCTGCTTTTGAGCCACCAATCCTCCAATCGCCTTTTGCTAATTTCCACCGCATATTTATTTACATGACTATCATCTCTGAACCCTAGGGCCTCAGGAAGGGTGACTGTGGCCGCATCGACATCGGGATTGATACCATCACATTCTAGTATGAGGTGTTCCATCGTTTCTACATATTTACCACACACAGTACATGTGTCTTCTTCTTCGTTAAATTTCTTTTTATAGCTCCGCGTTCTAAGACATCCTGATCTAGCTTCAAAGAGTAGGGCACTGCCTCTTGAGTTATCATAAAACGCTTCCTTCCTGATCTGCTGTTTCCAGTATCGATATAGTTTTACACTATGCTTCTTTTCCATTGAACTTATCCAATTTTTACCTTCCGCATTTTTAACCTGTCGTTTAATGCTCTGTCCTTTTTCGTCCTCGTGTCTGGCATACCTACTGGTTAGCTTTCTAGTTCTTTTCCGCCATTGTGAGTCAACGCTATTTCTGTATAGGTATTTAAACACCTTAGCTGCCCACCTGTTATCATCCTATTTCCTCAGACGTTTTTCGTATAGGATTTTACTCTGAGCTTCCCGTGCTTCGAATGATGCCCATATCTCCCTGTACTGCTTCGTTTGTGGTTTTCCCGTGGGCACCTAGTACTAACCTTCCCACAGCTCTCTGATTTACTTCTAGTCTCGACTGAACCTCTGCCCTTAAACACAGGACCGCATTCCCGAAAGTAAGCCCCGGCACCATTACTCCCTTCCGAATGCCTCTCAGTACCTCATACCTGTTGTAACCTCACAATGCCTTATGTTTCATTATCCCGGCATCTCTTCGCCCTTTTGCTATTAGAGACTGTTCGTGCTTTTCCGTGTACATCTGCCCTTTGTTTATCCATACCCCGAGATACTTGTATTCGGCCACTCGGGGTATTTCGTGGCCTTGTATTGTAAGCTCCTGATCAGTTGTATCGTTGAAAAACATCCCACCGGACTTAGCTGCACTAAAACTGAAACCTAAACTGTCTCCTTCGTCCCCACAGTAATTAACCAGAGTTTGCAAATCTTCCTGGCTATCTGCTAACAGTACAATATCGTCCGCATACATTAAACCCGGTAGTCGTTGCTCAACAACCTTTTCGCCTAATCTGTACGACAGATTATACCCTAGATTGCTTCGTTGTAACCTTCTTTCCATGCTTATCATATAAAGCATGAACAGCAGCGGTGATAGAGGACAACCTTGCCTTAATCCTTTGTGAACCTCGACAGTTGTCGTACTCTTGATTCCTTCCCATGTTATTTCAACATTATTTTCTCGATATAGTTCCTGTAGAAAATCAATTACCTCATTCCCGATACCTTCAGCTTTTAATATGTTCCACAGGAGTTCCCTGTTCACATTGTCGTATGCACCACTTATGTCCAGGAAGGCTAAATACAGAGGTCTATTTCCCGCCTTAGCTATTTCTATGCACTGGGTAACCACGAACAGGCTATCATCTAAGCGCCTACCACTTCTGAACCCGTTCTGAAGTTCTCCAAGTATTCCATTACTTTCTACCCATGACTGCATTTTTAATTTCACCACCTGCATCGCCAGCCTATACATAACTGATGTTATCGTAATTGGTCGGAAAGATTTTATGTTCTTCTTATCACCTTTCCCTTTATAGATCAAATTCATTTTACTCTGTTTCCAGCTGTGCGGAATTTGCTTATTTGTTATGACTGCCTCCAATGCTTTTATCAGCGTTTCCTTGCTTCTTGGGCCAAGTTCATTAATTAACTTGATTGGAATTTCGTCTATCCCCGCGGACGTGCATTTTGGAACATTTGCTTCCGCCTTTTTCCAGTTAAGATTGGTCGATTCTAAGCTGTTTTCTATTATGCTATTCTGTGTTGCTCCCTCACTTGGGGTGATTACCCTATCGTCTTTCCTAAATGACTCTGCTATAACTGAACCGATGTAGTTCACAGCGTCATCTCCCTCTAAACAATTTCCTTCGGCATCGTGAATCTGTTCCTCTTTTCTGTGATTAGCTCTACCCAGCCAGCTTATATGGTTCCAGAATTTTCTTGACCCCCCTTTAGTTGCATCGCGAACTTCAGCCATCCAGCGGTCAGAGGACTGCTTTATTTTAGCCTGGACGAGGACCTGCACTTCTTGTTTCTTTTGTCGATAATATTCCCATTCTCGGCCTATTTCCTCTTCAGATAACTGCGCCCTCTTTGCTTCTCTGTGTTCCCGAGATGCCCACCGTCGTTGTTCGATGGCCTCTCTAATTTCCTTATTCCACCAACTTCGTGGCTTCCCCTTTCCTCCCCAGCAGTTTACTTCTTTTACCTCTTTTATTTTTGTACTAATGAGTAGTTCTAACTGATTATAATCCCACCTTTCCATGGGATGTTTCTTTATTGCTTCCTCTATGCCAGCCGCTATTTGCGCTATTTGCGCGTCATTTAATTTTGCGTACTCTTTTTGGCTTCCCTGCTTTTCTCTTTTGAGTAGGGCTCCCAACTGTAGACTAATACGCTTATGATCACTTCCGAGGCTGTACTTCCCCTCTTCGTCTATTTCCATTATTGCTAGCTTGCTATACAATCCCTGCGACATTAAGCAGTAGTCAATGGTCGTTTGTCTGTTACGGGACTCCCACGTGATTTGTCCCTCACACTTAGTTTCTCTATTTACTATAACTAGGTTGTGTCGTTCACAGAAGTCTAGCATCAACTTCCCATTACAATCTGTGTATCCATCCAGATCCTCGATGTGGCCATTCATGTCACCAAGCAGACAAATATCGGCACCTTCTCCAAACTGCTTTATATCGTCATCGAGACACTTCACTAGATCTTTGTTCTCTTGCCTGTATTTGTCCCCTGTCCCTAAATAAACTACTCCTAACGATGCCTTTTTACCGGCAATTGTACCTGATACCCAGACATGTTCTTTGCAAGTTAACTTTATTCTTTGCCAATTTGTTCCTTGGTGTATGAGCATACCTACTCCTCCTCCCTTCCTCTCCGTCGTTGTTCTATTGCTCCCTTCCCAGACGTAGCCTTCAATAAGCGGTGGGTCTTCTAGATCCCTGAGGTGTGTTTCGCATAGCGCGTATACACCTACTTCTTCGTCCTTTAACTGCTGTTCTATTTCTAACCACCTCGCTCTCTTTCTACCGCCTTGCATGTTTATGTACCTGATCCTGGTGTTAAATTTATTTGTAGTTTTCTTCCTGGACCTCCTAGTGGCCATTTTATTGGCGTCAGCCTCTATTGTTGCACTTTCTACACTGTTTCTACCTACCCCTACGCCCTGAGGCGCAGTGGATCCCCTAAAAAAGCTACTGCCCGACCTGCCAGGCGCCAGCCGATCTCGGCTCCTAGCCTTCCATTAAAGTGGATGCCATCTCGTGTAAAGCCTCCGCCAAAGCCTGCTCTATGCACTTCTCTGTTTATGTCTGCCACTTCAAATCCTTTCTCCTGGCTTAGCTTTCTTATTTCACAATTTACAGCCACAACGTCCTTGGCAATTGCTTCGTTCCTTCCTTGCACCTCCGGCACTGTGCATACCACGATCTGGACTTGCTGTGCTATCGCCCTTAAATCGTCAACTCCCTCCGCTAATCTTTCCACTACTTTTGCAGCTTCACCATTCAACACATCATTTAGCCCCGCCGCTACCACTACCAAATTGCGCTCTGCAACGTTCTCAGAAAGCTCGCTTTTTGTTTCTCTCAGTACTGCGTCCATTGTCCTGCCTGGGAACGTCCCGACTGCTACCCGCTTATCACCCTTTGCACGCTCCATTATAGCTCTTTTGCACCTCCTCATATTTGAATCACCACCGATAAGTACTAGGGCATTCTTTCCCTCCCTCCTAACTTCCAGGTTGTGCTTATCATTGACTATGAGCTCATTCCTTGGGGTTAGCTTGTTCCCCTCCTCTCCTCGCGCTCGCTGGCGCCCCTGTGGCTGCAGCGTCGCCTCCCGCGGGGCGTTGTTACGACTTTGAGGTGGTCCCGTAGCGCTCGTCACCCGTTTCGTGACAGAGCGTTGGTAGCGAAGACTCCGAGTCAGGCGTCGGTGAGAATAACAAAAGGGACTTTATACACTATGTACATGTCATTATACAGGACATGAAGGGATCGGCACTGGGGCCGAGAGCTCACAGCAAACGCGACTGTTCCCGCACGGCGACATCCGGCGAAAACGCGTGACACATCTCACTCCAGTCGAGAGCGGCACTCTGCTCCCGGTGGGTCGGCGGATCCGGTTTTCCAGGCGGCGCGCCGCGGCTTATAAGCCCCCAGAAACCATTGTCACTCAAACGGCCCAATACAAAGTGAGCACTCGACGGTCGTCCGAGAGGTCCAACCAGCGACCGCGCTGGCCACCCCGTTCAAAGTTGGCGGGCGCGGTAACCTCCAGGCAAGGGGAGGTACGGCGCCGGGCTGTCTGGCACTTGGCGACACGTTTGAACATGTTGCCCGCCGATGCTTCTCCGGAGGACACCACTGCCTGACGGCTCAGCATCTTGACTTGTCAAGGGAGAATTAGGGCGCTGTGCCTTTCGGCGCAGCCCCGGGTTTGTCCAAAGGGCGCTCGCAGGATAAATTCTGCATCTTGCAGATTCGGAATCTGGGCTTGTGGTAATGGCACAACAGCATCCTCGCCCTCAGATAAGGCGCCGGGAAGACGAGCTGCCTCCACGTGGCTCGGATGCCAGGCGCGCACGTTCGTCAGGCTCGTCCAAGTTCACGTCCAGTGTCTGGACGCCAGGTAACTTCACGTGCCCAGGTCCCACTCGCCAGGACAGGAGCTCGGCTCACCGCGTTGTCGCCAAGGCACCTCAACCAGCTCCGCTCGGGTCGTTCCTAAGCCCTTGCTTCTCGCCACTGGTCCCGGTTGGTCGTTCTGCAGCTTGCAAAACCGACCGGCAAAAGGCAACACCCAACACGAACAAGTGCCCTCTGTCTCCCGTCAAACACCAGACAAGGCTATAATCAAAATCAACCTAACTGAATTGCTATCCCCCTTTTTGCTCCCGCTGCAACAAGAGGCAGGTGTACGATCTAGTATACAAGGCTCAAACAGCCCTTTTTCAAATGAACAACACACCAAAAGATCAGGAACCATTAATAATCAGCAATAACAATGACAAATAGAATGGTCCCCTTGAAATCACTTGGACCGAAAACATACTACTGAGGAAGCGAATGAGGTCATTGATTTTTTCCCCCGATCTCCCTGTGAACAGGACAGGTCGTCGCGAAGCAAGAGAAGGTAAGTAACGAGTAGGAACGAGTAGGCCACTGAAAGAAGCGAGGCCTAGAATGCACGACTTAGAGCGTCAGCGTTCGCGTTCAACCTTCCCTTCTTATAACGGACAACGAGGCTGTGCTGCTGGAGGGTCATGCTCCATCTCAGCAAACGGCCGCTTTTAGAGGACATGCTACTTAACCAAGTTAGAGGGCAATGGTCTGTTTCCACAACAAACTTAGAACCGGAGACATAACAAGCCAGCTTCTGAACGGCCCACACAACGCAGGCGCACTCTTTCTCAGAGGTACTGTATGCCGCTTCTCTACAACTTAGTTTGCGACTTAAATACAAAATTGGTCGTTCATGACCACTAGCATCTTCTTGGCATAGTACCGCTCCCATGCCGCGATCACTCGCGTCGCATTGAATGATGAAACCTTTCGAAAAGTCTGGTGCCGTCAGAACCGGCTTATGGCTTAATGCTCGCTTCAGCATTTGGAACGCATTTTCTTTCTTTGAGTCCCACGTCACCTTAACGGGCTCCCACTTCCGAAGTGCGTCGGTTAGCGGGCTGGCAAGGTCTGAGTAGTCTCTCACATAGTGTTGGTAATATCCAGCTAAACCTAAAAAGGCCCGTATATCCGTCTTCGTGGTTGGCCGGGGATAGTTCAAAATAGCAGCTACCTTGATGTCGGACGGTCTACGCCGGCCGCGCCCCACCACATGGCCCAAGTAAGTCACTTCACCGCAACCTAGGTGACATTTAGCTGGTTTCACAGTAAGACCTGTCTCTTTCAACCGGCTCAACACGACTCGCAAGTGCTCCAGATGTGATTCCCAAGTGTCCGAAAATATAGCAACATCATCGAGGTACGGCAATGCGAACTCGCCTAAACCATGAAGCACTCTGTCCATCAGGCTAGAGAAACAATACGGCCAATAAAACTCCTGAGCCATTCTAGCCTTGGTCTTTTTCAAGCCAAGATGCCCTGCCCACGCGTTTTCGTGCGCGAGTTCCAGTAACTGTCGGCGATATTTCCGAGGAATCAGAAGCTGTTCATATTTGCGACCCTGCTTATCCGTGTAGCGGCGGTACAATAAGCCAGATTCCTCGTAAAATGAAACCCTCTTTTTTTTTTCACTCCCCGTTTGACGCTCTTCCTCAGATCGGCTAGTGAACAGTCTTCCTGTTGCTCGCGAATCAGAGTTTCTCTTTCAACTGCCGCCTGCTCCTTCCAGCTGGCGGAAACCGGAGAGAGTGTGGCGCCCGCGTCGCCTAGTTGCGGCGTCGCGTCTATATCGCGGCTAGCACTGCACGTGTCACTCCCACTCACTTCCAGGACACGCTCGCCCAGGCCAGCCTCCGAGCTCTGCCTCTCCCGTGCCTGCTCGCCACTCAAGTTACCTTGATCGGGCCGTGTGCCGCACCGCTTTTCGCTCACCGACGCAAAGTCAAGTCCCCTCGACAGCGGGCGCGCTTTGGATCGCGTGAGGGCCATGTACGCCACGTCGGCAAAGAATGATTTGCCCTGATCCTTCAGCAGCTGCTCCGAGTTATTTAAGAGGTAGGAAAAGTGCTCCGGGAGGGCGGCAGATACAGCGGCTTCGGTGTTAAGTTTCCCAAACGCTCCTTCAATGCTAACCGTTGCGATCGGTAAACAGACACTCTCCTCCTCGGCCACTTGCCGTATCCTAGCGCACTCTCCCGTAAAATCACTCGAGGAGACGAAAGACGGGTGGACCACGTCCATAGTTGCTGCAGAGTCCCTAAGTGCTCGGCACTTCTTACCGTTTACTTTAATTTCCTGCACATATGGCTCCAATAGTCGTATCTTTTTGTGAGTTTCCTGTATTGTTGCAAAAGCAATTTTCTCCTCGCAGTTCGCAGCGATGTGCCCTTGCTTTTTGCAATTGTGGCAGGTTAACGGTTTCCGTTTTTCAAACGAACGCGTCGTATCGTTTCGCTGTTTTGTTGAAAAAGCAATTTTCTCTTGGCAGTCCGCAGCGATGTGCCCTTGCCTTTTGCAATTGTAGCAGGTTAACGGTTTCCGTTTTTCAAACGAACGCGTCGTATAGTTTCGCTGTTTGGTTGCAAAAGCAATTTTCTCTGGGCAGTTCGCAGCGATGTGCCCTTGCCTTCTGCAATTGTAACAAGTTAATGGCTTCCGTTTTTCAGGCTTCCCGGAAAACCCATCTCTCCTATCTGCTTTTTCTACGCGCACTGCCTTGCTGTGCAAGCTGCGCCGGGTGTAATACTCTTCCGCTAATTCTGCTGCCTTGTTTAGCTTAACCTCCTTTAGCCTATCTTGCAGCCAGAGCCTGACATCCTCATCAATGCAACGGTAGAACTGCTCCAACGCGATGCATTCGACGATTTTGTCGCGGTCGTCGTAAACCTCTTCGCCCTTCAGCCATTCCACCAGGTCGGCTTTTAGACGAAACACGAAGTCAACATTCGACTCCTTGCCCTTTTTTGCATACCGGAACCTCTGCCGGAAAGCTTCGGGCGACAATTTGTACTTCCGCAGTAGCGCTACATCACTGTAGCTCTCAAACGCCTCTTTCGATAAGCAAGTTATTACGTCTGATGCCTCCCCAGGAAGCAAGGCTAACAGATTCTGTGCCCAGAGGGATCGCTCAATGCTATTCCGTTCGCACACGTGCTCAAATTTCACGAGGTATTTGGCCATATCCTCTCCGACGACAAAGGGTGGAAGTTGATCGCGTTTGGACCGTTAGAAGTGAGACTAGGCGCCGGCGAGCTATTTCGGGTCTCCAACTCTTTCATTTTAAGCTCTTGCTCGCGACGTTCCCTCTCTTTCTTTTCCTCCTTTTCCTCCTCGCGACGTTCCTTTTCTGCCTGCCGCTCCCGACGTTCATTGATATCCGCCCAGGCCTCTTCGGCTTCCTCAGCCGTTACGTCCCCAGTCCTCATGACCTCAAGGATCGCATTCTTTCTTTTGGTTGAGCCCAACTCAATGCCCAACTCCTCACAAATTTGGAGAAGTTCTTTGACCTTGTACTTCTCCATCGTGCACACTGTCCTCCTGCTGTTTACCCTTTTTGAATATACCTGCCGTACGCTACTATAATGCTACTAGTAAGACATATGCAAGTATTTTACACACTGCCCTGTTTACCCCCTCAGCATCCCCTGGTTTCCAAAACAATCCCACTAGGCTTGAAACGCACAAGGTTAACACAATGCAACACCAAATCCTTCCCTGAGCTACTATAACCTGTGTCAGAGAAAGTCTGGTGTTTCAGGTAAACTTCAGGCACTCACCGCGCCGAGGTAGCTGATGCCGGTCAATCCCGTAGCTGCCATCCACTGTTACGACTTTGAGGTGGTCCCGTAGCGCTCGTCACCCGTTTCGTGACAGAGCGTTGGTAGCGAAGACTCCGAGTCAGGCGTCGGTGAGAATAACAAAAGGGACTTTATACACTATATACAGGTCATTATACAGGACATGAAGGGATCGGCACTGGGGCCGAGAGCTCACAGCAAACGCGACTGTTCCCGCACGGCGACGTCCGGCGAAAACGCGTGACACATCTCACTCCAGTCGAGAGCGGCACTCTGCTCCCGGTGGGTCGGCGGATCCGGTTTTCCAGGCGGCGCGCCGCGGCTTATAAGCCCCCAGAAACCATTGTCACTCAAACGGCCCAATACAAAGTGAGCACTCGACGGTCGTCCGAGAGGTCCAACCAGCGACCGCGCTGGCCACCCCGTTCAAAGTTGGCGGGCGCGGTAACCTCCAGGCAAGGGGAGGTACGGCGCCGGGCTGTCTGGCACTTGGCGACACGTTTGAACATGTTGCCCGCCGATGCTTCTCCGGAGGACACCACTGCCTGACGGCTCAGCATCTTGACTTGTCAAGGGAGAATTAGGGCGCTGTGCCTTTCGGAGCAGCCCCGGGTTTGTCCAAAGGGCGCTCGCAGGATAAATTCTGCATCTTGCAGATTCGGAATCTGGGCTTGTGGTAATGGCACAACAGCGTGTTGCGCTGCTTCACTATAACTACGCCGATTCACCGGCGGCGAGCTGACTACCGCTTGCTCTGCCACCCTGTCCCCGAGTTCGCATGTAGGGTCTGCCCTACTTTCCGTGCTTTTGCCACCGGCTTGGTGTCCCGATCCATCATTCTCCGCTGCGCTCGTCTCAAGCGCATCGAGACGCCTATGTAGTTCTGCTCTCCTTTCCCTATTTTCTTCAAGCTCGGCCACGGTTCTTACTAATTGCGCGGTCTGCACCGCTTCCACCTTGACCAACTCGGCGACTTTCGCCTGCAAAGCTAACCGCCTCTCCCGCTCCTCCCTCAGGTCTGCTTTCAGCTCCTCGAACTTGGCTGTCCAATTTCCTTCCAGTTTTTGGACTGCTTCCCTGACCCCTTCGCACAGCCTGCACGTAAAGCTAGACTCCTCTGCGCCTGCTAAGCTCTGGAAACTGGTCTCGTCGAGGGAGCACCAGCGCAGGCACTCGTCGCACTGCACTTGCTCCGCGTCCCCCGCGGCCTACCCTTTCTTTGGTTTCATCGCTAGGCTTACGTCCTTAGGCTCAACGAGCACGTCCGTCAAATCACTTCGAAGAGCTAGCTGAGATAGTTAAATAGGCCTATCAAATAGGTCCCGCCTAGCACCTAGGCCTAACGAGGGAAACCGCCAGACCTAGACAAAGCCGGTACGTTTACCATGCTTACTACGATTTCAAAATTTGCGCTCCTGCTCCATGCAAAATAAAACACTTCAAAAACATCAGCTAATAAGAAGAAAAAAGAGTACTTAGCTACGAACGAAGTCGCTGAAGCCTCGACATAGGAGCGTCCGCACGCCCAATTACTATATAAATGCAACAAAACCAGCAAATAAAAACAGAAGCAAGCTCAAAACATGCACAAAAACTTATGATTTCGTCGTCGCCACGGAGCCCCGAAAAGCACGTCCATCCGCCACAAAATCCAAATCCAACTCCTGTGGATGGATGGATGGAAGCTAGGAGCGTCCCCTTTGAAACGGGGCGATGGCAGTTGCCACCACGCTTAGATTTTTATTTTGCCTTTTATTTTTATCTGTGTTGTGTGTTATTGAATTTCTCGATTTTCTTTAAATACGTCTTCCTACCCTTTTAACCTTATGTCACCTCTCTGCTTTTGAGCCACCAATCCTCCAATCGCCTTTTGCTAATTTCCACCGCATATTTATTTACATGACTATCATCTCTGAACCCTAGGGCCTCAGGAAGGGTGACTGTGGCCGCATCGACATCGGGATTGATACCATCACATTCTAGTATGAGGTGTTCCATCGTTTCTACATATTTACCACACACAATACATGTGTCTTCTTCTTCGTTAAATTTCTTTTTGTAGCTCCGCGTTCTAAGACATCCTGATCTAGCTTCAAAGAGTAGGGCACTGCCTCTTGAGTTATCATAAAACGCTTCCTTCCTGATCTGCTGTTTCCAGTATCGATATAGTTCTACACTATGCTTCTTTTCCATTGAATTTATCCAATTTTTACCTTCCGCATTTTTAACCTTTCGTTTAATGCTCTGTCCTTTTTCGTCCTCGTGTCTGGCATACTTACTGGTTAGCTTCTTAGTTCTTTTCCGCCATTGTGAGTCAACGCTCTTTCTGTATAGGTATTTAAACACCTTAGCTGCCCACCTGTTATCATCCAATTTCCTCAGACGTTTTTCGTATAGGATTTTACTCTGAGCTTCCCGTGCTTCGAATGATGCCCAGCCCATATCTCCCTGTACTGCTTCGTTTGTGGTTTTCCCGTGGGCAGCTGTGCGGGTGAGCACTGGCGGCCTCTACCGGCACGCTTGGTCCCTGCTCAATGATCACGTGGTATTTCTTCGGCCGCGCGCTGCCGTAGGCATAGAGTTTCTCACTACATTACCTAGAGGGAAATCTGGCGCTGCTGCGCTGTGGTATGCATGGGAATACCGGTATATTGTGGATTCGGATTGGCATCGTTCTCGTAGAGAAAGGGCACCTTGAAGACGCGCTTGGCCATTGGCTTTGCAAGTACTGTTCCGTCTGTCACAATGATTCATTTTCTACTAGAATAGCACGTGAAAAGCTGTTTTAGCTTTATTATTACGCGAAAACATGTTTTGTTTAACTATGAGAACTTGTTATTGTGTGTACGACTACATGTTACGTAAAAAGTATCAGCGGGCCGCTAAAGTGCTAAAGTTGGAGGACGGACGACAAGGTTCGCGCTCGCTTTGAAACAGTTGGTCGTCTGTTCTTGCTTTTCTTCGCTTGGTTATGCATCGTGGGTGAGTAAAGATGTAATATGCGTGAATGGAAACATTTTATGAAGATTTTACTTTGAGAACGAGTTATTTGCGTAGCCATATCCACGTTTTAGACGAAGCCTCTTACAACACCAGCCAACACGAGCCTCGCAGACACATATACCGTCATTCCCGTGACGGCACGGTGCCCCTTTAAGAAAGGCTTTAAGAAACTCCCATAGACGGTGGCGCCAGATTACCCTCTAGGTGTTATAGTGAAAAACTCTATGGCCGTAGGCGACCACGGGATGCGCAGGTCGCCCTTTATGCATGTGCTTGCTGCGGTAAAGCTAGGGAAACGACGGAGCATATTTTATTAGAATGTGAAGACGTCTATCCAGCGGTCGATTTAGGCACCACTGGCCTCCTTGAAGCCCTTGGGTTCAGCGGGAGCAGTGGTAAAGCAAACAGGTCCGCAATAGACATCAGTAAGAGGCGATTGGAGGATTGGTGGAAGAAAAGTAGGGAAACGACAAAAGACGGAGACGTACAAAAGCACAGTTCGCAATAGAGTATCAGAAAATTTGGACGTGGTAGTTCATAGTGTTTTTTTTTTCATTGGTTAACCTAGGTAGGATATTAAGCAGCATAGTAGCAAGAGCTTGGCGGCGCAAGCCACCGCCCCGTTCCAAAGGGGACGCTCATAACATCCATCCATCCGTCGTGCGCCAGACCTAAACAAATTCGGTATGTTTGCTCACGACTAGAGTGTACTAGAATGGGGGAGTGGGTTCAACGGAGGCCCCGACAAGCGGCGCGAGTGAAGCAAAAAACATTGAAATTTGCGGCGGCGCTGCAGTCGCCTTCTTCTGACGTTCCGGCCAATCCGGTGCCTCGGCGGCCCGGCGGAACCACGCCTACCGACGGTGGTTACGGCGGCGCCCAGTTGTCGTCTGCTCGACGTGCCGCCGTCTCCTGAACACGCCGTCGTGCTTGTGTTTATTTCGGCATTTTCTCTATAATTGATTTTTGTACTTAGTATGTTAAAAAAAGAGAGAATACAATAAAATTACTGCTTTGCCATGACTGGAGGTTCGTCGCTTCTGTCAACCAATGCCGTCTGCACGATGTACACGCGCGCAGACGGTACAGACGGCCCGCGCGCAAGTCTATGGTTTGTCTGGTAACTCGGTAGAGTGTTTGAAATAGGAGAGGATGACCACACCTAGTACATCCCGGCGAAAGAACTACTGTTGCGTTGCGGGTTGTGAATCCGCATACAGTAAGTTGAAAGGTGAGGCCAAGCTCTCGCTCTTCAGCGTCCCGAAAGATGAAGAAAGGCGCCGAGTGTGGGAGCGCAATCTCCACCGCACCGATCAGCCCTTGGAAGCTACCGACGCAATTTGTGAGCGGCACTTTGAGGCAGAGTACATACTGAGACATTATGTGCATATCATTGACGGCCAAGAAGTATCTGTGCAGCGTGGAAAGCCTGCACTGCGGTCTGATGCCGTACCCACAATCTTGCCGTCTCTTTCAGAGTGTCACAACGAGCAGCCCCCACACAAACAGGCCACGCGAAAGAGACCGGCCTCACAAACAATAGATGAAGGCCTACCACCAAAGAGAACGCCCCAGCTAAGAGCTGAACCGTCACGTACATTGGAGTCATATGAAAATGGAAAGCTGCGCGAGCTCGAAGACAAGGCATTTGAGCTCGGGGATGTCCTCCCGCCAACCGAGCACTGGGCAATCCACAAGTTTTGTAATTACGATGAAATTGCTTATGTTTTGGCCTCCCTCAGCCGTGATACTGAAGTGGTCAGCATTGAAAAGACCGTGCTCATGAATTACGGGCCTGATCCAAGTGTGGTCATTTGTCGGACATATGTTCGGAAGAAACAAGTGTCCGAAACAATATGCGACAATGTTGATGATGCAAAGAAGGTCCTGTACGCCGCAGACTCCCTCCATCCTTGTAGAGGTGCAGGGAAACCGAACGATTTCACAAAGGTAGCCCTTACGAAGACACTCCAGCAGCAAATCTCCCATTCAGATGACCTTGTCTTCAGTACCAAGTGCACAGGAGCAGTAAATCAAGAAGGTGAATATATACAAAAGTTGTTTGAGGTGTTGCTTGCACGTACATCTTGAAATTAGCTAATCGTCGCCAAGATCTGGCCAAAAAACGAATTCGTATGACCCTCAATGCGACTATTCACGAACAGTACATGGCTATGTTCGGGACAGTTGCGCGTGTAAGAGGACGAACACAGGGAAGGAACGAGGTAAATGGAAAGGGCGCAGTTATCAACTGGTGTTATTGGTTTCGAAGCGGTATATATATATATATATATATATATATATATATATATATATATATATATATATATATATATGTGTGTGTGTGTGTGTGTGTGTGTGTGTGTGTGTGTGTGTGTGTGTGTGTGTGTGTGTGTGTGTGTGTGGTCATATCCTGTGTTCGTCCTTTCATACACGCAGCTCTTCCTAACACAGCCATGCACCAACTCTCTCAGAAAAAACTTTTTCCAAAGAACATGGCTTGCCTCTAGACAGTGAGTATGAGTACATATGAGCATGAGTACCAGTGAGCATGAGTACCTATATACGCGCCCATGCACCCATGTTAAGCGATTCTAAATGTCTTTCTTTAACTTCCAGGTTCTGCGTGCATGTCATGCAAGTACCTGAGAAAGGTCATACTGACGAGAAGAAGCTATGTAAAACGCAAGGAACAAAGAAACAAAGCCTCCACAAAAGTGCGGTCCCTAAGTCAGAAAAACAAACGAATGGCGGCAAGGCTACTTGATATTGCAGGTCGTCTCGAAGAAATGAGGGCTAAGAATGCGAGTGTGGCGGAGGAACTACTGGAGGGAAGAATTTCATCGTTACCGCAAAAGCAGCAGGCCAGTGTTCGCGCATGCTTCCAAGCTTCAAAAAGAGCCAGTCGGAAGGGCATGTGCTACAATCAGGAATGGGTACTTGAATGTATCCTGATTAAACTGAAAAGCCCTCGACTTTATCAGCACATCAGAAAGAACGAGATCCTCGTAATGCCCAGCAAGACTACTCTGAAAAGGTACATGAAGTCATATCGGTCGACGTTCGGTTTTAATGTCAAAGCATTGGACATCCTAAAGAAAAAAGCCAGCAGCATGACAGACCTCGAGAAACATGGTGGATTGTTGGTAGACGAAATGAAGTTATCAGAGCACTTCAGTGTGATGGCCTCTGGACAAATTCAAGGTTTTGTTAACCTCGGAGAATTCACAAGGCCCGAGGACCGGTACCAGCAGTGTGACCACGGGATGATCATTATGTTTGTTCCATTCGCAGGAAAATGGAGCCAGATTGTTGGCGTTTTTGCTACCAAGGGAAATGTTAAAGGAGATATGCTGCTGAAAATTCTGCTTGAAGCAGTGATCCTAGTTGAACAGGCAGACTTGTTCGTTGATCACATCACGTGTGACGGGGCCTCTTGGAACCGGAAGATGTGGAGACTAGCTGGAGTTTCCGCGTCTTCTAAAGAAATAAAATGTGCTATACAGCACCCTGTCAACGAAAAGAGGAAACTGCACTTCATCTCCGATTTTCCCCATCTGCTTAAATGCCTGCGAAACGGGTTACTCAAGAATGGCTTTACAACACCAAAGGGAATGGTACGTTCGTGACTCCCGTTTCACACAGACGAAAGAAAAGGTTGTACTCATGAAATAATTGCATTGTTCGTATTTTATATTTCTAGGTATCCGTGCGGCCAGTTCGGGAAGCATATCTACGGGACTGCAGCGTACGGACACTTAAAGTAATGCCCAAGTTGACTGAGACACACCTGGATCCAAACTCGTTTGAGAAGATGCGAGTTACGTACGCCTTCCAACTTTTCGGATCGCATATCCTGAGGGGCCTGGCCTTTTACAAGGAAGAAATTGAGAAAAGATGCGGCAGAATTGAAGCAACGCAAGAGTTTTTCGCGTGAGTGACCATTCATACTTCATTTACATAACGTAATTAAAAAAAACACATGAGCACAGTTCTGACGTGCATTCCTTCAATTTCTTAACCAGGAAGATCAACAGACTGATCACCGTGATGACATCAAGATATCGCCTCGAAGCACTCAGGCCAGCTTCCTCTGATGCTGCATTTTTGACTGAATTTCTGGACTACCTCGACAAGTGGGAAGCGTGGGATCCCAACAAGCGGCACTTTCTAAGTGAATCCACTGCAACAGGTTTAAGGGTCACGATAGCCAGTACCCTTTCATTGTTGAAGTACCTCACACAGAGCCTTGGGTTCAAATATTTAATGACTTCACGGCTTAGCACCGATCCAGTAGAGCACTTGTTCGGCATCGTTCGCCAGTCAAGTGGATGCAACGCCCACCCTTCTCCAGATGAGTTCCTAATCACGGTCAATTGTCTGTCCTTCTATAACTTGGCCCGCAGTGTCGATAGTTGCAATGCAAATCCTGACATATTAAGCGCTCTTGTGACCGTCCATGACAAACAAGGTTCTGATTCAATGACCAAGAGGATCGACGCACTTCTTTCCCAGGGTAAGCTAGACGAGGTTGAAAGCTCGATTGCCGCAATGCCAGCTGAACCTGTGGAGCACGCTGGTGTGATTGTGGAGAAAAGCGACTCGAGGCTAATTTATTACACTGCAGGGTATGTGGCGAGGAAGTGTGTCTTAAAGCTAGCATGCTCGGAATGCAAAGATGTACTTCTCTTTGAGAAATCTGTCGCCACAGCTGAGCGGCTACCCTCACAATTTACAGAAGAGTGCGACTGGGGTGGACTTCTATACCCCTCTCGGGAGCTCTACAAGTTCATTGCCGCCCTTGAAAACTTGTTTACTGAATGTTTCAGCCTTTCAGAGCTGCACACAGAGAGCATCTCCGATATCCTCTCTCTGGTAAAAACAAATTTTCTGAACTCGAATGCTGTCGGCTGTCCAGACCACAAAGACGAAGTCAGCATTAAGCTTGTTTCTTTCTACGTGCTCACTCGCCTTCACTTTTTAGTTAAGGGAATCAACAGTGAAAACACATCAAGGAGAGAGAGGGCGAAGCACCTAAAGCTAAGCAGGATTAAATAGAGGCTCATGTTTCCGCACATGCGCCTATGCGTTCTGTTAGATTTGTTCAGTCTGGTTCCAGTGCGTCAGTGTATAAAGCATCTGTAAGTACAGTGTCTCGCGAAGACGTGGCCACTCGACAAATGATTTTCCTCATGAGGAATATGCTCGTCTGTTCATGTTCTTTCTTTCAGATTTTATTGTTTCACGGTAGACGGATCGTATATAGATCAATCTACTCTCGCCTTATAGTTTGTTTTATGCCCTGCACATTTTTAAAGGACGATTTCGAAGCTATCTGAAGGCTTTAAATTTTCAAGGAGTTTAATATTGTTTTTAGTGCATCCTTGTAAATAGCAGAACTTGTAAATAAAGTATCATACCTCGTCTTAGATTTCAGCGCTTTTGTCATTGTCTCTTTCTGCTGAATCTGTGAGAACGTTTTCCTGTTTCCAGGAAATGGTCGAATTGCATGGCTTATTATAGAACCTCTTATACCAAAATCATGTCAATAGTTATAATAGTGATAACTGCATATTTTGATATAATAATTGTATATATAACCGTATTAGTTCGCGAAAAAATCATGCTCACCGCGTGGCACGATTGCTGGCGAGAATGAGCGCGTTGCAGGACGCGTAATAAGAAGAGAAAAAAAAATGCAAAAAGAAAAACAGACTTACTCTACAAGATCAGAAATAAAAAAGGAATAGCAAACTTACTCGACCTTGCATAAAAACAGCCCAGCTTTCATCAGAGCGGCTACTTTCAAGCTGTTGCATTAGTAATATCAGTTGCCTGCATTTAAACCAGACAGTTTAATTGAAACATCGCCCGTATGATTGACCCTTTGAAGCGTGGCCTTCTCGAACACGCCTTGAAGCCCTTGATTATGCAATATTTAGCTAAGGCCGCACGTCACCGAGACACATCTAATTTCATATGCGTACCCGCCATAATGTTCCCCTATTTTTACCGCATTTGATATTTCAATCTAGTATAAACAATGTGTTTTGCATTATTTACCGAGGGGACCTCGAAAAGCAAGTGCGTCTCGGGCGCAGGTGGCATAGAAATACGGAAAAAATGGCTATTGCGTAAATATTTTCCAAACACACAGTCAACCTACACACGCAAAAAAAAAAAGAAGTGCTGCACGTAACGAATAATGTACGTGACCCACATTCTCCCTAAATGTCAAATTGGTGCCGTTATTAGGGAATCGGGGAAATTTTGTTAGCATACAATATATCGGCCTGAAGAAGGAAGAAAACAAAGGTTTACCAATTTTTATTTCACCCCTAATTATGCCACACAGTTCATTTTAATTCCTGTACCTCATCCACTGCACATGATCCCCATTCCTTCGGAATATGAGCTCTGCATTTCGTTATCTCTTGACACAGTGAAACACGCACATAAGGTTTAAAGAGGAAAGCAGACTGAAAACGCGATCCATCTGACTTCGTGGCTCCGGCTAATCCAGGCGCGGTCATCCTCGAACGCAACTGGCGCTCGACCGCGGCCGTGCTTTTTTTTTTTTTGGGGGGGGGGGGCACATTCTCCGACCGGCGCCGCCGCGCGCGGGGGCGTGGCCTCCAGAAGAAGGCGATGGTGGCGCCCTCTGGATTTTCAATAAAAAATGCCTCAGCGCAGAGCCCTCGTTGGACCCACTCTCCGAATCTAGTACACTCTACTCACGACTACAGTGGCTAGAATAGGGAAGTGTGGCGACCAGCACGGAGCGCCTACGAGACGCAGTGAAGCCGCCCACAGGGGAGCCGCGAGGGGGCGCGCGCTGACGTTTACACGTCGCCCGGTGCGAGTTGCGCCGGCTGTGCTGCTTAAGCAACGCCACGCGCCCTGACCTCTGCGAAGTAGTGCTCGTTTCTTTTTCTGCTGCAGCAATTTAAAAACGTAGAAGAGCGCACGCACAAGCCACTTGCCGGCTCAAAGCCTAGCTGTCACTTTACACTCAAACTATTGAGAAACTGAAGAGACAAAAATGCAGAACTTGAAAAGGGCGTCCTCGCAGACCGGTTACACGCCCTTCCACCGAAGCAAAGACTTGCTGTTATGCAATGCTTTCAAGCTGCTCGTCAAAAATCAACGAAAGGTATGTAGTACAATCCGGACTGGTTGCTGGATTGCGTGATAATGCTAATGAAAAACTCGAGGCTCGACGAGCATGTCGGGCGGGAAGGCATACTCATCCTTCCAAGCGGAAGCTGTTTGAAGGTGCACATGCGGAAATACAAGGATGGGTTTGGCCTCAACCCTGCTATTATCACAGGCATTGAAAGAAAAACCAAATCTATGGAGGAATTCAAGTGCCATGGTGGCCTGATTGTGGACGAAATGAAGCTGTCAGAGTTCTTGAATGTTGGCGCAAGAGGGAAAGTAGAAGGAGTGGTGGACTTGGGGAAAATTCACATTGGAAAATGACAAACATCTTCCCTGCAATCACGGTCTTGTGATCATGTTTCAACCTTTCACTGGTTCCTAGCTGGCACCAGATATTCGGCGTTTTCGCTTCCAGGGGAGATGTGAAGGCTGCTTTTGTGCAAGATTTTAACAGAAGCCGTGTAGCTCGCAGAAAAGGCTGGACTGAAGGTAGATTATATCACGGCGGACGGAGCTTCATGGAACCGTTCAATGTGGCGGCTTTTTGTGATTTCTGGCTCCTCGACGTCCATAAAACCATCTGCACCATATCCTGTTGACACTGCAGAGACGCCTCTTCATTTCGGATTTTCCGAGTCGGATAACATGCGTTCGAAATGGCCTTCTTAAAGCAAGGTACAAAAGGCCTGAAGGGTCTGTTTATACTGAGCACATCAGAGCATCACACATAGAGGATAAGTGTCCACTTACCCTTAAAGTGATGCCGAAGATCACTCTTGCTCACGTGAGACCTAACAACTTTGAAAAGATGAAGGTAAACCTGGCATTGCACCTTTTCATTCCCCAGGTGCTTCGGGGCCTGTTTTTCTACAAGAAGCAATTAAAGGAGCACTGGGGTGACCCCGCACCAAGTCAAGCCTTTGTTCTGCTAATGTGGAAGCTAGTAAAGGCAATGACAGCACGGATTCAACCTGAGGGATTGAAACCTAACTCTGAACATGAAAGGCACGTCAAGGATGTATGAGACTGCTTAAACCGATAGGAGGCTCACGCGGGAACGTCACCAGCAGGATTTCTTTCAGCAAGCACTGCCAAGGGACTAAGGGTCACCCTTCAGACCACGCTTGATCTAATGAAGTACCTTCGTGAGAAACTTAGCTTTAAGTAGCTGCTGACGCGCCGGCTGAGGCAAGACTGCCTAGAGAAATTGTTTGGTATCATTAGACGATTTTCTGGTGGCAACGACCATCCCTTTTCTGCCCAATTCTTGCTCGTTGTGAACTGTTTGAGTTTTTACGAATTGGTCAAAGCGCCCAGGAGTGGCAACTGTGAAGAGGGCGATCTGACCTTTCTCCTCAGTGGTTAGGATGCAAGCCATAGCGGGAAGGTAGAAGCTTCTCACGTGATAAAGAAGTCCGCAATGCTTCCATACCATGTGTACCTTGAAATGATGAGCGATCCGCAGCTAGTCTTCTACATGGCAGGGCATGTTGTACACGAAACAATACTGAGGACTGCGTGCAAGGAATGCTTTGACGAGCTCCTTGTTTTCGCCGACGAAGCCAAAGAATAGCTGGCGATGTTCATCAAGTTCTGCGGGGCCTCATATACCCTTCTGAGAAGCTCTTCTCATATGTAGACACCCTTGAAACTACTTTTTTCGGTGTGGTTCAGTTACAACGAGCTGCACAGTGACTTCTTGGAAAAGCTTGTCTTCTGCCTGCAAAAAAAAAAAAGAAATGACGCCATGCTAGGCTGTGCACAGCATGGCCCCAAATTCACCAACCAGGTTACAAAATTTATTTTGGTCACCCGTTTGCACATTTCTACACGAAGGCACTCAACAAAGAGAGCGCGTTTTCCTGTGAAAAGAAGCACCTGAAGCTCAGGCGCGTCACTTAGCAGAGGCTGACAACGTTCTGTTTGAACTGCTTGTAAACTATTTAAACAAAATGTTTTTTTTTTCTTGTTGTTCTCGTGAAAAAAGAGCACTAGCTCTGGCGTGTCGCGTATCAAAATATCGTCGATGACTGAGAATGGTTTGCTTTCTACAGATTCTAAGCAATTCTTCAAAATATGAGTTGTTTGTGCAAGCAATGTGTTGAAAATAAAATGTTTGCTTCCGAGTTACCACTGGGAATTTTCTTGCTTTGCGTTCGATAACCAGACAAAACAAGGTGCATTCTACCATCGATGTGCGCTCAATCGGATTGTTACGTTGGTGCCCTGTGATTCGTAAGGAGCTATGCTACTATATAGCAATTTGTAGCCATGAACGAGCGAGCATATACGTAGTGTGAAGCTCTCTTATTTGTTATTACATTCCTGACCGCGCGTGGATGATCGCATTCCGCGCAGGGCCCCTGCACTGCGGCTGCTAGCCGCCGTCGCTGCCGACGTGTATGCGTGTGGCAGCGCCCCCTGGAAGTTTCCTTCCAAAGCGCCACGCGCGAGCTGGCGCGTTCATCACACTTCCCTATTCTAGCCACTGTATCACGACCTACTGCATAAAGGGCGACCTGCGCATCCCGTGGTCGCCTACGGCAGCGCGCGGCCGAAGAAATACCACGTGGTCATTGAGTAGGGACCAAGCGTGCCGGTAGAGGCCGCCAGTGCTCACCCTCAAGCAACGCCCGAAACGCTCCGGCCCTGCCTTTAGGAGTACGGCGATGACGGTAAAAATTCGCAGAGGAGCTGCAGTAAACTCGGCATTTCACATTATTGACAGGGTGCGGCTAGAAAAATCCGCGTCGATACATGCGATACATGCCCCAAATATAGTATCTTCGCTGTGCAGTGCAATTAAATTTTAAACTACTTTCGCGGCCGCTAGGATTGAAATAGTGTAATCCCTTAGAACTTTTTTTTTCCTCATTTGTCTGCTGAAATGTTGGTTAGTGCCGTGGTGCCAATAAGGTCTGGTGCGCACTTCCCGCGCTAGCCGAGGTCTGAGCGCGCCCGCACTTCATTCTCCCGTAGGTTTCGCTAGTCCCGAGCCGGACGCAATGAACGCACTACGTACCGCTTTGCAGGGCCCACGCGTTCCTTTGCTGCATTCGGCACGTTCACTGAAGTGACGTGCCGTTTAGAGCGCGGCAGAACGTGAGTGGTATTAATTGCAGTGCATGCCACAATCGTAAAAATGTGCTGTTATTGACGTATTTATTTACGCCACTTTAACAAATGATAACGAAAGTCTAGCTTGAAAAATTCCAAGGGCGCTTTATTGTGCCATCACACAGGTAGTCACTACACTTTAAGCACTTTTCTGGAGTTGGGCTTTTTAAACGAAAAGCTTCGCTGCGTTAGTCGACACCCCGCTACGCGCGAGCCGGCGTATGTCGGAATTGGCTCCGTAAGCGTGTTCGGAGTCGGCGCAGGTGGCCACTGCCGCGCGCTATGCGTCGTCGTTTGACATTCGCCGCAAGCGCGTGTTTATCGCGGAGGCCGACTATATAACCGCTTGCCAGAGAACAGGCGTGTGCATTCAACATGGAAGGAGAAGAGAGTGACACTACCGATACAGAGAGCTGTGTTTATGGCTGTACAGAAATCGCAAGACAATGTGCCCAACAACGATGAATAAAGAAGATTAATAATCCTGCATAACTTATAATAATAATAATATTTGGTGTTTTACGTACCAAAACCACTTTCTGATTATGAGGCACGCCGTAGTGGAGGACTCCGGAAATTTTGACCACCTGGGGTTCTTTAACGCGCACCTAAATCTAATAAGCACACGGGTGTTTTCGCATTTCGCCCCCATCGAAATGCGGCCGCCGCGGCCGGGATTCGATCCCGCGACCTCGTGCTCAGCATGCATAACTTATGGTATATATCATTCATAAGCAATTTGCATCACTACACAAGGCACACGTATAGCATAACCATAAGCTTACCAAAGCATATCCATAAGTGAAACCATAATCATATATAACCATAGGCTAAATCATAAAGCATAAGCTAAACCGTAAGCCATATCCATAACTTAAACCATAAGCATATCCATAAGTTAAACCGTAAGCAAATCCATAGGCTAAATCATAAAGCATAACCATAAGCTAAACCGTAAGAATAATCATAGGTTAAATCATAAAGCATAACTATACGCTAAACCATAAGCATCGCCGAACCTTTTCGCTTCGAGATATCCAGGCTTAACCTTAGCTAAGCCCCAGCCATTTTTTTTTTTGGTTCAGGTTTCAACCATTGGTTCCTAATATCGGTCACGGGGAACTCATGAAATGAAATTCCTCCTGAAGCTCGGCCGCTTGACTTTCACAACGGTATGCAGAAGTAAACCATCGTGCATGAAGAAGCCGCAAACGCGAAAGCCGGCGCCCACGGGGCTGAGAATCACAGTGTCACTGAAATAGAATCTGGTAATCAAGATCTAGCGACACCAACAGATCACCAAGCACTCAGCTAATCGATTGTTTCGCGCGCGTGCGTTTGAGTCCTTCCGTGCTCTCGCTGAAATGCTTGCTGCCCGTGCGTGCGGCCGGCCACGCAGTTGGGGTAGGTGGGGTTGAGCACTAGCGCCACTGTTCGCGGCGGCGGTTTGGAAAACTAAAAAAAGCCACACAAGCAAAAGCAAATCAGCGGCGCTGGCGTAGCGCCGCACGCGCAGGTCGCCCCTTATACAGTAGGTCGTGCGTTTGCTACTCTAACCAAGAATTCAAAATTTGCGCCTCTACTCCATGCAACAGAAAACACTTCAAAACACTAGCTAATAAAGATAAAAAAGTACTTAGCTACGAACGAAGTCGCTGAAGCCTCGACCACAGGAGCGTCCGTACGAACAGCTTACGACACGGCGACCACGACCTACTGGAACTCCAGACCTGCACAGATATCCGGCTTCTATGGGAGCAGCTTGCGCCCACTTTCGTTCAACCGACGGCCGTAGGTGGCGCTTTTATAACCTGTTCATCCCACCAAGAGCTGGTGGGATGAAGAAGTTAAGAAGGCCATAAAGAAACGTCAGGAAGCCTCCAGGGAACACAGGTATTCCAAAAGTAAGGGAGAACCTGAAGCAGAAGTAGAGAGGAAATGGGTAAACTACATAAAATGCAAAAGGGAAGCATCTTATTTGGTCAACGAGAAAATCAAGACAAAAGGGTCCCAATGGCTGTCAAAAATAAGCAATAAAAAAGATAAACAGGCAGCTAGAAAATTCTGGCAACATCTGAACTCCTTGGGTAATAGGACAAGCCTAGAGCAGAGGTATATAGTAACAGCTCAAGGTACTCGGTTAGAAGGAGAGGCGGCAATGGAGCATACAGGAACCATGATGAGGGAAAAATTTACAAAACAGACAAATGGTACATGCAGTACGTCGGAAAGGGATAGCCCGGTCAACCCACTGCTTTCGCTTGGACAAAAAGAGTGGGAAAGGGCGGAGAAGAGGGTACCAAGTAGCACATCGGCAGGCCCCGATGGTATTCCAATTATGTTAATAAAGAAATTGGGCCCGAAATCTAAGAAAGCATTGAGGGAGGTGGTGAGCAAAATGCTAGTGGATGGTAAAGTGCCTGACGAATGGAGGCTAAGTAGGATGAGAATGATATATAAGGGAAAGGGGGACAAAGCTGACATAAATAACTACCGGCCTATAACAGTGACGTCAGTGGTTTACAGGGTGGTTATGCAGATTATAAAGGACAGACTGCAGGCATGGGTAGAGAACGAGGGGGTACTTGGAGAGCTACAAAATGGGTTCCGGAAGCATAGGAGGCTAGAAGACAATCTGTTCTCGCTAACACAGTGCATTGAAATAGCTGAAAAGGAACACAGACCCCTATGGCTGGCTTTTTTGGACATCAAGGGAGCCTATGACAGTGTACTTCAAGAGGGCTTGTGGGGCATTCTGGAAACTTTAGGAGTGCGAGATGGAGTAACCAATTTCTTAAAAGATATCTATGAAGGTAACCGGGTGATTATACAATGGGAAAAGCAGGTTTCGGAGCCTGTGATGATTCGGCGGGGGCTTAGGCAGGGGTGCCCATTGTCACCTCTGATGTTTATGCTGTACCTACAAGGTCTATAGAGGCCAAAATACAGCAAAGCGGACTCGGCTTCAACCTATCATTTCTCAAGCAAGGAAAATTGATTGAACAGTCATTACCAGGACTGATGTACGCGGATGATATTGTATTAATGGCTGACAATGCAGAAGATCTGCAGGAATTAATGGACATATGTGGTACAGAAGGAGACAGGTTAGGCTTGAAGTTTAGCAAAGAAAAATCAGCAGTCATGATTTTTAATGATAACAGTTGCGGCGAGCATAAGATACAGGAGGCCACGCTGGAGATAGTCGATAAATACAAGTACCTTGGGGTGTGGATAAATAATGGCATTGAGTATCTGACAGAGTACGAAAAATATCTAACGACTAAAGGTAACAGAAGTGCAGCGATTATGAAGAGTAGGGCACTGTGGAACTACAATAGGTACGAGGTAGTACGAGGGATATGGAAGGGGGTAATGGTACCAGGCCTGACTTTTGCCAATGCAGTTCTATGTATTAGAACAGAGACCCGGCCACAGTTGGAAATTAGGCAACGTGATGTGGGTAGGCTCGCTCTGGGAGCACATGGCAAGACACCAAATCTTGGAGTGCAGGGGGATCTGGGATGGTCTTCTTTCGAGGGCAGAGAGGCTAGTAGCAAGATAGCATTTGAGGAGCGATTGAGAAAAATGGGGGAAATTCGGTGGGCTAGGAAGGTTTTCAGTTACTTATATACGAGGAATGTTGACACGAGGTGGAGGAAGCGAACTAGAAAATTGACAAGCAAATACTTGGGAAGTAGCGGGGGAACAAGTAAGGAATCATCTGTTAAGAAAAAGGTTAAGGAGGCAGAGAGGGGTATGTGGAGTACAGAGATGCAAACCAAATCGGCATTGGAGACATACAGGACGTTTAAGCAAGAAATAGCCAAAGAAAATATTTACGATAACTCTAAGGGAAGCTCATTGTTGTTCGAAGCCAGGACAGGTGTACTGAGGACTAAAACGTACCGAGCCAGATACCAGGAGATAGATTTGGTGTGCGAGGCGTGTAGAGAGGAGGAGGAAACGGCGGAACACCTGATACTTGCTTGTAAACAACTTCACCCTGCAGTTGAATCTAACGGGGAACTATTCAAAGCCTTGGGTTTTAAAGACAGTGAAAGTAGAATAGACTTTGAACAGGTAGAAATAACTAAACGGAGGCTATATGATTGGTAAACAATATCAACGCAAAAGTAAAGGAGTAAATACATAGGTATGCATGCATATAGAACCATTAAAGGCTAGGTGGCGCGCGGCGCCGCCGCCCGATTCAAAGGGTTGAGCCACAATCATCCATCCATCCATCGTCTGCTACGCGGTGGGCGGCTGTGCGGCGTTGTAATTAGTACGGCAGCTGTTTTGTTGTGATGACCTGCTTCTCTAGTTGATGATTTTTGCTAACACAGTGACAGTGATGTCACAAGCCTTTGATCGGTCACTTGGTTCCAAAAGTTGACTGCCCGAACCTAAAAAAATGTCGGAGCGTGTAGTCCGCTGCTCTCTAAAATAGCGTTAAATAGCTTCTCCTATTGCCTTTTTCAAGCAGATTATTATAAATCACATTGTGTATAGAGTTCGCAACGTACACAACAGTTTCATTGTACACGTTGTAAAATTCGCTTCTGCGCTCTTTAGAAACTTGAAGCCACCGTAATGTTCGACGACAGAACGATTACCACTCATTCTCTTAAAGGTTGTCCGTGAATGCGTCGCGAGTTCAAAATGTGAATTATGCACACAGCTTCACTGCGTACGTATCTTAAACACCACCGTTATGCTGCCGCCGTACCACGCAGAAAAGCTAGCTTTACAGTTTGAAAAGAGTTCCGTGACACGATTTTTAAGGCCTGCAGTGCAGCACGTTTTAAAGCACTGGGATCGCTTAATTTTTTGCAAGCTTTCTACTGAGCTAGACATCCAACGACATTACAAACAAGATGTGCTCACCTTCCCTTGAAACAGAATCGATCAGCCTATTGCACATATCGGGTGGAGGACTTACTCGTGAATACTTTTACTATACTTTTACCAGATCATCTGCCTTTCACTACGGCACACAGCAGCAAATCCTAATGTCATCTACGACATTAGGCTCTCTGTAATCAACTAAACAAGGCTAGATTATCCTATGAATTTTTTAAAACAATTTTTCCAGTCTCTTAAGGAGGCTAGGAAAGGGAAATTTATGCTGTCGATCTGGTATTGCAGCGGCCACCTATGCTCGTTGTTTACATTTCTTGCACCACTCCTCCTCTTCTAGTTTCACTATTAAAACGCAAAGCATTCGTAAATATGTCTTCTTTTGTATATTTGTGAATTTATTCATTTACCGCCAATAGAAGCGCTCTGTGCCTGCCGAAATGGCAAGACAAGCGCTGAACAGAACGCAGAAGCAGACGACAGCGAACAGGTTATAACTAGCGTCACTTTGCTCGTACGTTCTTTCCCTAGCGGCAAAAGGGGCGAACTAGACCAGGCGTGCTGGAGGAGGGAGATCTGTGCAGGTCTGGAGTTCAGTAGGTCGTGCACGGCGACACCGCGACACTGCGAACAGGTTATCTAGGGGATTTCTAGGTTATCTAGATGATGGTGGCGCCGAGCGATGCCGTGGTACAGTGGCTACAAGGGGGAAGTGTGAGGAGCGCGCCCGGGCAGGCGAAGCGCTTTGGAAGGAAAGGGGCAGATGGCGCTGCAGCGCGCATACACGTCAGATTCTTCGGCTGCAGCGTTGGTAAACGCGTGTTTTATACGCGGCGGACGCAGTTTTTCTTTCGTCATGTTTCCATGGCTCTCACTATATTACAGAAATCGGTTCTGCTGGACACTTGGTTGTACAAGAGAGCCGGAAATATTACTGAGTTAATTCCAAATTGAGCAGAATGTCAAGAGAAAGCAGACTTACCGTTTCCATGTTGGATCGCCCAACAGCGTAGATTATTTCGCGACGGGTTGATTTCTGCTGTACTCGGACAAAGCACCACATGTTCAAATGCGCAAAATTTCTGAATAAAGCTTTATTTTGCTAAGCTGCTCTGGTAGCGGCAAAATAAAATGATTTCCTGGTACTTGGGAGTGAAACCTCTTCCAAACAGTCCTTAGGTAACCCGCCTCAGTTTCAAGTGCTTCTTTTTTTCCCGCGATGATTCCCTCTCTTTGTTAAGGGATTTCATGTAGAAATGAAGGCGTGTTAGCAGGAAAAACTTGGTGATGTGGTTGGTAATACTCAGCCCATGAAGTTCACAGCCAATCAAGACATTGTTCTTCCTGAGACAGCATGTCAGCTGATCAAGGCTGTCATTGTGCAGTTGGTTGTTGCTAAACCACATAGAAAAGGTGAGTTCTAACGCCTCTACAAACGAGAAAAGTTCGTGGGATGGGTAGAGCAGACCACCTTTGTCACAAAATTTGGTAAATGTCGAGAGTTCTTTGTTAGCATTCTCCGGATTCACGAGAAGCTGATCAAAACAGTCTTTGCAGTGAGTTTTCAGGATGGTCTTTCGTGCAACATACCCTGCAATGTAAAACACCAGGCGGCTGTCGCTCGTTTTTTCATTGTACACATGGTCAGAGAGAAGCTCAGATTTCTGGAGCCTTTGTGAAGCATCTTCTATCTGTCCTCTGTCAAGAAGTTCATCCACTTCACCGCCTGCTTCCTTCTCACCCAGCAAAAACTGCAGGGTGCCTCCTTCACAGTTTCCGCTGCTCGGCGCTTTCACTAAGTTATAAAAACTTAGGCAATTAACAGTGATGAGGAACTGGGTTGCGTTGGGGTGGTCATTACAGCCGGAAAACTGACGTATGACGCCAAACAGTTTTTCCAGGCTATCCTGACAAAGGCGGCTTGTCAGCAAGTACTTGTACCCAAGCTTGTCATGGACATACTTTAACAGATCTAATGTTGCATGGAGGGTAACCCTCAGTCCTTCAGCTGTGCTTGCTGACAAAAAACCTACTCTGGAAGGTGCCAAGGATCTTTCCCATTTGTTAAGGTACTCGATGAAATCTTTGATGTTTTTCTCTTGAATGGACCCAAGTCTTAGAGCTTCGGATGGAATACGTGCTGTCATCGCCTCTATTAGCTTGGCCATTGTGCTGACAAATGCCTCAGTTGCTGCTGGGTCACCCCAATTCCTTTGAATTTCATTCTTGTAAAAGAAAAGGCCACGAACGACTTCTGAGCTGAAAAGTTGGAATGCTAAGTTCACCCTCATTTTCTCAAAATTATTGGGCTTCACGTGGCATGCACTAATTTTTGGCATGACCTTGAGGGTGACTGCACATTTATCTTCCTCGTGTGCCACCCTGATGTGCTCAATGTAGGCAGCACCATCCGGAGTTTTGTAGAAGCACTTCAGGAAACCGTTCCTTACGCATTTTATCAAGTGGGGAAAATCTGACATAAAAAAAAGACGTCTTTCTTTATCAACAGGATGAGCAACCGACGACTTCACACAGCTCGAGGAACCAGATATTCCAAATATGCGCCACATAGAGCGGTTCCATGAAGCGCCATCAGCTGTCACAAAATCAACCTTCAGGCCAGCTTTTTCGGCAAGAATCACAGCTTCTAGGACGATTTTCGACAACAGAGCTGCCTTCACATTGCCCCTTGAGGCAAAAACACCAAGTATTTGATGCCAAGAACCGCTTAGAGGTTGAAACATGACCACTAGACCGTGATCACAAGGCACATGTTTCTCACTTTCGGGGGTGAATTTTCCTAAGTCCACAAGTCCCTCAATCTTTCCCCCTCCAACTACACTGAAACACTCCGACAGTTTCATCTCATCTATTATCAGGCCACCGTGGCACCTGAATTCATCCATGGTCTTCGTTTTCTTGCCAATCCCTGCAAGCACAAGGGAGTTGAAGCCAAACCCGCTCTTATACTTCCGCATATATGTCTTCAAGCAGGTTCTGTTCGGGAGTGTTAGTATTCCCTCTCTTCTGACGTGCTCGTAGAGTCTTGGACTCTTCATGCGCATTATAATGCACTCGAGTAGCCAATCTGGGTTGTATTTCATCCCTCTCAGTGATTTGCGACGAGCTGCCTGAAAACACTGCAGTACCGCGAGCCTTTGCTTAGGTGGAAGAGCTTTTAATCTGTCTTCCAGGACGCTCTCTTCCAGTTCTACACTCTGCCTCTCAAGATCCTTGATGGTTTGTGTGTAGACTGACAACTTGGCCTTGAGTCGCCGAACAGTTTGCGTTTGAAGTTTTTTCTTCCTTGAGAGTCTGGGAGCTGAATTCTGGCTACGACGCTTTTTTGATCGCTGGTTCAAAAGAGCTTTTCTTAGATGCTTGCACATCACACATGGCCTACTGTCATGCGCTACACCACGACACTTTATGCTTGAAATGATTGCGTCAAAAAAGTGAAATTTCTTGCTTCCCAACGCAAACGGAAATTCATCGACTGTGCCGGCTCCAACACAGACTTCCATGCTGTCGACCTCTTTCAAAAGAGATGTAGGATCGGTGGATGACAGCCCCGACTGGCGCACTCCCTTTAAAAAAACATCTTGTTTCACACAGTTCGCTTCTTGTGAAAACACAACCAGCTTGCTTGCATATAGGACCCGTTTATCCTTCCCTGGTTTGCACACACTGTAAGCCACAGTCAACGGCGAAGGGTTCAACGTGTGCATGCCCCACGAACACGACGGTAAAGTGAGGTCCTGAAACGAAGCTGTGCAGTACGGAACCTCCTCGAAGCCCACACTCACAGAAACGGCACTGTCTTCTGCACATTTCTTCTTGGCTGGAGCTGTGGGTTCAGGCTTTGCGGGCCGCTTCCTGTCAGGCGGCAGTTGCTTCGATAAATACTTTGGTAGGTTTGGGAAAAGCGTGGGCACAGCTCCAGGAAGCAACAGAGGCCTGCTTCTTTCGATTCGGACGAGCTCTCCATTCACTGTGTGCTCAAAGTACCTTGAAATGTACCTTGTGTCGAAATGAAGCTCGCACACCGCAGAGTTCTTCTCGAGTTGTTTGTCAGCACGCGGTATAGCCCGCTGCCACTGCGCCAAAGCCAGTTCATTCTTGGGTACACCAAACAGCGACAGTTTCATCTTGCACGATTTGTAGCCAGTAGTGCACCCAGGCACAAAACAGTGGCTCTGTTTTCTGGGCATCACCACACATACAGCGCACAAGAAATAACTCACACAACTGCCGGCAAAGCCGAGAGAAACACGTGCAGCACAGCTCACGCCAGCGTATGCCACCGCGCCTTGCCCATCGACTGACGTGCAAACGTCGTCGAGCGCCGCCTGTCGGATCCTCCTCAAAGGCCTCAGTGGACCGCATACGGCGAGCGGCGCGCTGCTCACACTTCCCCCTTGTAACCACTGTAGCCGTGGCGTGTTCGTTCTCGGCGTGATCGTTCTCTGGCCCGCGCGGACCGCGCGTTGTTCAACGTTGCTTATGTGATTGTGCTTGCGTTGCTTGTGTGTTGGTTGTAGGTTCTGTGTCACTTGGCGGAAAGCCGCGAGTAGTGGTGGTGTGGCAGGGCGGCTTTCGCCTCGGTGAGCTTTGGCAGTACAGAATCTGCGTTGTGTGACCCGTGCTTCCTTGACAATTGAATTGTCGAAGTGGCCTAGCGCCTCGGCAGCGAAGTGCGATGCCGCGGCGCGCGTTGAATCTGCGGCCCACGCCGACCGCTGGTCGTGTGTCTCCGCAGTGGGTTCAGTATTTGTGGGCTAAAAGTCGTGCAGTAGTAGTGGTGTGGCATGTCGGCTTTAAGTCTCGGTGAACTCTGGTGGTGTGAGATCCGTATTTCTGAATAATTCAGCGGTGCTGACGATTGAAATGTTCAAGTGGCGTAGCGCCTCGGCAATGCAATTTGCGAACCGGCGCTATGCAGCAGCGTCGCCGTATTCTCCCCTTTTCGGCAGCGTCATCACATCGCACATGCACCTTTACTTGACGGGACTCGTAGGCGGAGGTATTGTACGTGTTTTTGCCACGACTTACGTAAGTAATATAATGCTTAAGGTGGTGTTTGCTCACAACTGTTCACGCGTCCTTGGAAATGGGGCAGCGCATGTTTTCAATAGCGTTCAGCGCTAGTGCGCTATCCGTGACTTCATGTGATTTACTTTTATCGTGGGCTTTACGACAATTATCGCGTAGTGCTGTCAACATAACGGAGCTTTAGTGACATCACATGATCTGCCAGAATCGCACGAAATGCAGAGTAGATGTTTAATATTATTGATACTAAGGGCGCGATAAGCACAGTGAGGTGGAGCTTAATACTGTGCCCTGTGATGTTCAGCTGCATCTCTACCCGTTTTTCGCGCTCTTAGCTTTAGCAAGGGGCGCAGGGTTCGGTGCAAAGTTGGGACGAATGAATGTGTATATACGTCTGCAATAACTTCACCGCAACACATTTGTTACCCTGAAGATACTGCCCCGCTCGCATTACTATAATCTCAGGTGCTCTCGAACTCTTTATTTGCCGGAATTTTTATTTTCACATGCTGAATGGTCCTACCGCAGTACATATATATATAGTGAGGTGAAGCTTACTAATGTCGCCAAATGCTTTGACAGTGTCAGACCTAACAGTTTTAGAATGACATGGCCAATACAACAGCCCACACCTTCACTTTAACAATTCTATTAGGACTGTCAAACTATTACAGCACAGAAAAACAACGTGAACACCTCAAGAGTTGATTAGCAAGTAATACTGGAAAGTACAAGTCTAGTGGCCAAGGGTGTGGTGAAGTGCTTTAAACATTCAACCAGCACACCTTAAATTCTTAAAAATTTCTAGCATATTGATGCAGGTTGATCAGACTTACTGCGATATTGGTTGCTTTACAATGAAAATAATAGTACTGCATAAGAGGATGCAAGCGACCCGTGTGCTGCTTGGTTATGCAAACCACATGGGTGCCAGAAATACCCAAACATGGTGCTTGTTTACGCATGCTGCTTGTGTCCACTAATCTAAAGCTCTCTAATGTCAGCAGCATGAAGAGAGGCTGTAAAAATATGGCTTTGAATTTCACAACTCCAATTTCGTTTCTTCTGTACTCGTACACAGTGGCGTAGCTAGGTCGTCTGGCACCCGGGGCCCATAGGTCTTCTGTCACCCCCCTCCCCGGGTGTAGCCGGCGGAAAGAGGGGTGTCTTCAGACGTGTATGACACCCCCCCCCCCCCCCTTAATGGGCCCCTTGCACCCGGGGCCCACGGCCCCCCGGCCCCCCCTGTTGCTACGCCACTGCTCGTACAACCTACAGTTTCGTGACAGCATCTGCCTAGCTCATTGCCACATTTTGCGACAAAAGCATTGATGACTCGGAGTTGCCTGCCATAATATTACTCCAATAATTCTTTAAACAGTTCATTTTTTAAGCACGAAGCATGTCATGCCCAACTAGAAAATTAACCAAGCAATAAGCTACTAGAAGTGGCTAAAAAATCAGCAGTTTTCTGAAGTGAGCTTGATTTGCAGATGCTAGAATTGGCTATTATTAGGGCAAGGAAGGAATAGCTTGAATAAACGTACGTCTCATCAGAAAGTTGCGGTGGTGTGCTGCAGGCTAAGGTAGTGAAAGGAAGCCGTTTTGGCACTGGTCTACCTCTGTCCCAAAACCAGGCACCGCAGCCAAGGCAGCTTCACTTGGCCTTGACAGCTTCAAATTCGCTTTCACAAGCACATAATACTCAGTTGAGGTGAGCTCAGTGCACATCACCTATATTGGGGATGCAAAGACGTATGGCCAAGAGGATGCCACCTTGACGAAGCAGACACCACAGACCTCAAATTAACAAATGACACCAACTATCCCAACTGCCATACCCTCCATTCAAACCAGAAGGGCAGTACACTTACCTAGCATGGGCAACTGGGGCCTTCATCCAGAGTGTCAGTGCGACTCTGGCCCAAGAGGCAGCGACCATTATGTTATATAATACTTGATGTAGGGGTGAAAATGTGCCACATTCACAAAATCAGAGTTTCAGGCAGGGACCATTTCCGTGATGCACTTGAGTCTGCAGAATATGAAGGTGTTGAAGAATCGCTAGCTACACGCATCCTTTAGACTTTCAATAGGTGAAGCGCCAATAGTGACGGCACACAAGAAGAAATACAGACAGGACAAGGCGCTACTTGCAACTGGTTGCAAGTAGCAGAATCTATCAGGAATCTATCAGTTGCAAGTAGCGCCTTGTCCTGTGTGTATTTCTTCTTGTGTGCCGTCACTATTGGCGCTTCACCTATTGAAAGCTATGCACCAACTAGCCCCACAACGTGTTTTACTGCATCCTTTAGACACTGCAAAGAGTGACATGCGAACTAGAGCTTACTGGGGCAACATCCAGCCCTGACAAGCATCTGCTGCAACTTTGGGCTGAGCAAGCCGAGCTGCATAATTAAATTCTGGCTGCACGCAACAAACCCTGATCAACGTTCTGCACAAGACTAAGCAGGCAAAATGTCATGCTAAGGAACTTGCCAGGGACCAGTGGATGGACCACTGCGCGTCATTTAAACGTGTAGGTCTCAGTAAGCTGTAACACATTCTCGGCTATAACAGGATGAACGAAATACTGTAATACTATTGAAAACACGCTGCTCGATCTTCAGTGCACATCTGAGAAATTTGAGGAACAAGCTGCAGTTGCTTTCCCCGACCACCTCACAGTGACTGACCGTCACCTGAGTTGCACGCACCTTAATGACCACTTGCCAAGGAAGGAATGGAAAGCCTCTATATACGATGGCAGAACCTGTTGTTGCTCTCGAGCATGTCAACACTTAAAGTGCACGTGGCAAAGATGGAGTCATTTTGCAGATGTTGAGGAATCTTGCCAAAACGAGGAAGCAAGCACTATTGCTTGTAATCAATGAAATCTGGAATATTGGAATTCCCCACCAAGTGGAAACACTTGGTCATGATGCCACTACCGAAACCAGGCAAGAAACCTGACACCATAGACAACCTTTGATCAGTCTCACTCACATTGACAGTGTGCAAATTGACTGAAGGAATGTGCCTCGCGAGGCTGAACCAGCATCTGGGAAAGGCGATTTCCACCTGTGCCAGATTGGTTTCTGGCCTAAGGTTGACATGTGCCACAATAGCCTCTTTCTGCATCAAACCATCGCCAATGCCAGCTGCTTCGGAAGAAAGATATATGGTTTCTTAGTCACAGTCTAACCAAAAAGGATGTTGAGCACAGTCTGCAACGAGGAGGTACTGGTGGCCGTTCATGAAGCCTGCCAAGTCATTAGTGTTGCCAAAGCCTCTTATGCAACCAAATGTTTGAATATGAAGTTACAGTAAACAGCCAAAGACTTTTACCAACTGCACAGGTGGAAATGCAGGTAAAACCCAGACCAGCACACTTGGTTGCAGGAGTGATTTGCTGAGGTAAGAAGGCGACTTAACAGTTTGTGATAAGGTATACTGAATGCAGGTACATGCAGTATGTATATATACTGTTAGGCCGAAACAGATAAAATTTCTCCAAAGTTATATCAAAAGCTCAATTTTTTTTTCAGGATGCCACTCGTGCTTTAGGTAAGTGTGGACATCATCATCATTAGCCTGGTTACGCCCACTGCAGGGCAAAGGCCTCTCCCATACTTCTCCAACTACCCCGGTAATGTACTAATTGTGGCCATGTTGTCCCTGCAAATTTCTTAATCTCGTTCGCCCACCTAACTTTCTGCCGCCCTCTGCTATGCTTCCCTTCCTAGCAGTGTGGACAGGGTTATATAAAGCGGCATAGGCAAAATGATACAACTAGATACAGCTGTTAAGCGTAATATTTCTTTCTGGGCTAAATTCTTGCTCCGTGAACTCATTAGAGATCATGAACTGTAGCACCAAAGTAGTGAAACCACTACCAGAACAAAGGCATGTATTGTGCCCATCTCAATTCTTCTTATGCCAGTCTTCTTTTTTACACCAATAGCTGCTATGGGCCAACTCCCCTGGTTCTGATGTCTACTGGTGTTGTCTCTCTAATTCCCAAATTTATTGCACATAAAGTTCTTTGTGATGCGTAGATTCAAACATATGATCAAAAGATTGGCAGTCCACAATTCTACATTTCAGCCACTCTGCTGAAGGTACAGTCGTGGCGAATACTGATCCTGGAGAGTGCGATCTATCCAACAGGTGCCACGATTGGCTAACACCTGTTCAATGTCTGCGTACTGTATATAGAGCTGGCGTCCACGCCTTCAAGTTCTTACTCATCACTTTCCCCACTTGTGAAGGCAGTCCTATGTTAAATTTTCTCATTACATGTAATGACAGTGATTGGGTACATCTGCTTCATTAATCTTCTAGTGCTTGGCTTCTCGGATTTACTGGATGGGGCTGGTTGATGGGGCAGAGCGAGAGACCTAGCAATGGGTAGCTCAAATATTGATTTGGGAAAACCAAATGAATTCAGCAATAAGAAGCTAAAGGGTTGTTTTGGTGGAGACCAGTGACCAAGTCTGGATGTGAAAGAGGTGGAAGAAAACTAGTCTTCCCACTTCAACACTGGGACGCACAACTCCCACAAATAAGTACGACTCATACTTATTTTATTTCTTTAAAGGAGATTACTGACTTGCACTGACAAGTGTTCACTTAAACACCGAATGAAGCAAGCTTCCTGCGCATGTTTCACCATCTATTGCATCACTTTCGCAGTATGAGTGAAACTCCAATTTTCTTTACGCCGCAACTTGCCCAATATTGTGTTTTGCAGTAGGATGTTAGCAGTGCTATTAAGGCACTCAAATATTCGTGAATAGTAGCAGAGAAAAAGAAGTAAGAAAACAGTGGCTTTTTGTGCATCGATTATGCATACACCTGGTGCCCTCATGGCCATTTTTTCCACTATCTGCTAAACCATTCTAAACAAGAAAAGCTCACACACAATTACTGTGCAGAGTCGCACAATTTGGCAGCAGGGGCAGCTGCAGGAGCCGACACTTACGTTTCATCTATTCTGCAGATTTCTGCAGACGCTCAACGACCTGTCAAGAAGACGGTGGGCGGTTGCATCGTAGCCTTGAGTGCAACTGTACCCAGCGGCTGCATCGCTACCTGCCTGGACTGCCTGGATCGCCTACAACTGATTGTGGGAGCCACGTGGATCCACGTCACGTCGGTTGCTCTGCAAGCCCTTTATAAGGAGCATTGCTAGCCCTTCGCCGTCATTTGGCAGCAGGGGCAGCTGCAGGAGCCGACACTTACGTTTCATCTATTCTGCAGATTTCTGCAGACACTCAACGACCTTTCAAGAAGACGGTGGGCGGTTGCATCGTAGCCTTGAGTGCAACTGTACCCAGCGGCTGCATCGCTACCTGCCTGGACTGCCTGGATCGCCTACAACTGATTGTGGGAGCCACGTGGATCCACGTCACGTCGGTTGCTCTGCAAGCCCTTTATAAGGAGCATTGCTAGCCCTTCGCCGTCATTTGGCAGCAGGGGCAGCTGCAGGAGCCGACACTTACGTTTCATCTATTCTGCAGGTTGGAAATCATTTTTTTTTGTATTGCTTATAGTCTGCTTTTCTGCTTTGCTGCCCTGCTGCCAACTTTTGTCTGAGGTGCTCGCACTTTTTGCTTGTTTGCCGTGTGTTTCTGCTGTTGCCCAAAATGGGAAATAACGAACTTAAACGGGAAATTGCGGATCTCAAACATGAGTTCCGTAAGGAACTTCGAGAGCTCAGGCAAAGTGTAGAATTTACTAGTGGACAGTATGAGTCTCTGAAACTAGAATGTGAAGCACTTAGAAAGGAAAATGTCAACCTAAAAGCAGCACAAGTACCTCTTCTGCAAGAAGTTGAGAAGCTGAGAAAGCAAGTGTGTCAGAACTCGCTAAAGATAGTAACACAGGATCAATATTCGAGAAATAGGAACATTGAGGTGAAAGGTGTTCCTTGTTTGCAGAATGAGAACCTTGGGAACGTTCTGCAGAAGGTCGGGGAAGTGCTTGGCGTGCTGATAACTGAGCAAGATATTGATGCTTGCCATCGCGTTCCTGTGCGAAATTCTGATACTTATAAGAACATTTAGTCTTATTTAGTCATAAGAACATTTAGTCATTATTTAGTCTTTCAATCGTCGGTCGAAACGTGATGCTGTGATCAAAAAAGCGCGAAAAGCAAGGATCACCGCAGAAGACATCGGTTTTGCTTCCAAGCAGTCTGTCTTCGTGAACGAGCATTTGTGCCCTCAACTAAAGCAACTGCTTGGCATGGCTGTGGCAAAGAAAGAGGAAATGAAATGGCGCTTTGTATGGGTGAGGGACGGAAAGGTATTCGCGCGAAAAACGGAAGAGTCTAGTGTTGTTAAAGTCACATGCGAGGCAGACCTAACTAAAATCTGCTAGTGGCAATTGGCAACGAACACTTTTTGTACCTTATTTTGCTATGATCGTGCCACGCAACCTTGTTCGTCCTGGTTACGCCGACTCTCTTACCTTTTTGCATTTTAATGTTCAGTCTGCCCATAATAAACACGATCAGATAGAAGCATTTCTTAACGAATTCACGTTCCGGTTTGACATAATAATGATAAGTGAGACATGGTACAACTCGGAAGATGATGTCATTTCCTTGCCCGGATACCAAAGCTTCTTTCTGAATAGACCAAACCGCCGAGGCGAGGTGTGATGCAGATGGTGTCAGAAAGGCTGTCATGCGACTTGATTGCAGATCTCACAAAAACCACACCAGATTACGAAGCGCTTACGGTACAATGTGGATCCTATATCTTCGCTGTTTTGTATCGACCACCTGATGGTAATAGTGAAAGATTTCTTGTCTTTTTAGAACAATTACTGTGTTATGCTTACCAGAATAGACTGTGCATAAACATAGGCGGTGACTGTAACATAAACTTACTGCAATCTAATATAGTTTCCCGCAATGTGATCTTACTCCTTGATTCTTTTGGTTGTGCGAACGTGATAAAAACACCCACTCGAGTCACGTGCCTGTCTGAATCCCTTATCAACTTATTTATTACGAACAGCCCAATGCTAGATATCAATGCTGGTATCATTGCCGCCGATCTAGGTGATCACTTGCCGATATACATGTTTTCTAAATGAAATAGCACACTTAAAGCGAGCCGAAACCAATGTAAATCTTTCGTCATGCAGGAAATAAATCCAAAAACAATGACTGACTTTCGAAACCAACTTCGAAGTGCAAACTGGGCACCAGTATTCGAGTGTAACGATGCTGATACGGCCTATGATACGCTCATGCATATCATTAAAAATGCGTACACTGGTTGTTTTAAGTTAAAAAAGATGAAAACATCTAGGAAGATACGGAAACCTTGGTTAACAAATGAGTGTTTAAAGCTAATTCGTAAAAAAAACGAATTGTACTCTCACTTTGTGCAGTCTAGAAGCCCTGATGATCTTTTTGCATTTAAGAAATACAGAAACCACGTAACTAAGTTTCTTCGAGATACAAAAAAAGAGTATCTGGAAAAGCTATTTAGTGATGCTGATACCAAAGGCGACCTAGTTTGGCATGCGCTTAATAAGCTCCTAAATCGCGACAGAAGTCGTTATAAAGAGCTCGAGATTACAGAGAATGGGAAGCAGCTAAAGGGTATAGAATTAGCAAATCGTCTCAATGAACACTTTACAAATTTAGTTATTAGCACTCACAATATAGATGCTCTCAATTTTTTGAGTGCGCCTAGTGTAAATACAGCGTTTTTTGAGCCTACGACACCGGACGAGGTTTACTCAGTTTTTATATCCTTAAAGAACAGTAAGGCACGTGACATCGATGGTCTCCAGATTAAACCAATTAAATTTGCAATAGACTTGTTAGTGCCCGCTTTCACCCATGTATTCAATGTTTGCTTGTCTACTGGTGTTTTCCCTAGAAAAATGCAACAGGCAAAGGTTACTGCTCTGTTCAAATCAGGGAACAGAAATGACATGTCAAATTATCGGCCGGTGTCAGTGCTCCCTGTCATATCAAAAGGCTTATAGAAGGTTATCTATAAAAGGGTTATGTCGTTTTGTGAAAAATATCAGTTATCTCCGCATCAATTTGGGTTTCGTAAGGGCCGATCGACTGAATTAGCTCTGTTAACACAGAAGGATTAATCTTGAACGGCTATGAAGAAAAAAAAATTAACATTAGGCGTATTTATAGATTTTTCCAAAGCCTTTGACAGGATCAATCATATTACTCTACTAAAAAAACTCGAACATTACGGATTCCGTGGATTACCCCTGGACATTCTAAAGTCATACTTAACCCATAGGAAACAATGCGTTTACATCTCAGGAGAATACTCAGACCCTTTCAATTTAGAAGCTGGTGTTCCCAAAGGGAGCATATTAGGACCTATATTGTTTAACATATATATAAATGATTTAACAAACATCAGTAACCTACCACACTATATATTATACGCAGATGACACCAGTCTTTTCTTCCAATCATGCAATGCTGATAACTTATCACGACTAGCAAACACCGTCCTTGATAAACTATATTGGTGGAGCAAGGCAAATTCTTTACAGATTAACTCTAAAAAAACCAAAGCTGTTCTTTTTGCACCCGCCCAAAAAAATGTAAATCGTAATCTAAGCATATTCTATCGATCAGAACGAATTGACATCACAGCGGACGTGAAAACACTGGGAGTGATTTTTGATCAGCATTTAAGTTGGGACAAACACGTAGAACGCGTGGCAACAAGTATAGCAAAAGCGTGCGGTGCACTTTGTAGGCTTCGAGATGTTCTTCCATTAAAACTACGGCTATTGCTGTATAACACCATATTTATTTCTCATGTAAATTATTGTAGTCTTGTATGGGGGACAACGTCACAAAAAATATTCAGACATTATCTGTTTTACAAAAAAAAGCATTGCGCCACGTTGCTTGTATTTCTTACAGCAGTCATACAAGTACACTTTTTTCGAAGTTTCATGTTCTTCCATTTCATTACAATTATCAGTTTAATCTTGCTATGAAATATAAAGAAAGCGTAAAACGAGGCCACACGGGATTTACTGGTCTTTGCAATCTAAGCAAACCTCATCATCTCAACTACGACATTCGGGAGCGAGAAACTTGGGCCGTGCCTTTTTCGCGAACTAATCATGGTAAGGACAGACTACCGTACCGCATATCGGTATTACTGAACAGTCTTGAAAAAGAAAACATGGATCTTAGAACTGTTTCACGTCGAATTTTGAAGGAATATTTCATTAGCCGTGCGACTGCATGTGATTAGAGTATGTTGTATTTGCATTTCCTTTTCTTGGTTGTAACTTAAGCATAGAATTATTTTTGTATTTGTCTTGTATGTGAAAGTGCTTTTATATATTGTTATGTAATTGGAAAAATGTATTGTTTCACCACGTTACATAAATCTGTATTTTTCTGTTAAGAGAAGGCATGTATTGCTGTCAGACCGGGATACATAGCGCAAAAATTACACAGGGACAAGCAGAACACAGGACGAGCGCTAACTTTCAACATTTGATTTATTGCAGCTGGTGAGTATATATATACTCACTGGGACGCCACTACAATAGAACACACTGAAGGGAAGGGGGAAAAGACAGTCATGTGACTATTATGCCCAAAAATTCAAGCTCTTTCCTTGATAAAAATATAGACGACGTGCTAACGCACTCGTCACCTGCTCTGGCTATCTCAGCTGCTTCCACAATTTCCCTCGTAATCTTATTCTTGTGGCGATAGACAACAACAGTTCGTTCTAATAGCGGGAAGCATGGAGCCTTCGCGTCACATTTTCTACAATGGGCAGCCAGATGCCCATCTATTGCGATGCTCTCCACTTTGTTACTATGTTCCGCCAGACGCACGTTTAAACATCTGCCCGTCAGGCCCACGTAGTACTTCCCACACGAGAGTGGGATCTTATACACAACATTGCGAGTGCATGCAACAAAACGATCTTTGTGCGCGGTAGTGCAACCAGGCTTTGGTTTCCTCATGGGACAGCTCATCACACTCAACCTCAAGAGTCTGTTAGGTGCTGTAAACACAACGTTTACACCAGAACGTTGCCCGACCTTTTTTAGGTTGTGGGAAACCTTATGAAGGTAGGGAATTGCCGCCACTTTTCTGGTGTAAACGTTGTGTTTACAGCACCTAACAAACTCTTGAGGTTGAGTGTGATGAGCTGTCCCATGAGGAAACCAAAGCCTGGTTGCACTACCGCGCACAAAGATCGTTTTGTTGCATGCACTCGCAATGTTGTGTATAAGATCCCACTCTCGTGTGGGAAGTACTACGTGGGCCAGACGGGCAGATGTTTAAACGTGCGTCTGGCGGAGCATAGTAACAAAGTGGAGAGCATCGCAATAGATGGGCATCTGGCTGCCCATTGTAGAAAATGTGACGCGAAGGCTCCATGCTTCCCGCTATTAGAACGAACTGTTGTTGTCTATCGCCACAAGAATAAGATTACGAGGGAAATTGTGGAAGCAGCTGAGATAGCCAGAGCAGGTGACGAGTGCGTTAGCACGCCGTCTATATTTTTATCAAGGAAAGAGCTTGAATTTTTGGGCATAATAGTCACATGACTGTCTTTTCGCCCTTCCCTTCAGTGTGTTCTATTGTAGTGGCGTCCCAGTGAGTATATATATACTCACCAGCTGCAATAAATCAAATGTTGAAAGTTAGCGCTCGTCCTGTGTTCTGCTTGTCCCTGTGTAATTTTTGCGCTATGTATCCCGGTCTGAATGCATCCCACCAACACGCCCAAACTTCTTCCCTGCTAAAATGTATTGCTGGTAAAAAAAAAATGTTGGTTATAGTGTGTTTTCAAAAACGCATGTTATCATTCCCTTAGACATGTTTCTCAAGATATATTTTATGTACCCGTGTATTGTTGCGTGAAAAGTGTTCACAAACTGTCTGCCGCCAAATACCGTAGGGGCAGGGGCCTTTGTCAAGCCGCTTAAAATAGCTGCTTTTTGCTCCTGTCCTAGCATTTGTACATTTAAAGTTGAATGCTGAAATAAAGGAATGGAATGGAACTAAACCAGAGGTATCCTTGGTAAGCAAGGTTTATTTATTTGGTGACATTTTCTGTGGCCCTGCTATTGGGCTTTCTTTCCTTCCTTTTTCCGCTGTGCAGATTCATTAAGAAGTGACAAGACAGTTTGACAATTTTAGTCATTGAAAGACAGTGAAACCTTTTTTTGGGTTTTTTCTTGCTTTGAGACTCTGCACATTGCCTTTAAGGCATATTTTCAGTGTTTTATTTTTTTTTTTTATGGGGAGGGCATGATAACATCTTTTACACCATGTCAAGTGTGTGGTGCCATAGTGTTCTTGGATGGAGTCTTGCCCTTTCATTCGGTACAATATAATGTCGTTTTTTTGTGTCGTAGGCCGTTTTACATTTGAGTATGAGTGTAGCATTTCACCAAGTTTTGCCTCTGTAACCCAAGCTTGCAAGTTTGCTACCCACTGCTGGTGACATGTGAGACATGTAACTTTTGTTCAATAAAAGGAAGTCTGTCACTTATCCTGTCCACTGGTTGTCTTTTTTAATTACAATTTGTTGCTTATATTAGTTCTTTTGTTGCATCTCAGATTAGGAATGGCTATCATGGTGACATCATTTAACCATATTGCACACAATGTGGATGATACGTAGTTGCAATATATGGCCACCATAAATATAAATAGAAGTTAATTCAAGAATAGTGCCTTTGCATGGTGGGGCAGCCATGAATTGTAGCTATAAGGTACCAGCGCTGCAAGTAGCACTGTGTGTGCAGAATATAGTTCAACTCTACTTTCAAACATCTTTTTATCTTTTATCTGCACTTGTATAGCTCCAGTTCCTGTGAACAACACACATCTGGTGGAAGAGTGGCTTGCACCTGCAGTTGGGCCCAATGAATAGCCAAATTTCTGCCCGTTTTCATGTTATTAGCATATTAGTAGAGGCAGTCGTTCTTATAGTAGCCTGTTTGCCCAGTGTAAAAGCCACTGCGGGTGTCGGGATATTGTACGCATCTTCAGCTTTGCAGGGGACACAGCATCTCGCAAATAGTTTGTCACAGGCCGTGTCTTCGGGGCAAGTTGAGTTTACTCACTTGCAAAGGGAGAACCAAGCTTGTTGGATATGAAGTAAACCGCCTGTATACTCAGTGGCCTTCTTCATTTAGTGTGACATATATGGTTATAGCGACCCTTGCTTTATGCACTTCTTGTCCGGCAGCAGTCTTGCATTTGAAACACTCGGGATAACTTTCAGCAAGCTGGACAGGAATAGCACTGAAAAACCAGCATATGTTAATTGTTGCACTTGTCATGCGAAGCTTCATACAGTATGATGAGGGTGGAAATTAATGAGGGTGTTCCTCAAGGCCTTGCAGCACATGTCGTGAGTTTGGAACAACGTGATGTATAGCACTTTTCTGATTGCATACTATAGTTTCAGCAGGTGTAGCCATGGTTGAAGTACAGCGCAAGGTCAAGAAAACATATCTATGAGCAGCACCCTGGCAAAGGAGACGCTGGGAAAACTATTGGGAAGCCTGTTGAACATCTAATTGACCAAGTTGCTGGCTTCATCAGGCAAAGTGTAATAAAGAAAAGGAAGTCATCAACACATCAGAAGGTTTTATCACATAGACGCTGTGATAAGGTTCTCAGGCAGGTTTCTTGTAACATGCCAACAAGTCTTAGTGCGCAGGCTATGCATGACCAACTAGATATGCCTTCTGTTTGGACAAAGAACTGCTCATTGTAACTGATGAAGATGGAGTGGACAAAAAAAAAACGGCAGCTCTATTAATCTGAAATTATCACCAAAGTGATAATTTGGTGTTGTGAATATGAGCGAATTAGCAAAGTTTCGAGAAGAGATGATAAAAGAAATGCTTGAATTCAAATCTGCAATTGAGAGAGAACTACGGAAGGAAATAAGAGACCTAAACAACAGTGTGAGCTTTTTGAATGAGGATGTCGAAAAATTAAAGAGAGGAAATGTTGATCCTGATAGGGACAACAAGTCTCTAAGGAGCATCAATGAAAAGCTAACAACTGAGTGCGAAGCTTTGAGGAAACAAATGTCTCAACAGGATCAGAGGATCACTGCCTCAGAACAATATTCTCGCAAATGTAATCTTGAAATTAAGGGAATACCCAAACTTGCTAATGAGGACCTTCCTAGTACCCTTCATGAGATTGGCGCACTGTTAAATGTTCCCATCTCGAAAGATGATGTTGAAAAAAGTCACCGTGTACCTGCAAAAAATTCCACTTCAAACCCGAACATAGTAGTCCAATTCAAGAGTCGCTACAAACGCGATTCGGTGCTTCAAAAAGCAAAGAAAACGCGCATTTCGACAAAGGATCTTGGCCACTCCTCTAACACGCCTGTGTTCATCAATGAACACTTATGCCCAGTTTTAAAGCAACTTCTTGGCATGGCAATAGCTAAAAAGAAAACAGCAAACTGGAAGTTTTTGTGGACGAATGATGGGCGCATTCTTGCACGGAAAGATGAAAACTCGCGTGTTCTGCACATTCGTGAAGCATGTGACATTGAAAAGATTGCTTAGAATCGCTGTGCGCTGTTGTGGTGCATCTTTTCTTTCGCCATGGCGATATCATCTCGTGACGTAAATAATCTTGTAGCGAGTCGCTTTCGCGACAAACTGTGCTGCTTTCACCTAAACATTCGTTCAGCACGACACAAGGAAGATGAACTATCTGCTTTTCTTAACACCTTTTCTTTTACTTTTTACATCATAATGATTACGGAAACTTGGTATACTCTAGAAGACCAGGTTTACAGGCACGATAACTATAACACTTACTTCCTCAACCGTACGAATAAAAAAGGGGGTGGACTTGCTGTTTTAGTAAAGAACGACACACTCTCTCGAATAGTATCAGAATTTTCTTTTATTAATTCCGACATTGAATGCTTAACTCTAACTTCACGAAATTACGTTTACTCTGTCATATACAGACCACCTGATTCATCTGTAAATAATTTCACCAGTGTTCTTGAACAATTATTCAATTACGTAAACGACAACAATTTAAGACTAATTCTTGGTGGCGACATCAACATCAACGTACTAGAGTCTTCTCCCCTCGTAACTGAGTTTGTGGCTATGGTTGTGTCAAATGGTTACGAGATAGTAACAGAGACCCCCACACGTATCACACCAAATTCAGCAACTTTAATTGATGTTTTTATTACCAACATAAACAAAGATAACGTGGAGTCAGGTGTATTGTACTGCGATATAAGCGACCACCTAGCACTTTATTTTATGACAGACAGTACTACCAAAAAGCCGACGGAGTTACAGACTAGAACAGTTCAAGACATCACGCCTCTTACCTTGGCTGCTTTTAGCACAAGTCTTTCCCAAACAGATTGGAGTACAGTCTACCTTTCATTAACTGCAGATTCAGCCTACGAGACATTCATAGCTATCCTTAAACAAATTTATTTGAAGCATTTCAAAGAAAAGGTTGTAAAAGAATGCCGTAAGAATCGAAAACCATGGATAAATTATGAATGTTTAAAAATGATCAAAAGGAAAACGAAACTCTTTAGTAGGTTTTTAAGAACTAGAGACATATCAGACCTTAAAATATTTAAAGAATTCCGAAATAAAGTAAATGCGTTTATTAGGAAAGAAAAAAGAAATTATTTAAGTCAACCATTCGATCCAGACTTCTGCAATGGGAGCGCAAACATCTGGAGGAAGCTTAATACGTTACTTCACAGGACCCCTATTTGCCCAGGAATTACGGAAATAGAAATAGATGGCCGCATTGTTAAAGATCTAGAGCTTGCTGAAAAATTTAACCACTTTCTCATAAACGTTGGACAGCCAAAGCAACAATTACAGCCAACGGTGACTCGTGCACAGACTACAGAAACGAACAGCATCTTTTTCGCACCAACTGACGATCAAGAAATAGTGTTAACGTTCTCTACACTAAAGAACACCAGCGCACGTGACATAGACTGTTTTCAGATATCTCCGATCAAGCATGTAATCCCTATTATATCTCCTGTGCTCACTCACATTTATAACCTGTCTTTATCGACAGGCTGTTTTCCAAAACAAATGCAAACGTCTGTTGTCACTGTGCTACATAAAAAAGGAGACAAAAATGACCTTGGGAACTACCGACCCATCTCCATATTACCGATATCTTCAAAAGGCTTTGAAAAAATTATTTTTAAAAGAGTTATAAACTTTTGCACCAAATTTCACATAATAACAAAATCGCAATACGGTTTCACGAAGGGCAGCTCGACTGAGACTGCTTTACTAGCCCAAAAAGAAATTCTAAAATCTTTTGAAGATAGGCAACTCTGCATTGGGATCTTTATAGATTTTTCCAAGGCCTTTGATCGTCTCTGTCACTACACTTTAATTGAAAAACTAGAAATGTATGGTATTCGTGGCATCCCACTTTCACTCTTGAAATCATATCTTAAGTGCCGATCGCAATGTGTAAAAATTAACAATTACTGCTCTTCTCTTCAGCCGATAATCACTGGGGTACCACAAGGTAGCATTTTAGGGCCGCTGCTTTTTAACCTATACATCAACGACATTGTAAAAATTAATGACAAACCTAAATATATAATCTATGCCGATGACACTAGCATTTTCTTCACCGGTAATGATATGAGTGCATTGACTTCACTTAACACTACATTAGAGAACCTGTATGCATGGAGTGAGCAAAATTCATTAGTCATTAACGCATCAAAAACAAAAGCAGTTATTTTTCGCTCGCGGATGCAGCTTACTTCTCCACACGATGCCTTACGCTTAGGTAGCGCGACGATTGAAATTGTAGAGACGGTTAAAACTTTAGGAGTGTTTTTTAATTGTATAATGTCATGGGAACCACAAATTAATAAACTAATAACTAATATTTCCAAATGTGTAGGTATACTTGCACGACTGCGTTCCTTGCTTCCAGTTTCCGTTAAGATAACACTTTATAACAGCTTGTTTTTATCGCATGTCAGTTATTGTTTTTTGGTATGGGGGAAGTACAACAGCAACGAACATTAATAGACTATACAAACTACAGAAAAAAGTGATTAGGCACATTGCTAATGTTGACTACTATGCACATACGGGTGAATTATTTAAGCAGTTGAACATTATCCCAATTCATCAGCTTTACGAGTATTACCTAGCAATAAGATATAAAAAATCCGTGCTCAATAGCAATCGAGCTTTTTTGGATATTTTTCAACTTGAACCGTACACTATCCCATACCCTACTCGTCACCAACAACACTGGATCATTCCATTGTGCAGAACACACTTTGGCCGACAAATGCTCCGCTTCACTGTTCCTGTTTTATTAAACAAATTAATTAAAAAATATATAATAATTGAAGAATGTGGCATACGTGTTATTAGGGAAGCCCTTTTATCATGAAATCAATGCAATATTGTTTATCACTAACTAAACTTTCAGTGTATATTGGAATTTGTCTTCATGTATTATACTGTATAATTTAACCGTAAAGGAATCTGTATATCTATATTTTCAGTTCATGATGAATCTATGTGTATTACGAGTTGTAAATATTAACCCCTTCTTGCAATGAACGAATTTTGTTCGTCTGTCCTCAATGCATTCCATGTATCAGGGAGGCTCGGGTTCCCCTCAAGTGACTGATGTCACTTTTATCCCGAGCCTGCCCTCATCCTTGAGATGAAAAATAAACTGATTTGATTTGATTTGATTTCACTGATATCAACAGTGTTTTGTAAGTCTGCATCGCCATACTCTCCAATGCCTTCTTGGGTGACACCAACAAGGACCAGCTTGAGGCAAGGGGTAGCCTGTCCACAGTAACCACATCTTCACAAGCTAAAAATGCATGCATGCATGGAGAGCACATTGTGTCCAAAAAGTAGGCACTTCCACAGGGGCACTGGAAAAGGAACATATTATTGCCAGTGGGCAAAGACAAGCTTCTCTGCTAGTGTACACCCAGCATTGTTGCCATGTAACGACATCTGAAACAATCCCTCTAAAAGAGGAAATCATCTTTGTGTATCCGTAACGAGGGCAGACAGGCAAAGCCCCTTTAGTAATGCTGCCAGCTTCAAAAGCCCACTTTGCACATCCTGAATGCTTCCTTCTTATAACTTTGCTGGGTGCAAGCATTCTACTGTCCAAAAGCTGTCATTGAGAGCACTGTTGGTTTGGTGGCAATACAGTTCAGAAGCGATTGCAACAAACCTCCCTTCCTAGTTGGCCTTGATGCTCACGGTGCTTATGAAGCAGCACCATGAGGCAAGCAAGGTGAACGGATGCCTCCAAGCCCTTGTTCGTTTATTACACTGTTCTGTTAGTAACAACCATGAGACTTGAGACCAACAAGCTCAAGTTCAGCACTCGCGTGGTGACTGCGGAGGATCCATAAAAAGCACAAAAACAGAAAACTCAAGGGAAAGGATAAAGCACCATTTAACACTTAGTATTGCTGCAGCCCACCCCCTTCTTATTGTCTGGTCGTGCTACATCTTTTTACTATATATAGGCATCAACTTAGGCGATGTTCCCAATCAGCTATGACCGCTGGATACATGACAACAGATTCCACAAAACACTGCTTCAATTCATACACAACACAGGCCTCACAGCACACATATAATACACATATACGCACCAAGAATTATGCCTTAAGGGCAAGTCTTTATCGCAATAAAAAAAAAAGTGAACATGCTGTGTGTTAGCGTCGTAGACTTCATACTAGGCAAGGAGCTAGCACAGCACAATCCCGCGATAGCCGCTGAGACCAAGACGGGAGCACATGTCTGTGAACGCGCAAACGAAGCCACTCTGCTCCTCCGCCACTCCAGCTGCACGGCTTCACCACTCGTTTCAAGCACGGCACACCAAACACACACTCAGCGCTGAACAGTGGGCGGTCGACGCAGTCGCATTTACATGACTTGCAGCGAGCAGCACATCCCTCGATGTCCGTTAAGCAAAGTCGGACACGGCGACGCCACATCGCGGTTCGCAGAACTTCGCTGCCGAGGCGCTAGGCCACTCACCACCGCCGGGTTCTCAACAAAGCGCGGGTCACACAACGCAGATTCTGTACTGCCAGAGCTCACCGAGGCCAAAGCCGCGCTGCCGCACCGCCGCTACTCACGGCTTTCCGCCAAGTAACACAGAACCTACAACCAACACACAAGCTACGCACGCGCAATCACATGAGCAATGTTGAACAACGCGCGGTGCAGAGAACGATCACGCCGAGGACGAACACGCCACGGCGTCGCTCGGCGCCAGCATCGCCGAGCGACGCCGTGGCGTTTTAAACTGGAAGAAAGCGGAAGAGAAAATTCCTAAGCGCACAGCCACAGGGCTAGACGAGGTTCCCGTTAGGCTGATAAATGAACTGGGACCAAAAAGTAAGGAAGCTCTCGTGAAAGCAGTTGAAAAAACTTTAAAAGATAGACGAATACCAGACAGTTGGCGACAAAGTAGAATGAATTTAATTTATAAAGATAAGGGGGAGAAAGACAGAATTCACTCGTATAGACCGTTGACCATTACATCGGTAATATACAGGCTAGCAATGCAGGCAATCAAATTAAAGCTTCAAGCATGGGCAGAAAATAATGGCATTTTGGGAGAGCTTCAGAATGGCTTTAGAATAGGTAGGCGTTTGGATGATAACTTGTTTGTTCTTACTCAGTGTATTGAAATATCAAAAGCAGAAAGCAGACCGTTGTATGTGGCCTTTTTGGACATTACAGGAGCATACGACAACGTAGACCGCAGCATTTTGTGGGATATTCTGAAAGGGGAAGGCTTAGAAAACGATTGTATACAGCTTTTGAGAGAGATTTACCTAGAAAATACTGTTTGCGTTGAATGGGAAGGGATGAGGAGCGCGGAGAAACTTCATATCAACAAGGGACTGAGGCAGGGGTGCCCTTTATCCCCGCTGCTGTTTATGATGTACATGGTGAGGATGGAGAGGGCGCTAGAAGGAAGTAATATCGGGTTTAATCTATCATACAAACAGGCAGGTACAGTAATAGAGCAGCAACTCCCAGGTTTATTTTATGCGGACGACATTGTGTTGCTCGCGAACAAGCAAAGTGATTTGCAACGTCTGGCTAATATCTGTGGACAGGAAGCCAACAATTTAGGTGTGAAATTTAGTGTTAGAAAATCAGGTGTTATTGTATTCAATGAAAACAGTGAACAGACAGTGGAGATACAGGGCCAAGAAATACCTCGGGTAACAGCATATAAATACCTTGGTATATGGATAAACGAAGGCAACGGATATATGGAAACACAGGAAAAAACCATAACAGTCAAGGGGAAGAGAAATGCAGCCATAATGAAGCACAGAGCGCTATGGGGATACAATAGGTACGAGGTCCTCCGAGGTATGTGGAAAGGGGTAATGGTTCCAGGACTTACTTTTGGAAATGCGGTTGTTTGCTTTAAATCAGGGGTACAATCAGGACTCGACGGGAACCAAAGGTCAGTGGGTCGCCTCGCATTGGGCGCTCACGGGAAGACTACAAATGAAGCTGTGCAAGGGGATATGGGCTGGACTAGTTTTGAAGTGAGGGAAGCTCGCAGTAAAATTGAGTATGAAGAACGGCTGAGGAATATGGAGGAAAGTAAATGGGCTGGGAGAGTGTTCAGGTATCTGTACAGGCAAAACATTGATTCACAGTGGAGGAAAAGAACTAGGAAGCTTACCAGCAAGTATGCGGCCTGTGGGGTGGGCAACACAGCAACAAAGAAGGTCAAGCGGAAAGTCAGAGAGGCTGAATTAATCTCATGGGTGGCGGCAATGGAAAAGAAACCTGCCATGAGTAACTACTTAAGGGGAAAAAACGAAATTAGGAAAGAAACCATTTATGATAACTCAAAGGGAAGCTCATTACTTTTCGAAGCGAGATCGGGATGCCTTAGAACACGCACCTATAAAGAGAGATATAAGAATGAAGAAGAAGCATGTGCTTGCTGCGGTAAAGCTAGGGAAACGACGGAGCATATTTTATTAGAATGTGAAGACGTCTATCCAGCGGCTCCTTGAAGCCCTTGGGTAGGCTTACCTTGGGTTCAGCGGGAGCAATGGTAAAGCCACGACCTACCGTATAAGGGGCGACCTGCGCGTGCGGCGCTGCGCCAGCGCCGCCGATTTGCTTTTGCTTGTGTGGCTTTTTTTTAGTTTTCCAAACCGCCGCCACGAACAGTGGCGCTAGTGCTCACCCCCACGTACTCCCACCCCGTAGCCGGCCGCACGCACGGACAGCAAGCATTTCAGCGAGAGCACGGAAGGACGCAAACGCACGTGCGCGAGACAGTCGATTAGCTGAGTGCTTGGTGATCTGTTGGTGTTGCTAGATCTTGATTACCAGATTCTATTTCAGCGACACTGCGATTCTCAGCCCCGTGGGCGCCGGCTTTCGCGTTTGCGCCAACTTCAAGCACGATGGTTTACTGCTGCGTGCCGTTGTGCAAGTCAAGCGGCCGAGCATCAAGAGGAATTTCATTTCATGAGTTCCCCGTGACCGATATTAGGAACCAATGCTTGAAACCTGAACAATTCTGTACAAAAAAAAGCTGGGGCTTAGCTAAGGTTAAGCCTGGATATCTCGAAGCGAAAAGGTTCGGTGATGCTTATGGTTTAGCTTATGGTTATGCTTTACGATTTAGCCTATGGTTACGCTTACGGTTTAACTTATGGATATGCTTATGGTGTAATTAAGTTATGGGTATGTTTAGGGTTTAGGTTTGTGATTTAGCCTATGGTTATGCTTACGGTTTCACTTATGGATATGCTTACGGTTTAGCCGGGAGCTTATGGTTATGCTATACGTGTGCCTTGTGTAGTTATGCAAATTGCTTATCAATGATATATACCATAAGTTATGCATGATTATTAAACTTCTTTATTCATCATTGTTGGGCACATTGTCTTGCGATTTCTGTACAGCCATAAACACAGCTCTCTGTATCGGTAGTATACCTCTCCTTCCATGTTGAATGCGCACGCCTATTCACTGGCAAGCGGTTATATAGTCGGAAACACGCGCTTGCGGCGAACGTCAAACGATGACGCATAGCGCGCGGCAGTGGCCACATGCGTCGACTCCGAATTCAGACATTTCAGACATACGCCGAGCCAATTCAGACATACGCCGGCTCGCGCGAAGCGCGGCGTTGACCAGCGTAGCGAAGCTTTTCGCTTGAAAAGCCCAGCTCCAGAAAAGTGCTTAAAGTGTAGTGATTGTCTGTGTGATGGCACAACAAATCGTCCTTCGAATTTTTCAAGCTAGACTTTTGTTATCATTTGGTAAAGCGGCGCGGCAGTGGCCAACTGCGTCGACTCCAAACACGCTTACGGAGCCAATCCCGACATAGCCGGCTCGCGCGAAGCGCGGTGTTGACTAGCGTAGTGAAGCTTTTCGCTTCAAAAGCCCAACTCCAGAAAAGTGCTTAAAGTGTAGTGACTGTCTGTGTGATGGCACAACAAAGCGCCCTTGGAATTTTTCAAGCTAGACTTTCGCTATCATTTGGTAAAGCGGCGTGTAAATAAATACGTCAATAACAGCACATTTTTACGATTGTGGCATGCACTGCAATTAACCTACTCGCGTTCTGCCGCGCTCTCAACGGCACATTACTTCAGTGAACGTGCCGAATGCAGCAAAGGAACGCGTGGGCCCTGAAAAGCGGTACGTAGTGCGTTCATTGCGTCTGGCTCGGGACTAGCGAAACCTACGGGAGAATGAACTGCGGGCGCGCTCAGGCCTCGGCTAGCGCGGAAAGTGCGCACCAGACCTTATTGGCACCACAGCACTAACCAACATTTTAGCAGGCAATGAGGGGAGAAAAAATCTCTGAGGGATTACACTATGTCAATCCTAGCAGCCGCGCCTTCAAAGTAGTTTCATTGCACTGCACAGCGAAGATACCAAATATCTGGGGCATGTATCACATGTACCGCTGCGCATTTTTCTAGCCGCACCCTGTCTATAACGTGAAATGCCGAGTTTACTGCAGCTCCTCTACGAATTTTTACCGTCATCGCAGTACTCCTGAAGGCAGGGCTGGAGCGTTTCGGGCGTTGCTGTGAGGGTGAGCACTAGCGGCCTCTACCGGCACGCTTGGTCCCTACTCAATGATCACGTGGTATTTCTTCGGCCGCGCGCTGCCATAGGCGACCACGGGATGCGCAGGTCGCTCTTTATACAGTAGGTCGTGGGTAAAGCAAACAGGTCCGCAATAGACATCAGTAAGAGGCGATTGGAGGATTGGTGGAAGAAAAGTAGGGAAACGACAAAAGACGGAGACGTACAAAAGCACAGTTCGCAATAGGGTATCAGAAAATTTGGACGTGGTAGTTCATAGTGTCTTTTTTTTTTTTTGTTTCTCATTGGTTAACCTAGGTAGGATATTAGGCAGCATAGTAGCAAGAGCTTGGTGGCGCAAGCCACCGCCCCGTTTCAAAGGGGACGCTCATAACATGCATCCATTTATCGCGCCTTCTCAAAAATCTCTAAACCATAGAGTTTCTCACTATAACACCTAGAGGGTAATCTGGCGCCACCGTCTATGGGAGTTTCTTAAGGGGGCACCGTGCCGTCATGGGAATGCCGGTATATGTGTCTGCGAGGCTCGTGTTGGCTGGTGTTGTAAGAGGCTTCGTCTAAAACGAGGATATGGCTACGCAAATAACGCGTTCTCAAAGTAAAATCTTCATAAAATGTTTCCATTCACGCATATTACATCTTTACTCACCCGCGATGCATGACCAAGCGAAGAAAAGCAAGAACAGACGACCAACTGTTTCAAAGCGAGCACGAACGTTGTCGTCTGTCCTCCAACTTTAGCGGCCCGCTGATACTTTTTACGTAACATGTAGTCGTAAACACAATAACAAGTTCTCATAGTTAAACAAAACATGTTTTCGCGTAATAATAAAGCTAAAACAGCTTTCCATGTGCTGTTCTAGTAGAAAATGAATCATTGTGACAGACGGAACGGTACTTGCCAAGCGCGTCTTCAAGGTGTCCTGTCTCTACGAGAACGATGCCAATCCGAATCCACAATATACCGGCATTCCCATAGAGTTTCTAGTGAGAAACTCTATGGGCATTCCCATGCATACCACAGCGCAGCAGCGCCAGATTTCCCTCTAGGTAATGTAGTGAGAAACTCTATGCTCTAAACCATAGAGTTTCCTACAAAATTATTCTGTAGGAAACTCTATGCTCTAAACGATGTTGTCCCTAGGTAGGGTGGCTAGAATGGGGAGGTGTGAAGATCGGCCTCCGGAAGCTGGCCCCAAAACGCGTTCCTGCCACGTGACGGCGCTGCCGGCCGGGGCGCCGTTAAGGGCGCCGTAGTTTCTCGGGACGTCTGCATACCTCCGCGCGGGAAAATGATTTGGTAGCGCTTAGTTTTTGCGTTTGAATGCGTTAAAATCTGACCAGACTTTTTTTCTACATGGTAGATGCTGAGGGAATGTAATGATGTTTCGCTGCTCTCATTTCACATGGAAACAGCGAGCACCGACTACGCAGCCGACAAAGCAACGGTTTTTGCGACCACCTCTTGCCGAGATTAGCGCGCTTATGCCTTACCGAAAATATAGTTCATAGGAATTGCCGCGCAAGGCCAGCGCATTGGAATAACCTTGAATGTGTCGCCCGCACATAAGTCACATTTTTGGGATTGTAACATTACTTTAAATGGAGGAAGTTCATGCAATATATCAGCATTGTGGTCAAGAAATTCTAGAAAGTACGAAACGCTTCCGACTTAATACATGTTTATTGGAAATAACACAGTTATTGCATAACATCACATTTTTACAAAACGCAGGGTTAACCTTCTTGGCTTTGTTGTGGATGACGCACGTACTGATTTAAGCTTTTGAGGAAAAAGTGAATACGTGCTATAAAATAAAACCTAGACACCGATCCTGTTAGACCAGCGGAATGCCTCCTGCAGCCAATCTGTGGCACATTGGCTGCTAGAAGTGAGAAATTCTTGAGAACTTTTGCGTGCAGTCGCGTAGTGCTAAATGCACGAGTGAACCTGTCCTCGAGTGTCTGAATGAGGTTGTATAGACATGCTGAGGGATACAGAAGCCCCCCCCCCCCCCCCCCCCCCCTCCGAGACGCGGTCCCGTATTTCAGCAGCAGAAGTCGGTCGAGAATACAAAGCTTGGACCATCTGCCGAAAACCCACACTAAAACCAGCCTTTTCCAGAACACGGAAAAGGTACCTATGGCTCATGATGTCGAAAGCCTTCTCCTGATCGAAGGAGCAAAGAATACCGGGAAGTTTCCTGGTATTTCCCTCCAGGAGAAGGTCCTTCACTGCTAAACCGTGAAGCTGAATAGAGCGCCCCTGGACACTACATGCCTGGTATGGACCCAAAACAGTGCTGAGCACTGGTGTGAGTCGCGCACACAGGCACTTTGCTATGAGCTTATAATCGCAGTTCAGAAGCGTGATTCGACGCCATGCTCTCAGATCGGAGCTCCTCGACTCTTCCTTACAAAGGAGAGTGATTAGCCCCTCTCGTTGAGACGCTGACAAAGTCCCTTCACCGAGTAGCCTGTTCACCAGTGATGTGAACGGCTTCACTAACAGTGTCCAAAATTTAACATAACATTCGACTGTCAGACCATCGGATCCTGGACTGAGATTACGCTTCATAGACTTGAAGGCCGAAAATAGCTCGTCCTCATCTATGGCTGAGTCGCACGCTTGTGGCGGCTCAGCTCGTGAAGCAAACGGAAAGACAGCTGGAGAGGCAACCGGAGAGGCACACAAGGTTATGTAAAACTGCCTCGCCAGTGCATGAACTCCACCTGGTGAGTCGCCTATGCTACCATCACCTGGATATATTAGGGAAAAGAGAGTTGTGTTCTTCCTTGAAAGATGCTTACGTAGGATGTTTCTGCTGCACCACACTTCCATTTCCAGGCCACAGCCTGAGCTCTGCTCAGGCTGTGGCCCTCAAGTCGTCCCAGCGTCGCTGCAGGAGAATCCGAAGTTCCTTTCAGAGTGAGGCCAGAGCCGAAGCAACACCAGGCCCGCCGGACAGTGGCCTCCAGAGCAGGAGGATAGCGTCGGAGACAATTTTAATCTCCCCACGCTCCTCGTGCGCTCGAAGCTTGCCCCAAGACCTGAAGCACTCACGCACTCTGACCTTCAAGTCATCACATTCTGTGCCACTCAGATTCGCTGTGTTGTGAAGCGATCGAAATATAGGAAACACGAGAAAAATACAGCTGCACTATACCGACCACGAGAGTTACTTTGCACTGCACCGTGGCCTACGAGACCGACAAGCTCACGGCGCCCCCGCGCTAGCCACCCTACCCGCGCCCCCGATGGAAGCGCCAAATTTTACCCCAGTGGGAGGAACGCGTAACGGGGCCTACCTAGGCAATGGCGGCGGCGCCGCGGTCTTCACACCTCCCAATTCTAGCCACCCTACCCTAGGCACCTATGATCAGGTCACGTGAGGGATTTTTGTACGACAAATAGACGCACGCTGCTGGTTAGGGGAGTGCTAGGGTCATAGATTGAGGTGGGGACCCTACAGACCTTGTATTCTATGTATGCTACGATGTTAATATATCTGATTGTACGTACATTGCCAGCAGTGCGCATAGTTGTTTGTGCTCCGTAATATTTGTTGTTTTGTGTCTGCATCGCGTCTCAGCCGCGAACTTTATCGGCGCTGCCGTGTCGTGCTTTGAGCAACCGACCGTGATTTCGATGGAGCCAAAATGGTTGAGCCCATCTTTGACTATCAGTTCCGGCTAATACTGATCGGCGACAGTACTGTCGGAAAGAGCACGCTGCTCAAAGCGTTCACTGACGGCAAGTTTCACGACGTCTGCGATCCGACTGTCGGCGTCGACTTCTTCGCAAGGCTTATCGAGGTGAAGAAGGATGTCAGAGTGAAACTTCAACTGTGGGACACCGCTGGACAGGAGCGATTTCGGTAATATGTGCTTGCTTGGATTAGGAAGGTTAGCGGGACGCTTTTTTGATTGCGGCCGTGCCTGTTATTGCGCAGAATGGGAGGCGCTTAAAACGACGGAACGCCGAGCGGATCCATGGGAAGGTAGGCGCACAAGAGCAACGAAAAGACTGCGCATACGCATACAGGAAGGAATTGACAGTCCGTAAATCATGAAACGCGCTTTCCACAGTGCTTCGGATTTACCGAGGGACCGCTTATATGCCACGCGTGGACATTGAGACGCTCATCCTTATGTCCCAAAGAAATTGCAAATTTGCGAACGCTCTTGCAATCATAAGAGCACATCAAAACAACCGATTAAAGATCATTCATGCTAAATCTCTGATTGATATAACGATCTAAAAGGAAGCTACAAGGAACTTTATAGAGTGCTCTTGTATGGCATTCTAGAAACTTGTATGCTTTAACTACTTAACATCTGTTTTCTTTTTCTGTTCAACTGCTTTTTATGTATCTGCGTGGTGGCGCATGGCTTTTCTAACTTATTGCCAGCAGTAAATACAATGTTGACCTCATATCGAATACCTACTTTTTAGTTCTATTTAACAGGTAGTGAATGTAGGGTATCACTTGATGCTCCTCCTCTTGCCATCTATGCTTTCTGCAGCCATGTAAAGGGATGTACCTAATGTATATGTTGAAGCATGCTGACATGGTGGCCATGGAAACAAGAGCAAAGCCTGCTTTGATTAGATTTGCCTGCTGAAGTGAATGACCACCTTCTGTTGATGGACACACAATGTGGATTTTTTCTAATTTTTTCTTTTTGGCAGCTCTAAAATGCTTGGAGAGAAAGTTCAACAAGGGTGTGAATGATCTCGGAGACGATCTTGCAGGGTGCAAGTTTGGGCTAGTTGTTTCAACATATTGTCATGTTGTAGTGACGGTCAAAAACACGGTAGAAAAACTGTGAATGACGAAGCTAGCTCTTTATTGAGCGAACTTGTGCCTAGCAAAACAAGTAAAATTCAGGCACAATGACAGCGGCAAGCAAAGTCGTCGAAAATCTGATCAGCAGGTCACGCGCATCGGTTTTTATACATGACTAATCACAGGTTCTAAGGTAATTGCTGGTGCCCGCGTGGCTTCCAAAAAGTACTACACAATTTGCATCGCACATGCAGTCAGATTACAAATGCCTTGGTGACAGCAGCCAATGGATAGAACTATCGATAACATTTCAGCAACCTCTGATACATGCAGGTGTGTCCTTCGCCCAGCTGTAGCATTTAACATTTGTTCGCTGGTGAAAAATGGTGCCTGAAGAAAGATAAAGAAGTTAGTGTCTCAATAGTTATGCTAACGACACAAAAAGTATTCTTTGGAAAGAATAAACCTGTTGAAAGTCAGTACCATGTTTCATCCCTTCTCTCGTGTCCAAGTTTTACATTTGTGAGAATATCTCGGGCATTACTGCCAACATGCATGACTGTCCAGGAAAGCCAACGTAATAAGCTAGAAAAGACTGCTGCCATGTAGAGGAAGAAACATCAGTTGAACGAAAAAGATCAGACCGGTGTTACGTAAATTACATGAACAAGTTCATAGACTGTCGTATAGGAGTAGTTTATTCTCTTCCTTTTAGCTCTTGTTGCCTTTATGTTGGGCAGACGGGTTGTTGCATTCATTGGTAATTATTCGTGCTCAAATGGTTCTTTACAGGCGGAATGCCATCTAACCTTTCAATGCACTGTCACAATTGCAATCATACTACTAAATAAGAAGATAGTGAAGTTTTATTCAAACTTAGGAAGAAGTGCTGGTAGACAAGACATGCCACTAGAAGCAATAGCACGTAGTTAAAGGTGCCCTGCAATAGTACTTTGTTTGAGGGCAGCATTTTTAATTTAGATATTGTTAGTGGAAGCAGATGGAGTCAAGACCGAGGATGACGTCATAGGAACAGTGGGGGAGGACGGCGAACAAAACAGAAGTTTGGCGGCTGGCAACACTGACGTGCGGTACAGAGGCCAGCTACAGGAGACATACCAATGTTGGCCACATGTACAACACGTGATGGGCAGGGGTCCTAACTTTCTTCAACTGCTGACGGCGTTGAGAACGCATTACGAAAATGAGTGCCGGTTTGGTGTTGAACGAAGCTGAAACAGGTAGGCCATCCACTTCAACATTGATCAGGTTCTGATTGGTTGGGAGTGTTAACAGAGGAATTTGAGGGCAGGTCGTAATAGCAGCGTCACCTCCAGGAGCTGCAGCTGTCAGTGTCTTGAAGGAAAACACCAGGAGTAGGGTGGCGATTGAGGTGGCATGGGGGAGGTGAATGACAAGGTCGGCGTTGTGGTGGGGACAAGCAGCTTTACTGGGTCGTAGTGTTCTCAGCAGATGTTTCTGGTTCAGCTTGGGTTGGTACCTGGTGCTAACTTCGAGGTGCATAGTGGAAGCTGGAGAAGCTTGTTCGAGAATGCGAGGACCAAGGACTTCAGCAATATCGTAAAATGTGTCTCGCGCCCCTGTCACATGGCAAATCTAAAATAAGTTACAAGGAATGAAATTTGTTTATAATGCCAGTTTTTTGCTTCCACACGGTAAGATGCAACGACATTCATTGAAAATGACATTTCCAAATGAATGGGTTGGCCAAACTCATTCGCATTTGTTTTGGAACTGAATGTGTATCCTCAACACCAGGAGCTTGCTGACTTTAAAATTTGTAAAAGTTATTTAAATGAGATAGCGCAATTACAGAATGCAGGCTTTCCAAGTTCTGTGATCATTTCAGTATGCGAGACCATCTTGCAGAAAGAGAAAAGAATAAGTTTCGAAACATCACAAACAGAAAAGAATAAAGACAAAAGACAAGCGCACGGGGTGTCATACTTGCACACATTGTCATACAATCTAAAGAAAGTTTCCAATAGACATAATATTAATTTGCTTTTCAGTGCCCCGTGTAAGCTGTTCTCGATATGTAATCGTATGAAAATGCACGAAAGGGCCCTGTGCACCACAAATCATAAATCCCGTTTCACTGACTGCAGGTGCAATGTTATCCATCAGATACGGCTGAGCCATGGAAAAACTTATATAGGTCAAACGGGACAGCGTTTCAATGAAAGAGCTCGTCAGCACAGCAGTAACTTAAAGAATGGCTATGGAAGTCATTTAGCAGGACATTGTAACAAGTGTCACTGCACTCCCATATTTGAAAAAACATAATTCTTAGGGAAAGCAAAAGGTAAGAGGAAAAGGGAAACAATAGAGGCTTATTACATTAGAAAGGAAGGAGATAAATGTGTAAGCACTCCCTCTCTTGCCTTGTCGAGAAAATAGATAGCCTTTTTGGATGAAAGATTATGATGTTGCTGATTTGCAGATGTTTTTGCGACTGGTGCAAGCATGCCTATGCTGAATAAAGTATAAAATGGCTGGAGAATTTCAAATAAACTTCCAGTTGGCAGCGTCAGTGCTTGTTTGTGGTATGTTTCCTCATGTCCTTGTTTTATTCGTGCTGTTTAACCTCAGTTCTCATAATTTTCAAATGACACTAGTTTTCGCTGTGTGACAACGCGCGGTGATGTGACATTAACTGCAACAAGTGTCATTCGCTGGAAATGACGTTAGATTTTCCGTGTGACAGGGGTATGACACGTCTACATCAGAAGCAAATTTGCTTGTCATCAGGCATCCTCCACGCATACGGATCGCAATAAGTGTGAGTAGGACAATGGCGTTGGAGTGGGTTGAAGGTGGCCGAAGGGTAAACGTCAGGACGGTTCACAGACCTGATGGTTTGAAGGCCCACGTTTGCCACTTCTTGACAAACAACAGATTGTATAAGTGATATGGTCAGTTGGGGATAACTGGGTTCCCCTCGCATTAAATCTCCATGCGATGCGGTTTTAATTTCGCATCAAACAATTCTGGTGATAATTAATAAAGGGAAAATCAGACATCCACCCGTCCCGGACCAGGACGAATTTTTCTTCAACTCTGAGGCTTTTCTTTCAAGGAACCCATATAGGTTTCCTTTGTAGCAATTGCTACGAACGGGTGGATGTCTGATTTTCCCTTTATTAATTACTTCTCTCCACCTTGCGGGTTTCCGCAGAACTACTACGTCAAATTCTGGTGATAGCCTCCAGCGTTGAAGGCTGAGTAGCCATTCGACCATCCTCGTACGTTGATGTTGCTGCCGTGTTCAGAAGGTGGGCAAAGTATTGGTTGATGCATCGGCTTTTATCAGCTTCGAAGCATCTACATTCAGTAATAAGCTTATTGGCTGTCGTAAATTCTTTAAATAGGATCAGGTTAAACTCATCGTCCACCATACCGTTGAGTATATGCGCAGCCTTACCGGATTCTGTCATCTTGCCGTTAGTTTTTCAGCAAAGGGCCAGCACATCTTGAATGCGCGTCAGGTTCGACTCAGTAGATGTCTGCACATGCGAGGCAAGTTCTTTCTTGGTGACACACAGGCAGCCTGCAAGTTGGCCAAACAACTTGCAAAGTTTCGTCTTATATACGCTCCATCTTGTGAGCTCCTCTTCATTGTTATCAAGCCAGGTCTTCGCAGTTCCCTTTAGATAAAATACGCTTTCCAGCATCGAGGTCAGGTCCCACTTGTAATGTATGCTTACATTACAAATAGAGTCGAATCCAGTCGATGGGGTTGCCATCAGTGCCAGAAAAGGCCCCAGGACCATGGGGTGGAGCCGGGATGCTGGATGGCATGGCTTAGTTTGTTGCCGCCACTGACGCAATTTCACCGCTGGTAGAATGCAAATGCCTAGAATGGTGACTAGGTGGCTGTTGCAGATCCCCATCTTGTGTCGGACCCCCAGAAGTTCCACCAATATGTTACATGAAGGCAACAAAAAAAACGTATTCACAATATAATTACAAGGCAGTCAAGCACTGAACCTTATGGTCGAGAGCGCGCACCAGATCAAAAGCGGCTTCAACGTTCCTCTAGAGGAATAGTACCATTGCAATGGCATCACACTATGCCGTGAAGAGCAGAGGGAATTATAATAATTAAAGCACACAAGTCAAAACTATAAGTTGTAGTAGCTTCAAAATACAAGCAAAATGAGAGTTACCCTCAACTGAAATTTTTGTGGCTCTGGACGCCACATTTCACTCTCCCATGATGTAAAACTGGTGCCCAATAGCAGCAAGGCATTGATGCTCTGAAGTAGAAGTTCACGTGCTATGTTTGCCAAGCCTGCTCAGCTTGTTGATGGCTTGTTTCTGTTCTTACAATAGCTTTCACATGGTGGAAGTTAGCATGCAACATGCTCAATGTGTTGATACCATCATTTTGATGGCTACAAAACCTTCTGTGCAGCTAAAAGGGCACAGAGAAGTGGCCAACAAGCTTTCTCTGGCACATTTCTGGACTCCTTTACGCCTTTGATTATATTGCATAAGGAGACATTGTCATGTGATAGCTGACATCTATCAAAAATGTATGTATGTTTCCTTGACTGACAGGTTGGTGTTGCCTTCCCATGAGCTTTTGTCTTTCTTTGTATCTGTTACTGTGCGACTTTTAGGTTGATAGTTGGCGTTTATATTGTACTTCTCATTACATGGTCATGTTTTGTATGCTTATGTAATCATACTGCGAGAATGGTGCACTTGTACCATGTAGATTATAAGTAGGGCTGTTCAAATAGTGAAAATTTCTCCTTTGATTGAGTATCAATATTGCAAAAGATGGCCTCAGAGTATCTAATTGAATGCCTTCTTATTTCTAGTTCATAAATAAACTGAAATATGAACTTTGCTGGAATTTGTTCAGTAAAAAAGAATGAGGCTTATGTACATTATTTGGCATTTATATCTCATGCTGTTTGCAATGGAGTGTCTGAACAACTCAAGAGCTTCTGAGTGACAAACACCTGCGTTCAGTTGGCACCATGATAATGGCAGTACTAATTAAACAAGGGGACAGCATGTCACAAGATACACGTGCGGTTTGTTGAATTCCTGGGAACATGTTTGATACTACAGCATATCCATAGTTGGGCCCCATTTAACTGTAGCTACCTGTTCCAAAGAAATGATTACATGGTGAGATTGGTCAAACAATAGAGACAGCATATTTGTATATAAGCTGCCTAAAAGCAGGCCATTCTTTTTCAGTACTAGAAATTATTTGTCATGATTTACCCATGCATTTGATCCAAGTATTGGCGCAGCAACTGTCTTGCAGCAGAATCATTCAGAACAGTCCTTCCATCGTTCTCTCTCCTTCGGGGCTGCAATAAGTTTTATATTTAGAAATGAATATTCAGTAATTTCGAGTAGTAGGTTCTTGAATCGAATACAAATTGAGTAGCAGAGACGATTTGATTTGTATTTGAATATTTGCACACTCCTAATCTGATGCCTTTCTGCACTGTGCTTGTGTCATGTGAAATCTGTCTTTGGATGGCCGTGGATTTGTCATTCCCAACATTGTTGTGTAGCCCCGGTTGTCATCACTGTTGTGCCAACTCGTCTCGTGACTGCCTTTCAGTTCCATCACGCGCTCCTACTACCGCAACTCTGTGGGTGCCCTTCTTCTATATGATATAACCAGGAGAGCCAGCTTTGAACACTTGGTCGACTGGCTGTTTGAAGTCAAGCGGCACATTGAGCCGCACAAGGTCATCTACCAGGTCTGTTTGTTACACGTTGCCATTTCAATTTTAGACCAGCATCACATGCTTATTCAAATAACACTTTGATTTGCAATCTACAGGTCAAGGAGAGCTGTTTTGTTTAGTCAGAGTGCATCCATATTAATGGGAAGAGAGCTACAAACAACTTGCCACGAGTGAGATCCCAGTCTCTACACAATTCTCTACCAAGTAGTAGTTTATTGTATTAAGGAAGGGATATGGGGCGGTGTGCTGCTAAGCTCAAAGTTGCAGGTTCGATGCCCGATGCGGTGGCCACATTTCGATGGGGCAAAAAAGCAAAAATGCCTGTGTACTTAGATTTTGGTGTACAATAAAGAGCCCCTGATGGTCAAAATTAATTGGAGCCCCCCACTACAATGGGCCTTGTGGTGTTATTGTGGTTTTGGCTCATAAAATCCCAGAATATTTTTTTATCAAGAACAAACAGGAGAAAGGAAATGATTGGCCATGGGCATCGTAATTGTTTCACTTCCCCGTGGACACCTGAACTGTCCAGCGGCTGTGGGGAAAGATGCAGGCTCAGAGAAAATATGGGGGAGCCACAATAAAGCACATGCAATAAAAATAACAGGACATAAGTGAAAAGGGGATGTGATTATTAATATTATTTAAAAGGAAACAGAGAAGTAATCAAGATACACAGAAATATATGTGTAACTGCAATGCTCAACATGGTGCCCTGTCAGTCAGCCACCTTGGGTGCCTCCAGGAAGGCTGGCCTGGGCCCTTTTATGAAACCATGTGGTGGGAAAGAGCAGGGTTGTCTCAATTCCCGAAGGTATGGCACTGTTTGGCCATATCTGTCCCTTGTGCCAATAAACACTATGCATAATCAATGTGTAGAGTTTCTGAAGGTAGACAAGAGGGCCACAGAATGTAAACTATTATTTCTGACATTTGCATGAGGCATACCAAACTCACTGCAAACAGTTTCTCATGATAGCGTCTCCAATCCCTGTGTCGTTTCAAGTATAACCATGCACCAGTCAGTTAGTACTCCTTTATTTTGTTTCTGTGAAGTGATAGGTGGCAATTTCAATTTATTTATTTATTCGTAAAAATACAGAAAAATACATGTGCGTAGTATACATAAGGAGGTCCCATAGTTAAAGACTGTGTCGGGACCTGCTGTTAAAGACACTTATGATGGTATACAATGTTTAAAGTAACAGTAGTACAGATGAGAGCTAAGAGTAATATCAAAACATGCTTATGGCATATGAGTAATAAGAACACTTGTTACAGCATGACAATATAAAAAAACAGAACAAAACTAGAACAAAAAGGACAATATCAGTAAGTATTTATTATGTATGCTTTTAGTTCTATTTTAAGTTAGTATAAATTTTTTGCATTTTTGAATATAGGTGGTAGAGTATTCCGAAACGATAGTGAGGAAAATTCCGCAGTCTCTTTACCATAGTTCGCACTTTAGGTAGACAGAAATTATTATTTAGTGCAAATCTAGTGTGACTCTGAGCTGTCAGGTCACAAGGTGAGAAGCACATCGATGGTAGTTCCTTAGTCATATATTTGTAGAATAAAATCCCTATAATATATTTGGTGAGTTCTGAAGTGGTTAGGATGTTGTTTTCATGTAGTAGTGATTTTCCATTTGCAAAGCGTGAACTGCTTGTAATAATTCTTATGGATTGGTTCTGGATTACCTGGAAGGATGCCAAGTGAGTGTTATAAGTCTTACCCCAGCATATTATGCTGTAGTTAATATGAGAGTGAATGAATGAGTGGTATAGCGAGATTAATATATTATGTGTAAAGTAGGGATGAGTTTTAATTAGGATGCGAATACCAGATGCTATTTTCTTATTTATGTGAGAAATGTGATCTTTATATTTCAAGCTGCAGTCAAGAGAAATCCAAAGAATAGATGAGCATGGACTGGGAGAGATAGAGTGTGAGCCAAAAGTTAAAGAAGGGGAGGATGCTGAATGTTGTTGATGTGAAGAAACTACAACAAATTTAGTCTTGGTGGCATTAATAGATAATAGGTTAGTATTACACCAACTTAAAACAAAGGAAAATGCAGGCAATGATATTAGATCAGACAGGTGCAGGGTGTTGACACATATAAGTTGAGTATATAGGCTGCTTACCATATTAAACATGGTGAGAGTCGGAAGATTGAAATGCTCTTGGTAGCTTCCTGTGCTGCCATTTTTGAGTCCTAGCCAAATACTGTTGCTGAGTGCCATCAAGAGGCCAAAAATTAAGATGCAAGCTGCTTTCATGGTGCTGATGCGCTTGGCTGATAATGGTGCCACAGTGAAAAAACAGTCCCGTTAAACACTGTTACTATGTCACAGGATGAATATTCTAAGGTTAAGGTTACAATGACATAGGCACATCAAACATTCTTTTGTTTCTTCCAGTGGTGTTTGCTGATAAAACTGGTCCTTTTCTCAAACACTTAAATAATACTATGATATTCACATGGCAGGCAGGCATGCCTATATACTAACAAAGCCATCTTTTCAAGTAATAAGTAAAAATATGAATCAGCAGGCTCTCTATTCCAAAATATTTTTGCATTCATTATTTCTGCTTTATTAATTTGTCACCCGAAAAGATTCATTATACTGTCACATTGTGACGGTGAAGAATTAGACCGTGGCACAATGGCAAGTCACAAAACTAACTTTTTATTAAGTGAGCCTATGCCCACGAAAACAAGCTACACTCGGGCAGAACGATAGTCATGAGCACATTTGTCAAGCACATCAGCTATTTATGCACGACTTGAAGATTCCCGCATAATCGCTGGTGTGTTCTAGAATGTGCAGCACCGTTTGCATCTAATTCAGCATGAATTAAATGCTAATTCAGGATTATCTCGTTAGAAAATATCATCCCAGTTAATTTGCTTCAATGCTATTTGGAATGATGCCAAGGTATGTTCTGGAAGGAACATTTCCATGCAAGGCTCCCTCTTCTGTAGCTTGAACTAACACAAAAACACGCATATGGTCACTTATAGCAATACTCAAAACAATACCTAAAATACACAGCAGAGAGTAATTCGTTATAAGCAAATCAATAATGCTTTCAGTAGTTTTTAATCTGGCACTAGGTGAATTGTGCTGATGCCCCCTTTTTGGACAAATACTCTCTTTATGTCAAACCTATGTGGAGTATTGGAGGTCATATTAACATTAGCTTGATGGATCCTTTAGACGACTGCAGTTTTCTGCAGAAGTGATAAAATATATATCGTGTTAGTATTTGTTAGGATTCTTAACTCTGATCTGCGTTTTGTAAACCTGTTCTGCCTCTTTTGTGTGACCATTTAACCTGTTATATTCTGCAAACATGTTCTTGTATCGTCCAAGTTTTATATTGACCCACCCCCTGCGATGTCTCGTATGGAGGCAGCAGTATTTGTAGATAAATAAAATAAAGTCTCTATCAAGTATTTAATTCAGGCTGTTTTCATTAGTGAACGATAGCAGATCATAAAAAAATCTAGAAATGGGCAAAGAGCAGGGGGCTGTAGCAAGCAAGAAGAGGACTTACTGGGACATTGAGAGAAACACTGAATCTGTTTAGATGGATAAAGTAATCTTGAAGAATTCTACGTCCCTTGGCTTGTAAGTAATATGATCTTGGCTTGTAGCGCAAAGCGAACACGGAGTAAGTAATAAGTTGATTCTTAGAGGAAAACAGCTGTCAAAGCATCATTTTTAAATTTTGCACCCCAGGGCTGGCATGTCAGTGTAACGTCACGGGTTTCAAACTATTTTTTTGCGTTTCAGCTTTCGTAGTTCAGTAACAGTTGTTGAAACTTCTTAATTCCATTTCTTGGCTCTTTTATAACTTAATGTAGTCCATTTCTGCAGATAAAAAATTTAACTAGGCCAGAGCAGGTGGCATCAAAATCTGATGTCACAGCAAACTGCTGCAGGAAATTCAGGGCTGTGTTGCCGCCAGTCTTTCATTCTTGTGTCTTGCTGCTGATGGGGAACAGCAATTTACCAAAACAGTTAAAATCGTTTTTCTCTATAGGGCCCCTTTAACACACTGCACTTCGTAATCTGCCGTTAAATGGGAATAGTTAGCTAGTATATCACAAGATATGTGCTCAGATATTAATGAGGACACACCTCCCTCGTGTGATGACCTATTCAGATAAATGTTTCCTTGTGAGGGAGCTGACAGGCATCGTTATTGATTGTTTACCAGGTTTCACTTATCATTACAATGTTGCAGAGCTTATTGATCGCTACTAAAAAGCTTTCAAGTTATGTTTTTCTATTAACAGATTGGGCATTCACATGAACGCAGCTCTTTTGCTTATTCTTAGGGGGGGGCAAATAATTTCTGTTTAGAGAGTAACCCTAAGTGAGTTGTGGATCTGTTGGAAAATAATAGCAGAAAATGGCAAAGAGGTAACAAAAGCTACTAAGTCATATTACGAAGCTGATCCTCATTTTCAACTACTGCTGAGGCTCCGTTTTCTTTGCACTTTACCATTTGCATGCCTGCATAGATGTTCCCAGAATGCTTTGCCCATTCTTTCACAGGAGCCAGAAGCTTTCTGTATTGAGTTGTCATACTCTTGGTGATGAGAGCTTTGCCAAACTATCCCCGAGTGAGCACTTCTTATCAAGCCAAGCATTGTGCAGATCTTGATGAGCGAAACACATGATAATACCGAGCTTCCTTCACGACTTGGCTGGTAGCCTTGGATAGCTAGGTTTTAGTCCAACAAGCACCAACTGCCAAGCTGTTGTGCAATTTCATTCTCCTAACTCGGCAAGTTTCCATCCTCAGTCTCTGGAACTAGTTTTATGTCTAAGTCTATATCAGTGTCTACTACACCACTTAAGCACGTCAATGTCATCTCGATGCTGACTAAGGTCTTGAGGAACACCAGACTTTTCCACCTTGCACTTCACATTGTTGATATCTTTTTCATGGAAATGAAGGCTTTATTAATTTTATCAAATTGGTCAGACAGCATTTGGATCGATTGCTAAATTCTGTTCATATTACTTGGGAAGCCCAAAAGCAAGCTAAGCTTCTTATTTATCTATGCCAGCCTCAGTGTGGGTCTGACACTGTTCCCTGACCCTGGGCAGAACCAGCACCTTTGCTTCCAATGCCTCGACATGTCTCACACATCGTTTTTATTAACAGCTTCTTGTTTGACCTTCTTACGCCAAAGCACATTCCAATATGAAAAAAAAAAAACATTTGGAGGACATCAAGACTAGGTTATTTTCGCTGGTTGCAATGCAAAATGGTAGGTGCACAAATAGACATTGCCAACAGCACTTGCAATAGAATGTGTTGCTTCAGTTTGAGACACTCACGAAATATAAACACAATCCATCATTTTGGCAGCAGCAATGGAGTGCATGGCAGGAACAACATAAAATGGGGAAATTTAATCAACCTGGACCATTAAACATATCGTGTCTGGCACAATCGATCATTGCAGCCTAAACAATACAACAGATTCCCACTAATCCAGTAAGATAGAGGAGGTGGGAAAAAAAGTGGAAGGGCTTGACGAGGTTTCCACCCCCTTTGCAGCAGGCAGAGGCAGGAAACAGTTGACACTCTCGCTGTGGATAACAAATGAAATTCCATTGAATTTGCACAGTACACAATAATAATGATAGACTGCATATCGGCTTGAACAGTTCATGAAAAGAAAGAAGTCTAGGAAGACATATTGCTAGCTTGTAGCTGACAAACAGAGCATTCTTTATAAGGGATATTAATAACATTTTGGACTGATTATATTTAACAAAGTGGTGCTAAGGTGGCTAACCTTATAAAAATAAAAAAATTATGCAGGGCTAAGTTACTGACGTTTATATTAATGGGTACGTCAGATAATTTAATGCTAGTGGTAAACGATATCCTAATGTTTGGCATCCATAGTTCTGACTGCTAACAACAACAACCAGTGTAATTTGCATGGGTATGGGAGGTATTCATAAAATACCACTGGAGATAAATATTTTCCAAGTGCCTCTTTTGCTCATTTCTACATGTGCATAATTTGCATAATTAGTATTTACATATACGAGTTAAATGCAGTTATAATTCCTTGTCTAATTATTTGTTTTGTCAAGTGTCTCCAAGGTGAATTAAAAACAAGGTGAACTTAAAAAAAATTGGAAGAACATGTTTCTCAAGGACGACTAGTTTTTTATGGTTAGTTCATGTAGTAGGCCCCCATACTAGTAATGTAATTAATATGCGAGTAGACTGTGGCAGAATACCTCTATAACGTGAAATGAGACCCATGGCTTTAGAAATCGATGGTTTCTGTAGTTGTGCCATCATATTTTCTGAGAATACTACCCTGAGTGATCTAAATGATTTTATGCATTAAATTTATTGTGACATAAAATAAAGAGCCAAGTTCACTGCACTTCATATTTTTGGGGCAAGAAAGTATTTCCTTAGATTTATCGACATTAACTTTGAGTCCATTTTCACATGACCAAACTTCCAGCTGTCCTAGCAAAATGTTTGCCTTAATTGTTAGATCACTGCGAGAATCTCGAGAAAGGTGTATCGTCTGCATAAATTATAAAACTAGAATTAAAGAGTTCATGTTAGCAATGCCATGAATGTGTACTGGGAACAATAGCAGGCATAGAATGCTGCCTTGATGTACGCCACAGGGAAAATTTCGCATTGCTGACTTGTGTTTATTTAATTGTACATATTGCTGCATCCGTGACAAGTAGGACTTCATTAAAAGTAATGATTTGCTTAGTATTCTGTAATACTTAAGCTTTATGAACAGACTATTATGATTTAGGCAATCAAATGCTTTCATAAAATCTAGAAATATCCATAGTATTATGTTCCCGCGCTCCAAATTAGTTATATATATATATATATATATATATATATTGTTGAAATTATGACAGGTCAAAAAGAACCGACTGCTTCGTTTGAGGCGAACAAAACAACTAAACTTTATTTTGATTGTGATGCTCGTTGCCGAGCGAGTTCGGAGGAGCACAAGGTTGCCCGTTGACGAAAAGAATGAGGCTAAAGTTGGCAGTTTCGTCATACTCCCCCCGGAATGAGCTTCAGGTCATTCGTCCATGTATTCCATGGGGTACAACAGTTTAATCAGTCTTCTCAATGTGGTTCCATTACGCATGCGCACCATGCAAGCTCTGATTCTTCCATCTCGTCCGAGAAGAACTTCTGACACTTGTCCAGTTTTCCAAAGTTGCCTCGGTAGATGGTGTTTGTGGACTAAAACGAGAGTTCCTTTTTTCAGTGCACTTGACGAATTAGGCACAGCAAAATGTGCTGATCGGAGACTCGTCAGGTACTCATTTTGCCAGCGACGCCAAAATTAGTCGACCATCCTTTGGTGGTAGTGCCAACAACGAGTGAGTTGACCAGGAAGCTGAGCCACCTCTGTAGCGGAACCACTGTCAGAAAGAGTGGTCAGTCGCTTTCCCACTAGAAAGTGGGATGGTGCTAGAGGTTCAGGTTCGCTCGCCTCCGTGTAGACGTAGGTCAAGGGTCTAGAGTTGATGACAGCTTCGATTTCAGTTAGGATTGTTGTGAGCTCCTTGAAGTTGCAGTAGCTGTTTCTGAAGACCTTCTTCAACAATGTTTTCACGGACTGAACCATTCTTTCCCAGAATCCTCCCCACCAAGCAGCTTTCTCAGCTATAAATTTCCAGCGGATCTGGTGGCTTGTGAAGAACTTATGAATTTCTTCTCCTCTTATTGTTGTCCATAGTTGTTTTAGATCCTTAGAAGTGCGCTGGAATGTCGTGGCGTTGTCAGAAAAGATCACTCGACAAACTCCTCTTCTCGAGATAAATCTTCGGAATGCCATCAGGAAGTTTGAGGTGGACATGTTGGTAACCAATTCAAGGTGTATTGCCCGAGTCACTGCACACTTGAAAATAACGATGTAAGACTTCCGGTTATTTCCTTGATTCTTTATGTTCAGTGGGCCAGCAAAATCTACACCGGTAACATCAAAGGGTGGAGCTTGTGTCACCCTCTCACGAGGCAGAGGAGCCAAGCTGCGACTGGTTCAGTAGCAGCTTGGCTGTTGAAACGGTTGCAAGTCGCACATTTCTTAAGCACCTTTTTCACCATTTGCCTTCCCCGCATGATCCAGTACATTTCCCTCAATTCGGTAAGAGTCTCCAGTGCGCCTGCATGCAGGAGACGGCGGTGGGTTGCGCTGATCGTTAGCTCTGAGAAGGGATGTCTTGACGGTAGGATAACAGAATGCTTCACGTTGTGGGACAACTCAACTGCACTGAGCCTTCCTCCCACTCTCAGCACTCCATCGTCGTCGTAGATGACGCTGAGATCACGTATCGGAGAATCGCTTGGCATGTGTGTCGAGCGGCGAAGACACTGGAGTTCCTCTTGGAAGGCCTCGAATTGTACTTGAAGAATCAAACAAGTATGTGCCTTTTGAACTTCCTCTGTCGTAATAGGTCCTTCATATTTATGGCCGGGGTGCTTGGTGTTGTGGAAAAATCGCAAAACCCAGGCTGTCACACTGACCAGTCTAGAGAGAGAGCTATATTTCTGCAGAGGCAAGATAGATTCCTTTACAGTCACGTTGTGAACGCAAAGGGTTCTTCTTTCCTCCTCTGCGATGATCATGTCAGCGGTGCCTTCATGCCTTGGCCAGCAAGTAGATGGCTTCGATAGCCAAGCAGGTCCATTCCACCAAAGTGTGTTCTACTTGAGTGCCTGAGCTGTGACTCCCCTTGTCAAAAGGTCTGCGGGATTTTCGATCCCAGAACAGTGATTCCAGATGTCCGTATCCGATCGCTGCTGAATTTCCAACACTCTGTGGGCGACAAAGGGTTTCCATTGTTGTGCGGGACCTCGCACCTATTGCAGCGCAATAGATGAATCAGCCCACAGATACCATTTGGCTATTGGAAGGCTCAGTGACCGCTCCAAATATTCCCTCAGTCGAGCACCTATCACCATGCCCATCAATTCCAGTCTTGGAAGATAAATTCTCTTAATTGGTGCTACTCGGGACTTTGAGAGGACCAAAGTAACCTTTGCTTCCTTGACCCTGCAGATGCGCAAATATACAACTGCGCCGTAAGCTTTGGGGCTGCCATCTGTGAAGACGTGTACTTCCTTCCAGCTATCGTTGGGTAAGCTACCATATCGTCTTGGCACTGCTATGTCCGTTAAATGGTGTAACTGGGTGTGCCACTGCGTCCAAGTTGCTTTGACTTCTTCAGGCAGAGGGGAGTACCGCTCAATACCCAATTCCCACAGTGCTTGAAACATCAACTTGGTTGTAACTGTGACCAGAGAAATGAGACCAAGTGGGTCATATATACGAGCCGATGCTTGAAGAATTAATCGTTTGGTGTTGCTGTTTCGGTCTAGGAAATCTAAGATGCTAGGTGGAAAATGCTAGGTGATCTCTGTCCTTATCCCATACAAGTCCGAGGACCCGTGAGACACTTGTTGTTAGACATTCCACGTAGCCAAGGGCGCATCCGGTTCCTTCATCGTTGAACAGCTGTTGCAGCTTCTTGGAATTGGATTTCCACTTATGCAGTGTCATGCTTGCTCGATTCATGATATCTAGTGCCCCTCGGTAGAAAACTGTAGCCTTCTCCACTGTGTTCGCTCCTGTTATGAGGTCATCCACGTAAAGGCTCTCACTGATGGTTTTTCTTATTTCTGGATAATCTCCTGTCATGGAGAGAAGGTGGCGCACGGTGGCTGCGAGGAGGAATGGACTACTTGTCATGCCAAAAGGGACGTGTGTCATTCTCCAGACCTAAATAGGAGGCTCTGGGTCTTCCTTCATTGGAAGATGTGCATACCAAAAAAATCGGAGGGCATCGCGATCCGCCGGTTGCACCGAAATTTGCAGAAATGCCTTTTCAGTGTCTGCACTTAATCCAATACAATGAATTCTGAAGTTCAGGAAAACCTTAAATAAATCTGGATTCAAGTTCGGTCTTGGTTCTAGGGCTTCGCTCAGAGATATACAACCTGCATCGTGAGAAGATGCGTCAAAGACGACTCTAATCTTGGTCGAAAGACTGTTAGGTCTAAAAACTGCACGATGAAGCATGTAGTATAATCTGCTTTCATCATTGTTGCTTTCTTGGCATGGAAGTCGTTCTGCGAACCCTTGTTCCAGGCACTGACGGATAGCTTTGTCATACTTGATCAGTATCATCTCACTTCATTAACTTCTTCGTGAGATTAGTCAAGCGCTTCTTTGCAACAGCTTTATTATCGGCGAGTTGCATGTTCAAGGGTTTCCAGGGCAGTGCTACCTCATAGCGATTGTCCATTTTCTCTACCAATGCCGAAAATGTGCTCATGACTTCTTTGCTTTCTTCGTTCATTTGGGCACAAGAGTCGATAATTCCAATGCTCTCAAGTTCCCAGAACGATTTAAGCTCCTTGGACAAGCTGGCTGTGTCGGCGAAAACTCTGGCACGAAACACTGCCACGGTTAAGCAGTAGGCAGCTGAGCTACTGCTGGGAATCGCTCCTTGTAGAGTCCAGCCAAATTCGGTCTTTACCGCGACTAGTGCGCCTTGCAGCTTCATGACTTCACCACACATCAAAATCCAGTAATAATCGGCACCAATAAGAATGTAGATCCCGCTTTCCATCAAATGGGCTGGCACAGCAGTCATGTCTGCCAGTTCATCCATGTCCGCTTGCACCTCTTTTAGGATGTCCTCAGGAACGTGAAGCCGATCAGAGCAGATCTCCGGTATTTCCAGAGCTTCGATAAAGTGCTCTTTAGGGTCGTATTGACTTCTTAGCCAAATTTTTACTCTTCTGCGCGTTCTTTCATAATGTTTCCTGCTCCTCCGAATGGGTAGATTGTGATGTCCTCTTCACCTACGACCTCTAGTTACAGTTCACGTGAAAGCCTTTTAGTGACAAAGCTTCGTTGGCTACCCTTGCAAAGAGCAGGCGAGTGAGCGCTCTTCTTCGTCCCTCTGCCCATACTTGAGCGGTTTGGAGCAGCACAGTTGGTACCTTTTCAGATTTTTTTTTCTGTGCAAGAGTGCAACTCTGTGGCTTTGTTCTCGGGTGGCTTCCATGTCGGGTCACACATCTTAGTCAGATGTCTTCTGCCACATTCCTTGCATTTTATTCTTTTGTTGCGGCATTCCCTTTAAGTGTGCCCTTTTATGCAGCATCGGAAGCACCGACCAGCTGCAGTGAGCCTTTTCTTCTTTTCATCCAATGAGATCTTCGCCAGACAATTGTGAGTGGCATGATCTTTTGCAGCACAGAATGCACATGGATTGGACTGCTTCGAAGCACCCGCAGAAAAAAAGAGAAGCTGCTGGCCCTTTTTGAGGTTTGCTCTTTTCTTTGTCTCAATGTTTTGATTCTCTGGCTGTGAGATTACCAGGTTGCAGTGCCTTTTCCCTGCTCTCTACTTCTGTTTTAAGAAACGCTCGCAAACTCTTGATGCGGATCCTGTCATCTTTGCTTGCAGCGGAAAGTCATTTGTGGTATCCGAAAACAAAATCGGTTGGCAGCATTTGCAGGAGTGCAGAGAGCAGGGCGCCGTAACTGTCTCTTTTGACTTCGAGCGCCATGAGACCAGCGATATTGCGTTGCAGGTGGTCATAGAGTCGACGTAGGCCGATGTGCTCTGCGTTCTGTATCGTTGGCAAGTCGAGTAACTGAGTCAGGTGTTCTTGAATCAGCACGTCTCATCGACCGAAGCGCTCTTTGAGAAGTTCGATGACAGTGGTGTAATTTGCCCTAGTCGCTTGAATGCCGGCAATGGCCGCTGTGGCTTTTCCCAAAAGCACCGATCGCAAGTACAGAAACTTCTCTGCGTTGAAGAGGCCATCGTTTCCGTGCACTGCTTGCTCGAACTGCTGCCAGAAGGACTGCCACTCCGTGGCGGTGCCGCTAAATCGTTGTAACTCGAGCTTCGGCAGTTTCACTATGCACTTTGCCCCCACCGGAGGGTCGTCGGTCTGCGCCTGTGTCGCCCCCATTTCTGCTTGTTTTGTTAGCAGGTCTTTTTCTGCTTCTTGGCGGAGTTTTGCCATGTGTGCGACGATACGGTTGTTGTATTCTATGGTCCGCACATAATTTTGCTCTGCGTCTTGGTCTTGCACTAAGGGCTCGATGGCTGCGTCCACCTCGTTTAGCTGTATTTGGAGGGCGCTAAGCCTCGCAGACAATACATTAAGAGCTCCTTCGTCTGCATGACTCTCCAAGAATAAGTCTGCTTCAGAAATCAGTTTAGTCACTTGAGTTCTCAATGCACTTCTTTTCAGTTTGAACCGTTCCATCGTGGCATCTATGTTTACAGTTCGCTTACCGCGATGGGGCTTGAGTCGTGGTGTCGGTTTCGGTAGGGTGTGGCGTCTCTAGGCCTTGTTGTTGAAGGCGCGCCTCGTCGACCGTTTTCTGCCCGAGAATCGTTGCTGGTTTTCCCCGAGCTCGTTGTGGTGTCGACGTCTGTTGACCTCGTTGCCTCAATGGGAAGTTCGATCATTTCTCCCGGGTTTTAGCACCAAATGTTGAGGAAATTATGATAGATCAAAAAGAACCGACTGCTTTGTTTGAGGTGAACAAAACAACTAAACCTTATTTTGATAGTGATACCCGTTGCCGAGCGAGTTCGGAGGAGCACAAGGTTGCCCATTGACGAAAAGAATGAGGCTAAAGTTGGCAGTATACATATATATATATATATATATATATATATATATATATATATATATATATATATATATATATACACACACACACACACACACTCCCAAGGTTCTACTAGGACACATAAATACCCAGGAAAGTGGATGGGGAAACAGCGCCGCGGTAGCTCAATTGATAGAGCATCGCACGCGAAATGCGAAGGTTATGGGTTCGGTTCCCACCTGCGGCAAGTTGTTTTTTCATCCACTTTAATTTCCATTAATTTATCGTTTCATTATTTCTTTTATTAAGCACAAGTAATTTCCCCTATGTTGTCCTTGATGTCAGTGTTTGTTGGCTTCTTATGATATGACTATATATATATATATATATATATATATATATATATATATATATATATATATATATATATATATATATATATATATTTTGGTGTAGCAGTGCCAGTTCTGTTGATTGGTTCTTCTGGGAGCCATACTGAGAGTTGGTAATAGCACTGTGTTTGTCTAAAAAACTATTCAAATCGTTTTAGAATGAACTTTTTGAAAAGTTTTCAGCATAGTGGCGTTTAATTACCTAAAACACACTTCTTATCTTTTTTTTATGAATAACCACAACTCTTGCAATTTGTATTTTTGGTAGAAAGAATGGCTGTTGCTGTGCATACATTCATAAATATATTGAGGGGTGTCAAAATTGCATAAATGACATGCTTAAGAGGACGTACCTGTATTTTGTCTGCATCGCATGAGGTGCTATTCTTCAGCTCTAGAAGTACTGAAACAACTTGGAATGCGGTGAGAGGCTATAAAAACAAAGAAGGACACCTATTGGTTTTTATGTCAGGTATACTAGCAGTAGGAGTCAGTTTGTGTGTGATAAACTTACTAAACTCATCAGCCAGATGACTATCCTTGTATTCATCACCAATAATAATTTTGTCTAGGTTTCTGGCGGGGCTGTAGCTATCAAGAGACCAAAGCTTGCTCCAAATTTTGTCAGGGTGGACGAATGCGGTCTCAAAGTACATTTCATAATATTGCCTTTATCATTTTGTAGATCAGTGTTTAATTTATTTCTGTATTGCCTGAACAGCTCGAGGATTGAAAGATCTCTAGAGTCCACAAATAATTGATTCAGCTGCTTCTTTTTTTTATCCATGCATGAAGCCCACATGATATCCATGCTTACCTTTTTTTTTTTTTGCTTTGCATTTCAAGTTTGGAAAGAAGTATTTCTTGTAGGCGAGGCAAAATATTTGCCCTGTCCGCATCTTTTTCCAACAAAAAAACATTGTCCAGCTAACACTAAGGATAATAGCATTATGTTTCGTGGGGAACTTACGGTTATGTGTAAAGACAACCAATATTCTGGACAGCCGTCAGCTCCACATTCGATATCTAGACTCTGTCTGTGGCTGTAGTGTACGCTGACTCTGCCGACATTATCTCCTTTGGAAACCCCAACAAGATATCAAGTATGGCCTCAGAGATTACATGTTAGACTGTAATCCCTGGGGCCTTGCCTTGATCGCAGCACTATGCCTCAGAGATTTAATTGCAGATGCCGATCTTGAGGGCTTTGCCTGAATTATAGGTTGTGTCAACATCGCAATCATCACATCCTGTTCTGTCAACCCTGCACATTTCCTGCTCTCAACGTTCTGTTTGTCGAGCTTGCCTTTCGGACACCGTTCCACTATTCTGTTCTTGTTTGTTTAGTTTGCATTCCAGACTGCGCTCTGCTGGCTCCAAGGAGTCTTTCTCATGAAATAATTGACAGGCTGCGTCAAATGGCACCAACAGTGCCCTCACAGTCTGACTCGGAATGAGTCTCGAGTCGCAGTCCAAATGACTCCACAACTGAAGAGCCTGAACCCACCACTTACCATAATGTGCTCAAATGCGAACGTCATTGATGGCTGCGGGTTGCTGATTTTTGCCGCCATTACATTTGAAGACCTTGTAGATGTCGATAGTGTGGTGTTGTCGTGTGCCGAACTGAACGATGGCGATATATTTGAGCATGTTCTCCCACTGTTAAACAGCAACCATAACTTGGATGATGATGATGATGTCCCATAGGCTCTGAAGCCTTCAAATGAGGACTCGAGCCATTGCAGTTCTTGCATTGGCATACAGTGACAGCATGAAAGTGGCAGAAATACAGGTGTACTTGGTTGCACGTAAGTGGAAGTGCATGCAGCAATGAATCGACCTCTTATTCGTTGCACAGGGGCCACCTTGAAACGTAAATAAAACTAATGTTTTTGGATACATTCCCCACGGAGTCCGAATTATCGGTCGTCGACTGTATACCTTTCTTTTTTCGCAAAAAACTGCCATCAAAATTGGTTTAGATGCTATGGTCACATGAAGCACACTGAGTTGAGGTCCTCTGGCAGTTGCTACTGTTGTGTGCACGCTGTGGTGGTACTGGGTTCTTCTCATGTTAGAGTTGCCATACGCCATGCGAGAAGGATGGAGCAGCAACGCGAGCGGCAGCTGGCCAACTGCAAGTTGAGCGCCCCTGAAGTTGTATCTGCAGATTGTTTTCAAGATTACTTACAAGATTGCAGTTGCTACCAGAGTCATTTCTTCGTGCGTTGCCTTCCCGCCCGCTTTTTTTCCTTGTGTGCAATTTGGTTCACTGTCACATGCTTTCACTCGCACATACAGCATACGGTGCGCCGGGACGTTATCACCCTTGGACTTTATACAGAACATCATGGCCACCATGACAGCAGAAATGTGTCTGGAGTGTCCATATCATTGCTTGCGCGTGACCTGCATTCACTAAGGGAAACATCACTGTATTCATTTTAAATCATCGAATGAACAGGTGCGTCTTAAACACCGGTGCGACTTGTATACATTCCTTTAGGAAAACTGCCGTTTTGAGGAAGGTGCGACATATAGACCGGAAAATATGGTAGTTAAAGTCTGTCATCAGTTGGCCAAGTTTCTGATACCATAATAATTCGGTTCTTGCAGTGCTCGCAAAGACAGGGCCAAAGAGATGTGCACTGGGCAGTTCATGTCCAGTGCACTTCTTTGTCCTCATCGTTGTGAGCGTTGCAAGAACTGAAAGATCGAAAATTGAGGGGTCCTCGGCCACGACGTAGAGCCTGGCCGCGGAAGAACTTGAGCCTGCTGCAGCACACCCCCGCCGCGTACCCTTGCGACGGCTACCCTGGCTGCGGGCTTGTGTGGTACCTGAGCTTGAACCAGGCTGCTGCTGCTGTTTGCTGTTCGCCCTCCCCCTTCGGCATACACGTGCCAGGTGCCCAGTTTTCCCGCATGAGAAGCATTGTGCTTGAGAGGACTGGCACTGTGAGGGGGAATGGGCATAACCACAGCGACTGCAGATACTGCCCTTTGTCGCCAACTTGTTGACCGTCGCTTTCGACGACGGTGAGCCAGTCGCACGGGAAATCTCGCCGGTGTCCTTGGCGACAGCTTCCATTGCCAGCGCTACCTTCATGGTGTCATCCAGCGACGGGTCGGGAAGCTCCAGCAATCTCGTCTGCATGGCAGGGTTTTTGATACCGCAGATGGAACGGTCCCGGAGCAGCGAGTCCAGCTGGTCCCCGAAAACGCAGGCACTCGCTAACCCTCATAGTGCAGCAACAAACTGCCCGAGGGTCTCTCCTTCCCGGCGGCTCCGGTTGTTGAAGCGGAAACGCTTCATTAGTGTGGACGGTGCTGGGTTTAAATGTGAGCGCAGTATGGCTAGCAGCTCACTCAGCGTCTTAACATGCGGCGTGGCTGGCTTGTGAAGGTCAGGCAGGAGACTGAAGACGCAGGTCCCGCAGCTGGCCAGGGAAATGTCGCGCTGTTTGGCCTCGAGTGTGGTGTTTGCCCGGAAGAACACGTGGACTTGTTCCTCATAAATTGGCCAGGAGGACCCATCTCCCTCGAACAGCTCGAGCCTTTTGTACAGCGGCATGGCGGCAGCAACGGGGGGCAGTGTTTTGCCACTCGCAGCAGCGAACCATGGGTACTCGTTGCCAGTGTCACGATCCGCCCGGGTTCGTGAACAAGGGAGGGCTCCAGGCACCCTCCGTTAGACGGACGCTCCACAGCGTGGTGGTAATGAACGATGACTGACCGCCGAGCAGCTGTGCTCGTCGGTGTTCATTGCAGTGCAGTGACCATTGTTGCCTACCAAGCCTGCGGGCCAACGAATATTATGCCCGAGGGGGCGCCACATGCTTGTTACAGTACAATGTTCTCGAGCTTTTCAGGACGTAGAATAATAGCCAATCACTTTGAGTGGCCGTCCTAGCTTTGTGTCTCGATATAGAATGGCCCCTGTACCGTATTGTGAAGCATAGCTTGAATGGCTTGTGGAAGTACAGGATCCGACGACATAGCTTCAACAAGGTACTTGTACACTTTCTCGCACTCTTCACTCCACTTAAATGGCACATCCTTCTGTGCCAGCTTGGTGAGACATCGTGTCTTCGCAGCGTAATCTGTGAGGAACACATGAAAATGACTGGCGAGTCCAAGGAAAACACTGAATGAGTGTAGGTCATATGGCTTGACAAGCTTCTTCATCCTTTGTAGAGACTCCTCTTTTGTTGTTTTAGTTTTGCCGTCAAAAACTCTTCCTAGAAAACAACATTCGTCTGAAAAAATTCACTCTTGTTCTTGTTAATCTTTAACTTTGACTTGCTGAGGGCTTCTAACACGCATGAAAGGTGTTTTTCATTTTCTTCTCTTGTATGTGAGTATATGATGATGTCGTCAATGTCTATGTTAGAAAACGTTCCCAGGAACTCATCAAGAATGCCATTCATCATTTTCTGAAACCAAGCTCCAGAATTCTTCCAAACGAATGGTAAGCAGTTGTACTCGTACTCATCGAAAGGTGTTACAAAAGCAGTGTACTGCTTGTAATCTTCTTGTAGGGGCACCTGCCAGAGTATCCTTTACAGAGGTCGATCCGAGAGGAAAAATCTGATCCACCAGTTTCATTGATGATCTCGTCTATTCGGGGCGTGGGAAAAGGAAGCAAATCAGTCTGGCTGTTTATTTGCTGGTAATCTGTGCAGAGGCTAATTCGAGTTCTTACCATCCTGTGGTCACTGCAGCGCACCTTGCCGAGCACGTCCACATCTTGTATGATGCCAGGGTTAGCGCAGAGTATGAAGTCTATTTCATTTCTAGTCTCGCCGTTCGGGCTCCTCCACGTCCACTTTCGGCTATCCCGCTTGCGGAAGAAGGTATTCATTATCCTCATATTATTCTGTTCTGCAAACTCTACTAATAACTCTCCCCTGCTATTCCTAGTGCCTATGCCATATTCCTCCACTGCCTTGTCTCCAGCCTGCTTCTTGCCTACCTTGGCATTAAAGTCGCCCATTAGTATAGTGTATTTAGTTTTCACTCTCCCCACCGCCGATTCCACGTCTTCATAGAAGCTTTCGACTTCCTGGTCATCATGACTGGATGTAGGGGCGTAGACCTGTACAATCTTCATTTTGTACCTCTTATTAAGTTTCACAACAAGACCTGCCACCCTCTCGTTAATGCTATAGAATTCCTGGATGTTACCAGCTATATTCTTATTAATCAGGAATCCGACTCCTAGTTCTCTTCTATCCGCTAAGCCCCGGTAGCACAGGACGTACCCGCTATTTAGCACTGTATATGCTTCTTTCGGCCTCCTAACTTCACTGAGCCCTATTATATCCCATTTACTGCCCTCTAATTCCTCCAATAGCACTGCTAGACTCGCCTCACTAGATAACGTTCTAGCGTTAAACGTTGCCAGGTTCATATTCCAATGGCGGCCTGTCCGGAGCCAGTGATTCTTAGCACCCTCTGCTGCGTCACAGGTCTCACTGCCACCGTGGTCAGTTGCTTCGCAGCAACTGCTGGGGACTGAGGGCCGGGGTTTGATTGTTGTGTTCATAGGAGGTTGTGGCCAAGTACTGCACCAGGGTGGCCAATCCTGCTCTGGTGAGGGAGTGCGTTACCGGTTCTGGTCACCGGGATCAGGCCACACTCCAGGCCTCTTTGTGCAATTTTATCAACACGCGGATTTTTTTTTTTTTTCAATCCGGTGGAAAATTGCCGGCACCGGGATTCGAACCACGGACCTCTTGCACGCGAGGCGGGTGTTCTACCTCTACGCCACTGAAACTGGTACATAAGAAGCCGATCAATAAGTTAGCGGTAAGAGGGAAAATAGAGGAATTCCAGATCAAGCTACAGAACAGGTATTCAGCTTTAACTCAGGAAGAGGACCTTAGTGTTGAAGCAATGAACGACAATCTTGTGGGCATCATTAAGGAGTGTGCAATGGAAGTCGGTGGTAACTCCGTTAGGCAGAATACCAGCAAACTATCGCAGGAGACGAAAGATCTGATCAATAAACGCCAATGTATGAAAGCATCTACCCCTACAGCTAGAATAGAACTGGCAGAACTTTCGAAGTTAATCAACAAGCGTAAGACAGCTGACATAAGGAAGTATAATATGGATAGAATTGAACATGCTCTCAGGAGCGGAGGAAGCCTAAAAACAGTGAAGAAGAAACTAGGAATTGGCAAGAATCAGATGTATGCGTTAAGAGACAAAGCCGGCAATATCATTACTAATATGGATGAGATAGTTCAAGTGGCTGAGGAGTTCTATAGAGATTTATACAGTACCAGTGGCACCCACGACGATAATGGAAGAGAAAATAGTCTAGAGGAATTCGAAATCCCGAAGGTAACGCCGAAAGAAGTAAAGAAAGCCTTAGGAGATATGCAGAGGGGGAAGGCAGCTGGGGAGGATCAGGTAACAGCAGATTTGTTGAAGGATGGTGGACAGATTGTTCTAGAGAAACTGGCCACCCTGTATACGCAATGCCTCATAACCTCGAGCGTACCGGAATCTTGGAAGAACGCTAACATAATCCTAATCCATAAGAAAGGGGACGCCAAAGACTTGAAAAATTATAGACCGATCAGCTTACTGTCCGTTGCCTGCAAAGTATTTACTAAGGTAATTGCAAATAGAATCAGGAACACCTTAGACTTCTGTCAACCAAAGGACCAGGCAGGATTCCGTAAAGGCTACTCAACAATAGACCATATTCACACTATCAATCAAGTGATAGAGAAATGTGCAGAATATAACCAACCCTTATATATAGCTTTCATTGATTACGAGAAAGCGTTTGATTCAGTCGAAACCTCAGCAGTCATGGAGGCATTACGGAATCAGGGTGTAGATGAGCCATATATAAAAATACTGGAAGATATCTATAGCGGCTCCACAGCCACCGTAGTCCTCCATAAAGCAAGCAACAAAATCTCAATAAAGAAAGGCGTCAGGCAGGGAGATACGATATCTCCAATGCTATTCACAACGTGTTTACAGGAGGTATTCAGAGACCTGGATTGGGAAGAATTGGGGATAAAAGTTAATGGAGAATACCTTAGTAACTTGCGATTCGCTGATGATATTGCCTTGCTTAGTAACTCAGGGGACCAATTGCAATGCATGCTCACTGACCTGGAGAGGCAAAGCAGAAGAGTGGGTCTAAAAATTAATATGAAGAAAACTAAAGTAATGCTTAACAGTCTCGGGAGAGAACAGCAATTTACAATAGGCAGCGAGGCACTGGAAGTCGTAAGGGAATACATCTACTTAGGGCAGGTAGTGACGGCGGATCCGGATCATGAGACGGAAATAATCAGAAGAATAAGAATGGGCTGGAGTGCGTTTGGCAGGCATTCCGAAATCATGAACAGCAGGTTGCCGTTATCCCTCAAGAGAAAAGTATATAATAGCTGTGTCTTACCAGTACTCACCTACGGGGCAGAAACCTGGAGGCTTACGAAAAGGGTTCTACTCAAATTGAGGACGACACAACGAGCTATGGAAAGAAGAATGATAGGTGTAACGTTAAGAGATAAGAAAAGAGCAGATTGGGTGAGGGAATAAACGCGAGTTAATGACATCTTAGTTGAAATCAAGAAAAAGAAATGGGCATGGGCAGGACATGTAATGAGGAGGGAAGATAACCGATGGTCATTAAGGGTTACGGACTGGATCCCAAGGGAAGGGAAGCGTAGCAGGGGGCGGCAGAAAGTTAGGTGGGCGGATGAGATTAAGAAGTTTAAGGGACGGCATGGCCACAATTAGTACATGACCGGGGTTGTTGGAGAAGTATGGGAGAGGCCTTTGCCCTGCAGTGGGCGTAACCAGGCTGATGATGATGATGATGATGTGCAGAGGCGAAATGAGCCATCGTCTTTCGGTACTATGGCCATTGGTGACACAAAAGTGGATGTTGAAGGCCTTATAATACCAGCATTTAGCATTTGCTGTAGTTCGGCCTTTAGTCGGATCTTTTTCTCATGGGAGAGACTGTATGGCTTTTTACCCGCTACTGTGACGTCACGAAGCTTAAAAGGTACTTCGAGGACAACTGCTGCTGGCGGGTATGTCTCAACACAAATAATTTCGGGAAAATTTGTCAGCATCTCATCAGCATTTCTAACTATTTGATGTGAATTTTCAATCCCACACAAATTAGCCTTAAATGATCCATCAATGGTTACTTCGTCTCACCAAGAAATATTAAACTTCAATCATTTCATATCGGGTCTAGATAAAATAAACACAAAGTCAACATTCTGCATGACAAGGGCATCTACTTTCAGGTGATGTCCACCAAATCCAACTTCTGCTTCTGTCCAGTGTTGCAACGTTCTAGTTTTTCCATTATAGCTTTGAACACTAACTATTCTTCCTTCATACACCTTGCTTGGTTGGACGAGTTCCTGATTTAGCAGGCTTACGGATGCTCCAGTATCAACCACAGAGTCCACACTTTTTTCATTTACTATCATTTTAACAAATAAGAGATTTGATTTCAAAAGGTACAGTCAAACCTGGATATAACAAAAATGAAAGAAGTTCGTAATTTTTCGTTATATTCAGGTTTTCGTTACATGCAGTTTCGGGTTAAGACTGGTAAGGATCATGCCAAAATGAAATAAAAATGCGACAGATATCAATTGAAGTGAACTTGCCATTCAAAGAATTTATTTAATAGAGAAAAACTGCGTAATTTTTGCTTGCTGTTTTTGCCCGATCGAAGCCACTACTTGGTGCTCCAAAGAAACTAAGGCATCCAGGGCTGCTTCATCATCCTGCGAGCCGACGAAACGGCGCAGAACGTCCACCGCGTCCATCAGTTCCCTCGCGGTAGGCACCACACAAGACGTGTCAGGCTCTGACGAACCGTCACCTTCAAGGCTATCTTTAACTGTTTCCACAAGTGCCACATCAGTCATCTCTTCCGTAGACACGGCGCTGTTGGCCACAAACAAAAAATCGCACAGTTCGGCACCATCGGGCACCCCACCGTTCATGCGTAGTTCATCCCACGCTTCTGCGACCTCGGGTGAACTTGAAGGTTCGTCTTCAGGGACTGTAGCTTGAATGGCCTGATTTACTTGAGCCTTGGCAAAGCAATTGGCGATCACTTGTGATCCGATCTCTTGCCACGATGCAGCAAGCATTTGGATTGCTTGGCTGATATCCACTTTCGTCGGCCATTCAAGGTGGATGTCCAGGAGCATCTTTTGTATCAATCGACGGTGGTAGCAGCATTTAAAGCTGTTAATAATCCCTTTGTCTAAAGGTTGCATGAGAGAAGTGCAGTTAGGTGGCAAATACTGCAGCTCGACGTTCGAAAGCTGTAGGCCTTCCACATGGTGTGCGGTGCAGTTGTCAAGCAGCAAACAAATGCTGCGGCCTTGTCGTTTGACATCTTGGTTGAGCTCCTTCAGCCAGTCGGAAAAAATTGCCCGCGACATCCACGCTTTAGAGTTTGCCACATATTTTACTGGCATCCGCCTTGTTCCTTTAAAACATCTGGGCTGGGCATTGCGGCCAATAACCAATGGGATTCGCTTGTCGCTGCCATCAGTGTTGGCGCAAAGCAAAACCGTCACACGGAGTTTACTTTGCTTTCCACCGCGGCAGTCTTCTCCCTTTAGTGACAACGTGCGGCTCGGTAACATTTGATAAAACAGGGCCGTCTCATCAGCATTATAAATGTCGGCAGCTTCATAGCAGCTGAAAATGCCGGGAAGCTTCTCGGCCACCCACGAGGCAGCAGCATCGCTGTCTGCGGAAGCAGACTCACCACATATCACCTTTCCGACGACACCGTGCCGGCTTTTAAATCCTTGTAGCCAGCCGTTACTCGCTTTGAAGTCGTCGTGGCCCAGGATGCAAGCAAAACCTATGGCTTTCTGCTGCAAAATCGCGCCACTTATGGGCACGTTTTGTGCTCGTCTGTCCAAAAACCATGCAAACACGGCGTTGTCCACATCAGCATAGGTCGACATCTTCATTTTTTTCTTCTTGGCACTTGTGCCCTACTCCATTGCAGTGCGGATGCTTTGTTCTGCAGCAAGAATGGTTGACAGGGAGCTGGCTGGTATGTTGAAGCGGGCAGCGACATCCTTCTTTTTTTCGCCGGCGGTAACAGCATTCAAAATCGAGAACTTATCTTCAAGCGACAAAACTTTGCGTTTCTTCACAGCGGAACTCATCGCAACGAACCGACACCGTAAACACACACCTCGATGATCTGCGCCGCGAATTCGTTACATCAAGGTCAACCGCCGCAACGCGTTCGTTACATGGAGGTCGCCTATACATGGGCTTCAATGGGGGATGTGTTGGGGAATTGAAAAATTTCGTAAAATCCAGGAATTCGTTACATAGAGGTTCAACTGTATACATTTTTCATCGTTTCACAATGGTCGGATTCGGTATTAAAATAATCTACCGTTTTGCCATGTGCGTCAATGCTCAGTGGTAGAGTACTATGCCTTTTGATGGGACCATTACCATAATCAGACAATTGCTGGACACATATTTAAGGCAAGCAAGTAAGTCATCCGTGGAGGTTCGATGGTGTACACGAACCTCTCTTTGCGATTCGTTAGTCATGCATTGAATTATCAGCAGAAGGATTGCAGAGTCTGGTAGATTAGGGTCGGCAATGTAGAGTAAATGCCTCTTCTCGAAAAAATAATCCATTACTGTCCCTTCTCTGTGTCTGAAAGCTGTTGCGTTGTCCTATCTGTCAACCGATTTCGCTCAAAAGCGGAAAGAAAACTATCTATCCATTTGTGTCATGAATCGTGGCATTGACTTGTGATTCGCATGTCCCACCATTTTCTGGCATTGCCAGATAAAAAACGGTGCATGTTACACACTTTGTCGTCCAATGAAGTCCAGTGGTTTTGCACACATACGCGTTCATAAAATCTAAACCACAAAGTGGCGGCTTTGGACGCCTCATCGAAACTATCAGGCTTAATCTCTTCTCTATGTGGTTTCTGTGCTCTTAGTGAGTCGCAAACTGCTTTGAGAATCAGTCGCTGTTGCTCATACTGCGTGGTCTGCTGCCACACCAGCGCTTGCAACAAGGCGTTATTCGTTTGCTCAGTCTCGTTCTTGGAATCTATCTTTGAATGTCCCGGAAACATAATCTCAAATTCAGACATAGAAGCATCGATTTGTACCGCGCCTTTCTCAACGAGGGCCGCTTCATTCGGTTGACTCTTCTCAGTGATGATGTGAAGCAGTTCCGATGAAGTCGCTGATTCCCGAAGAAGCACTGGATCTTCGCCATCAAGCTGGTAGGTCTTCACAGTCGCCTGCCCATCTGTTCTTCTTACGAACGTTACTTAAAGCCACATGGTCGGCCGTGCCAAATATAAAGTACGAGTTAAAATACGCTAATTTAAACAACATAATCTCAATAATAACATAATAATAACAACATAATCTCAAATTCAGATATAGAAGCATTGATTCGTACCGCACCTTTCTCAACGAGGCCCGCTTCGTTCATTTGACTCTTCTCAATGAGGATGCGAAGCAGTTCTGATGAAGTCACTGATTCCTGAAGAAGCACTGGGTTTTTGCCATCAAGCTGGTAGGTCTTCACGATCGCCTGCTCATCTGTTCTTCTTACCAACGTTACTTCAAGCCACATGGTCGGCTGCGCTAAATATAGAGTACGAGTTAAAATACACTAATTTATTTACAGGGGTCCATGTTGACCACTTCTTTCTTTTCTTCCCCCTCCTGTTCTTGTCTCTTCAGTCTTCTTCTTCACTGGAACATCACATAAGTTCTCAATGTCCATACTGAACGTATGGCAGTTTTCTGGGTCATTTTTAAATATCAGACCAGTTCATCTGAGTTTACAACACAAAAATGGTCTACGGTGTTAACACAGGCATGTGACTCTAAGAAACCTGTTACTTTGACTTGCCATTTGTCCCTTTCTATGATAATTGCACTGGAGTGTATGTCAGCTTTGTGTGTCTTTAGCAATTCCAAGCTCCCTCTTTTCTGTCACATCCATGTCTTGTGCTGCCTTTCAAATATAAGTATCATGGTCTGTACTGTATCATTGATGCCACCTCACCTGTAAATTATATTGCTCGGCTTGTGTTATTGTGGGCGCATAACAGTGGCATCTTAGCTGCCTGAAGCCATATTATGATGTCCTTACTTGTCTGTGCAACTGAGTCAGCACAATGGCTACTCCTCACTTCTGGGGCCATCATAATGAACCAGATGTGCATCTGTGGTTTCAATGGCATGTTGGAGAACACGACGACCGTGATTGCCTGAGAGCTCGTGTTGCTAGCTGTTAGTGCATTACCTTTCAGAAGCTATTATGGTTGTGAATTAACCCTTCGACAATATGCATATATTTACCCACACAGTAACTATTATGAACATTTAGAGGATAAGTTGGCTGTAAGCTGTTTTAACAAGCTGATATACTTCCTTGACATCACAAAGAAAGCAGTACACAGATACACATTTGCATCTAGAGCTGCACATGGGCAGCAACTATCTAGATCGGTGCAATTATTACACTAAGCATTGTTGCAGTAAAGAAAAGTGAATAATGACAGCACCAGTTTTACACCATAAGTAAAACCATATCCCAACCATAGCATTGATGGTCAGAAGAGGAAGCTCTGTGTGTGCTATTGAGTAAATTCAGCTGCTTGCAGTGCCTAGGTGAAATTGCAGGGCTGCTGCAACGTATGAAGCCACAAGGGAGGTCTCACAAGATACTTGCATGGTTGCATTTTCTGCCTTCATTGCAGGAGTCAATAAGCAAAAGACAGACTGATGAAAAGAGGGAAGCAGCTGCAGTGAGGAAAACGTTTAGTAGTATAGTAATTGTGGTGCCATGCCAGTGTACAATTCTGTTTGAAGGTTTATTGCTAAGAGTGAAATGAAAAACATGGCACCCAGCAGTACAAATAATTAGAAAAATTTAGACAAGTCTTGTAATGTGGCAACACGTATTGCAAAATTTTGGCCATCAGAATTTGATCTGTGCTGGCACAGCCTCAACCTGCTGAAATTGCTGTAGCAGCAACATGTTTTGGCATTCTTGCACCTTGTTTTACCCTATGTCATTTGAGCTCCATTTTTGCCTCAATAAGCAAGACTGTTGTCACAAGATATGAGCTAATGGATGAACTACTGTGAACACAAATGGAACTCACTATGGCAGAGGTTTGTGTATGTACGCACAGAGCACTTATTCTCTTATCTTGTTTTACCCTATGCCATCTCGAGCTCCATTTTTGCCCCAATAAGCAAAACTGTTGTCACAACAAATGAGCTAATGGATGAACTACCGTGAGCACAAATGGAACTCAATATGGCAGAGGTTTTTGTAAGTATGTACAGAGCACTTATTCTCTTATCAGGTGGTAGCATGCAAGGCAGACATGGAGGTATCACGGGAGGTGAGCACTGAGGAAGGCCAAGCCTTTGCCGAGTTCTATGGAGCCAAGTTTATTGAAACATCGTCCAAGACGGGCCTCAACGTGGAGCGAGCTTTTGAGACAATTGCACGCGACATCTATGCCAAGGTGGAGTCGGGCGAGTTTCAGCTTGAGGATGGCTGGGATGGTGTCAAAATGGGCTTTTTACGGCCTGGACTGCCTGGATGCTACATTGACTTGCTAGAAGCCAAACCAGAATCCCCAAGCTGCTGCTAGACCAGTGGGCTGTTACCGTCCAGTGTATTTTACTATCATAGTGATTATAGAGTGTAATGTGTGCAAACTCTGGTGAAGTGGCTGTTGAATCTAGTGAGATGTGTGTGCTAAGCACTTGGCATAGATGCTCAGGTGGTGTCTACAATGAGCAGCTTCTTAGAAAAAGCTGGAACATGGCCAAGGGCCAATCAAGTGTCTCTTCTTGGTATATGACACATGCTGTACTGTTAGTAGTGGCTTAAGCATTTATCAGCCTTCAAAGGGCTAACTGGTGTGTCCCCTGCTGTGCACATTACAAGCTCTCACCATGTTCTGGAATGTGGAAATGTGTCTGTGCTAAATTGCAGCCTTTCCGCTAGCTTGTGCTGTCTTGAGATAGCTACATGGCCATGCGCCCTGCATTTCTGGAGGATAACTGAACAAACAGAATTTTTACAAAGCTTTTCATTTTCTTTGATGTCTCTGCCTCACTTCTGTATTCAAACTAGGTCCGATTACCTTCATTTATTTAACTTGCCACAACTGAGCATCAAAACACCAGTGACAGTTGCTCTTTCTTGCCATTATGTGTGCAAATCATTTTACTAAAAGCTTGAATATCTATGGCTAAAGACGAACATTTGTTACAATTGGGAGGAATGAGGGACAGATCCAAAAGTTGACAGAAATTTTGTGCACTAGTGTAAAGCAAAACAGGAGACAGTACTGCGTGCTAGCCACAACAGAATGAAGGCTGCATTAATATTTGTCAGTGCTGTGGGGTTTAATGGTGGGAGCATTACATGTGTAAACTTGAGTTGACAGCAAGTAAGATTGACATGAACTGGTTGCTCCTACAGAACTTTACAAATGTTCGCCGTTTTATTCTTGTTCATATTTTAGTTGCATCGCTCCATGTCTCTTCCTTACCAAATTGTACTGTGTGAAGCAAGTGAAGTGTGCTCACTGAATTTGGACGCTTGGAAGCTGTGCGATATGTGTGGTGTACATTATTTGTTGTGATTTGTCACAGCCTGTTGGGCCTTTCAGTGACACCTGACCTTGATTCTTTCAGTTGCATTAGATGTACTGTAGCACATGTTGTGGGGCCCTCTATTGTTGCAGTGTAACTTTTAATTTGGGTCAGGTGTTGCTCCTAACTGGAACATTCTTGAATGCAAAAGAACATGAGCTGTTCAAAGGTGTGCAAGCTACACCTGCTACTGAAGCCAGCAGCAGCAGCTACACTGGGCAGTGGCAACTTACACGAGGCCATTAGGCTGCCTGAAGGTGTAGACTTCAATGAGTGGGTAGCTGTCAACACAGTGGACTTCTTCAACCAGGTCAGCATGGTCTACGGCACTGTTGCAAAACTCTGCACCGAGAGTAGCTGTGCTGTGATGTCGGCTGGTCCCAGGTACGAGTATCGCTGGGCTGATGGCCGCACGTTCAAGAGGCCCATCAGATGCTCTGCCCCTGAGTACATTGACTGCTTTATTAAGTGGGCCCGGAACCATTTGGACGATGAAGCACTCTTCCCCTCCAGGGTTGGGATCCCCTTTCCTTGCAACTTCATGCCTGTCGTCAAAACAATTCTGCGACGGTTGTTCCGAGTGTATGCACACATCTACCACCATCACTTCCATGAGGTGCTGTGGATGAAAGAAGAGGCACACCTCAACACCAGTTTCAAGCACTTCCTCTTGTTTGTGCTGGAGTTCGAGCTTATTGAACACGATGAATTGGCTCCTTTGTGGGAGCTTATTGTAAAGCTCACTGGCCTGGCATTAGTTTCTTGACCCATTCAATGTGACTCTTTCATAGCAAATCAGTTCAGCAGAATCTTGCAAGGTAGGGAAAGGTTCATGAAAGAGAAAATTGTCATCATGATGCTACATTTGGGTGGATGACAATTTTCCTTTCCACATAACTCTTGTCTGGTATTTTCTGTACACATTTGAGTGGAGGATGTTCTTAAAATTCATTGTTTGAAGAGTATGCCATCACTCTTGGACAGGTGGAAGGTTGAGAAAATGGATTGTTGCTTGCATCTTGGCTGTAGGATTGGTGCAATGCTTCAAGTTCCAGTTTTTGTAACTGCAATAAATTTCGAATGTGAAAGCTAAGGTTCACCCACATAAAGCCAAGAAATAGCGATAGGCCCTGAATTAGCTTAGGCCAACATGTTCCCCAAGTGTTTCACATTGCTGGCACTGGTTGGGTGGCCCCAAGTTGGAGTTCTGAACTAAAGATACTTAGTTATGATGCTGCTGATGGCACCAATGATGCTTTGGTGCAGTTACACAACTTTGAAGTTAGTCGTGACTCTCTCTTATTGTTTGGTTTAATGTGTGGTAGTGGATGGTGAGATTATCAGGATGTCTATTGGGCCGAGTTGGTAAAGTAACATAATTGCATGTGAAAAGCAGATATGGACAGACAAGGAACACTGCGCTGAAAGTAATGGTGTGAAACAGTTGGCTAGTCGGGCTGCTCTTGCATTGCCCTGTTATTGTAGCTGTATGGCTCAGCCATTGGGAAGAATGTCTGGGGAATTGTAGCAAGACTGGTACAAGGATCCTTCTGCTGGGTGCCGTTTAAGCTTGCTTCTCAATAGCCCTGCTCAGATTTTGGTTGTCCAAAGGCCTTATTTGGCTACCTAAAGCTCATGTGAGTGTGCTTGATACACTCATCTGTGGTGAGCACTTGCATGGACGTGCAACATTGGCACTGCTGCTGCTTTTATTACTGTCCATCGTCTGTATTTATTTTCACAGGCGTAATATGTAATTTGCTTGTCGCTCAGCAGGAAGAAAGCAATTTACTGAAAATGACTGTTCCGAATTGAAGCTTGGTGCCCAGGAATAAGGCAGGCTGTAAAGGATTTGTCAGTCTGCTAACATGCGAAATATGTTGTTCTGGACACCAGAGTTGTGACACGCTTAAAAACGTGACAATGTTGCCCGACAATCAGTAAGAAGGATGCCTGACAAGGAGGGTATTTTAAAAGTAATGGTTGCTCACAAGAATGGATATCACAGCTTTTTATCAAGGCATGCATGATAAGTAACATTCCGCTTACAAGCCTTCTGCCTGAACTTGTATTTCACATGTCTCTGCAGTGCCTTTAGGTCCTATGTTCTAAGTTCAGACCTTGTTACTGCAGTGACAGTGGTTTGCACAGAAGCACTCACCTGTTCTGCACTGTGCAATCACTGTCCCCATAAGGCAACTGTTAGCACTACACTGTTCTTAAGCTGTGTCATATTCCTCCTATCTGAAAACCTTTAGCAATGCTCACATTTCTGAATAAACACTTCATTCCACTTGCTTTCCTGCATATACATTCACACACATAAATGCACACAGCAACTGCAGTTGACGGCTTCAGTGTCACTGAGATGTATGGCTTTGCTATATTTTATTTTTCTTTCTCAAACAATAGTCCCTAAAATTGACCCATAACGGAGCACTGGCACAAAAGTTCAAACTTGAGGTGTTTGTGTTTAGTACTTATACAGCTATAAGTACCTCTGACCAAATATGTCTGATGAAAGTAGCTGAGAACACGTTTTAATGTGTTGAAAGACCATGCTGGTGGCCGACTTCAAACCACAGCATTCTGCAACATTAACATTTAATTGCCTGTTCTCTACATTCTAGGTTCACTGTGCCATTCCACGAGTACTGCTGACATGACTGATTAGGATGCTCACATGTGTGGAGCACAACAGGAAAAAGCTGTTATTTTCTGGTGATACTATGTATCTATCCCCATTACTTTCACATGAGTACAGTCTTGAATGGCACTTGCTTGCATTTGAAAACAGACTGGTATTATGGCATAATAAGACATGATTACTAGCTTAACTAGACAGGGACTAATGAATGAACACAGGACCACTCTACACTTCACCCGAATTTATTACCTGCACAAGCAGCCGTATATATACATAAAGCATCCGCTCAACGCATGTGCACTCAAGTCACATTATCACTGTACACCTTAAGACCATATGTGAGTTTACTCTGTCTTGCAAGTAATCAATTACCTTGAGAGTGCTGAAGAAGGACTGCTAATGCAGGCGTCTGCTTCTTTTACAAGTGTTACAGCTTTTAAGATTTCTCTCCTTGCATTGCGAAATTGCATAACACACTGGTCTTATCGTAGTAAGGGTGACAAGGGCACCTCCTACAATAGTCCACGAGGTGCTCACTCCCCCATATAGCCTGTACTGCATGGCACCGCTCACATGACAGCGGAATCCTGTAAACCACTGCAGTTTTGCACTCAGCAAAACCCGTGGTGTGGTTTATATTGCATGCCTTACCTTTACTATGCTGATTTACTGTGCCACACATGTGTGCAAGTTTGTCGGGTGACATAAAAACGACAGAAACACTGCACTTTCCCGCCACCTCCTTTAGGCTGGTGTACGTAAGGGACAGGTACAGGATGTGTCTGTTGCGTGCCGTCCATCCTCGCGTGTGACTGCATGCCCACCTGCCTTCCTTTATAAGGCTCTCTTCAGTTAGGGACACACCCGTAACTTCAGGATATCCTGCGGCGTTCACGCATTCTACTTGACTTTGCACACTGTTTCCTACCAGGTGCTCGCACGACTTAGAAAATGCAACTGCCCTCTTTTTACAGTTTATTTAATGAACTGAATTATAGCTAAGTATTGGTTTCTTCTAGTGAGCTCAATATTGCCAGCAAATTTGATCATTAGATATATGTAGATCCAAAAACTGCAAGCGACCCTCACTTGGCACCTCAGACATGAACTTGAGACCATCACCACAAGTTTCAAATAAATACAGGACATCATTTGTTGCTGTAACCGCCCTTGTGGCACATTTCTTAGTAAAAAAAGGTAATCATCAACATATCTAAACATCTTTGCAACAATAGCAGTGTCAGTAGAAGATGCTATACGATTGTCAACATAGGCTAAAATATATCGCTTAATATCGTTGCTATACAAGAACCAATGCAAAGGCCATCCTTTCTCACAAAGCTGCTATTGTCAATGGTCGCCACTGTAGATGAAAGATATAACCAAAGCAATCCTAAGAAGTTGCTGACCGGTACACCAGCCGCATTCATAAATTCCACAGGGCCTAAATTATCAAAATTATGCCTAACAGTGCAAAACAGTCCACTCATTGGAATTGAATAATAAAAGGTTCTCTACATCTATGGAAAACCCAAAAAATCGCCTCAATGATGTCTCCCGAGTTCCGTATTGTATATGGATCATCCACCTTGATTAAAGCTAGCTGCCTCTGAAGGAACTTTGAAAAAACTTGCCACGAGCCTTTTTCAGTGATAATTGCCTGCAATGGCATACCCCCTTTATTTCATTTCATTTATTCAACCTTTCAGTGCACATTGATTGTAATAGGTACAAGAAATAGAAAAAAGAACAAGAAAAAGGAACATATAAACAGTACCAACGAGGCAATAAATAAATATTAATAAGACAAGTGTGGTATTTAGGCGGTTACGTTGATATTATCAAAATCATTTAGTCTTTTGCAAAATGTTTTGCAGTCGCTGCACGAAACAATATTATCTGGGAGTGCGTTTTAAAGTGTTACAGCATGGGGGAAAAATGAGCTGCTCATCGCCGTCGTCTGGCACTTTATCGCCTCCAAGGGGCGAGTATGAGATAAAGGGAATGATGTTCTGAATGGGCATTTTAAGAGGGCTTGTCCTGACTAAGTGAAGTAAAAGGAAGTGTGAAGAAGGCAAAGACGAAAAGTTACGTGCCGTGAAGCATGCAATGGAAGAGACAAAGTTTGTTTTAAGGCGGTTACGCTGATATGTCTTGAATATTATGATGTAATGAAGTGAGAAGTGCGGTTTTGTACGCCTTCTAAGTCATCGGTGAGATAAGCTTGCGAAGGATGCCAGATGGATGATGTGTACTCAAGTTTGGGTCGCACATATGTTAAATATGCTAGTTTTTTTATTTCGGACGATGCAGATTTTAAGTTACGTCGCAAATACCCTAGTGTGCGTGAAGCTTCACAGCGAATTGTTTGAATATGTTTCACCCATGAAAGTGATGGCATCATATGAACTCCTAGATATCTGTAAGTACACGTGTGGTCAATAGGAACATAGCTAATGCAATAAGTGTGGCATATAGTGGTGTGTTTGCGTGTGAAGGATATTACTTTGCATTTAGTGAGGTTTAGAGGCATATGGGGGGAGGGGCATTTTTTGCACCAAGAAGCAGTAGTGTTAAGGTCGTGTTGTAGGGCGATTGTGTCATTAAACGTATGAAGGGGGTTATAAAGAAAACAATTGTCTGCAAAAAGCCACAGCTTCGTTGATATGTTAGTGGGAAGGTCATGTATGTAAATGAAAAACAATAGAGATAAACCTGCACCTTGGGGAACACCGGAAGTTACACTGGTAAGGGTTGACTGAAAATTGTTAGCATAGGTAAACTGAATGTGTCCTGTTAAAAAACTTTCCATCCATTTAATAATCTTGGGGCGGATACCTAGGGAAGATAATCTTGCACAAGGAGATGGTTGTGAGACATGTGTGTCTTTGCTGTAAAGAACAGATTTGGACTGTTCTTTTTGACAGCCATGAGATTTTTCCTAAGGGTGGGGAGGTTCATATCTTCACAGAACATTAACGCCTTTTTCTTTACATCTGTTACAGAGGTCTTTACAGCAAAGAAGTTCTTAGACCTTCCTGTGCTTTTTTACCATAAAGGCTGTTGGGTAACATGACGAAACCAACTTACTTGTCTGAGACTAACAGCGCTTGATTGCTCTGCTTTAAACATTCTATAACTTCCTTAACCGTCAAGCCTGGGTTAGACCTAGGCCTCTTACTGTTAAGACAATCAACACCCTCCAATATAAGCATACTACTTTCATTTTGTTATGCCCGAGGGGCAACTTTCCTAACCATTGACAGAAGGGTTACAGGGCTCTCATTAGGATCCATGCAAAACTTCAGTCCACACCACAGAACAGCGTCCACCTTTCGATGCGCCATGGCCTGTCCAGCTTATGTTACCTGTGGTGTTGGTGCTGAATCCTTCTTCCTGGATTTCCTCCATAGACGCAAAGTCGGAAAATGCTTCGCCCACAGGAATTCGATCACAGATGATGCCTCACGCAGGAGAGCTCGAAACACATGCGCACTGTCCTGGTTCCCGACAACAAAAGAAGCAGAAAGCACTGGTAGACACTTGTGAAGGAAGTGCTCTTGATGATGATGTTCCATATGGATAGACCGCATAATGCGTGTTGCAGATTTATATGATGTGACACACAGGCTGTACAATGCCTGCACTTCAGAGGTTACTAAACGAGTGTTCAGCGAGAATGTGTACAACCTTGGCATTGAAGGTAGAACCACACTACGTGTTTTGTTGAGTGCAAAACTGCAGTGGTTTACAAGATTCTCTTGTCATGTGGTCCAAACTGGCTGGTTCATAAATATAAGATGCTTCAGCATCGCGCGGTGGTACAGGTGATAGCGGGGAGTGGGCACTCGCGGACCATTGTAGGAGATGCCTTTGTCGTCCTTACTATGCGAAGACCAGTATGCTTCATGGTTTCACAACGCAAGAAGGAAATCTTTAAAGCTTTAATAATTGTAAAAGAAGCTTGCGTTAGCAGTCCTTCTTTGACACTTTCAGACAAGGAACTTGGTTATCTGCGAAAGAGTAGACCGGCACATGGTCTTGATTAATGTGTACTGTGATACGTGATTCGAGTGCCCGTGCGTTGAGCGGATGCTTTATGCTTGTGCAAGTAATGCAGTTAGAGTCTGGCGTGGTCCCATGTTCTTTCTTTAGTCCCTGTCTTCTTATGTTAATAATGATGTCTTATTATGCTCGTTATCAATTAGCACAACTTTCTGCCTTCACTGGCATTATGGACCATTGATATGTGAGTAGAAGTGATATGGTAAACATGGCATTTCAGTTTAACATGTGGAGTCATCCGTAACAGTGTACACAAAGAATGCGCCCCGATGCAGTGCAGCTGGTTCATACATATTCCTTTGGGACAGCTGCTTTTCCATAGCTGCCTTGCTCACGAAAGCAAAAAAGAAACCCAAATAATTAATTTTTTTGTTTATAAATAAAAGAAAATATGACGCAGCTGCTAAAACATACTTTTACAAACAACTTGACTAGGCGACTGTGTCTGTATTAGCACCAACAGAAGGCACATCAAGGAATCAAGATACAAGATAACCGGCCACTTCTAGAAGAAAAAAAAGTTACATAAAGGGCATTTTCTAAGCTCAATGAAATGCAGACAAAATCAAGCACATTAACAGAAGAAGGTAATACTATAACATTTAAAACTCTAATGAAATTATCAGTCAACTTTATTCCATAAGAGGAAGATGCCATCTAATCTTTTCCGTGGTAGTTGGATGAGGTCAGTACTGTTCTCCGAAAACTTCTTAAATAAGCAGGGGAGTGTGTGAGTTATAGATTACAAGCAATGATTGTTGTGTGGGAAGAGACCATGTTTCTGGACAATGCGTATTGTAGATATACTGTTTTTTCTTTAACATTGACAGGTTAATATGAGTTATTGTCCTTATTAGCTTATTATGATGGAGTATGATTATGCGAGATGGTAGCTATAGAGGCAATTGATTTTTGTTACTGTTGTTGTGACGCGGAATCGAGAACTAGAGGCGAGACTCTTGAAGCGGACAAAGAGGAGACGAAAGGAACATGGAACACGCCAGGAGACTGGCGTGAACGCGCCAGGACTTGCTCTATAATTCAACAGACCTAGCCAAAAATCTTGCTTCTGTGGTCTTTTTAAGGATCCTTTTTGCAATTCGCACGCCCTCCTCAGCTAATCCGTTTGAGCACAGGTAGACAAAGCCGGCAATATCATTACTAATATGGATGAGATAGTTCAAGTGGCTGAGGAGTTCTATAGAGATTTATACAGTACCAGTGGCACCCACGACGATAATGGAAGAGAACATAGTCTAGAGGAATTCGAAATCCCGAAGGTAACGCCGGAAGAAGTAAAGAAAGCCTTAGGAGATATGCAAAGGGGGAAGGCAGCTGGGGAGGATCAGGTAACAGCAGATTTGTTGAAGGATGGTGGACAGATTGTTCTAGAGAAACTGGCCACCCTGTATACGCAATGCCTCATGACCTCGAGCGTACCGGAATCTTGGAAGAACGCTAACATAATCCTAATCCATAAGAAAGGGGACGCCAAAGACTTGAAAAATTATAGACCGATCAGCTTACTGTCCGTTGCCTACAAAGTATTTACTAAGGTAATTGCAAATAGAATCAGGAACACCTTAGACTTCTGTCAACCAAAGGACCAGGCAGGATTCCGTAAAGGCTACTCAACAATAGACCATATTCACACTATCAATCAAGTGATAGAGAAATGTGCAGAATATAAGCAACCGTTGTATATAACTTTCATTGATTACGAGAAAGCGTTTGATTCAGTCGAAACCTCAGCAGTCATGGAGGCATTACGCAATCAGGGTGTAGATGAGCCATATGTAAAAATACTGGAAGATATCTATAGCGGCTCCACAGCCACCGTAGTCCTCCATAAAGCAAGCAACAAAATCCCAATAAAGAAAGACGTCAGGCAGGGAGATACGATATCTCCAATGCTATTCACAGCGTGTTTACAGGAGGTATTCAGAGACCTGGATTGGGAAGAATTGGGGATAAAAGTTAATGGAGAATACCTTAGTAACTTGCGATTCGCTGATGATATTGCCTTGCTTAGTAACTCAGGGGACCAATTGCAATGCATGCTCACTGACCTGGAGAGGCAAAGCAGAAGAGTGGGTCTAAAAATTAATATGCAGAAAACTAAAGTAATGCTTAACAGTCTCGGGAGAGAACAGCAATTTACAATAGGCAGCGAGGCACTGGAAGTCGTAAGGGAATACATCTACTTAGGGCAGGTAGTGACGGCGGATCCGGATCATGAGACGGAAATAATCAGAAGAATAAGAATGGGTTGGAGTGCGTTTGGCAGGCATTCCCAAATCATGAACAGTAGGTTGCCGTTATCCCTCAAGAGAAAAGTATATAATAGCTGTGTCTTACCAGTACTCACCTACGGGGCAGAAACCTGGAGGCTTACGAAAAGGGTTCTACTCAAATTGAGGACGACACAACGAGCTATGGAAAGAAGAATGATAGGTGTAACGTTAAGGGATAAGAAAAGAGCAGATTGGGTGAAGGAACAAATGCGAGTTAATGACATCTTAGTTGAAATCACGAAAAAGAAATGGGAATGGGCAGAACATGTAATGAGGAGGGAAGATAACCGATGGCCATTAAGGGTTACGGACTGGATCCCAAGGGAAGGGAAGCGTAGCAGGGGGTGGCAGAAAGTTAGGTGGGCGGATGAGATTAAGAAGTTTGCAGGGACGGCATGGCCACAATTAGTACATGACCGGGGTTGTTGGAGAAGTATGGGAGAGGCCTTTGCCCTGCAGTGGGCGTAACCAGGCTGATGATGATGATCATGGACTTGACGTCATGTGCTCAAAGTCGTACCGTGTAGTGAACTGGGTGAATTCTTGGCTTGAAAACTGTGGGACGCTGTCGGTGCATACATGTGACGGGATGCCGTATCTTGCACACATGGCTCTAAGTTTAGCGATGGTGGATGTTGTTGACAGGTCACACAGCTGGTCCGCACCTGGAAAATTGGACATCGCATCATAAGCACTCTGGTAGTGTTTCCCACCATACTGAAAAATATCAGCTCCCACGTGATACCATGCCTGCGGCGGCGTTCACCGGAGTGTATGTGTGCATTGCTTGTCTGTGGAGACATTGAGAAAACCCAGGCCCTACAGCTGAAGAAATCTTTGAGAGCCTTCAGTCAGGGCAAGCAAGCATATTTACTGAGCTAACTGGTATTCGGGAGTGTCTTACATTGAATGAACAAGCCATTGCCACTCTTAAAACACGATTGAATGCAATCGATAAGCTGTTGCTAGACATTAGCAAAAAAACCTCCTAATTCAAACACTAGAAGACAAAATTCGGGCTTTCGATCAAGTGGTTATGAAACAAAACAAGAAAACTAACTGACCTCGAAGACTGCAGTCACCAATCAAACTCAGTTGTTTTCAGTGTCAAAGAGCAAGACGAATATGATTAAACATTACGAAAAGCAGTCATTGATGACATTTTTTTCAAGAAAACTGCAGCAATCATGCAAAAAACTGCAGCAATCATATGGATACTATTCTTGATATAACGCTTGCTTCGAATGTTGAACAAATTGTATGTGATTTTACTAGAGAGCAAGCACTCCTGGACCTTTTTTTTGTCAGTGAATCCTTCCCTAACTGTACATTGCTATTGAGCCTGGTATTTCAGACCATAAATGATTGTTTTTCACCTGGTCGTGCCCCAGGGACGCTAGATACAGTTGGTCTAGTGCGACAAATCATAGAGGTTTTGAACGAAGCGATGATACCTCAATAACTGATTATTTAGAAAAAACATTAGTTATTGATGCTCATTCTTGGAATGTTCATGACCTATGGTGTCATTTTAAACAAGTAGTGTCATTCTGTGCTAAAAACTTTGTACCTATGAGAAAGGCTACTAAAAATCGCAAGAATCCGTGGGTTAGTCGTGAAATCATCCACATTAAACGTAAGCTAAAACGATTAAGGAAGAAACAAAATATGTGTAAGAAGACCCTCATGGAACTGGGAAATAAATTGGCAATTAAGGTGCAGCAAGCAAAGCATAATTACTTCACTTTTTCACTTCCAGAATTTCTTGGAAGTGATCCATCAAAATTTTGGCGTTACCTCAGCAAGACAAATGAATATATTCAAAAGATTTCAGTAAATGATCACCTTGTCAAAAACGCAGCTGATATAGCTCACGCATTCAATCTATATTTTCAGTTTTTTTTCCCCTAATGACAACTACATGCATAAGGAGCTCTCGAAGACAGACGTACCAGTGATAACAAGCGAGGGTGTTCTATCTATGCTTTGTAAATTGAACTGACCCGCCGTGGTTGCTCAGTGGCTATGGTGTTGGGCCGCTGAGCACGAGGTCGCGGGATCGAATCCCGGCCACGGCGGCCGCATTTCGATGGGGGCGAAATGCGAAAACACCCGTGTGCTTAGATTTAGGTGCACGTTAAAGAACCCCAGGTGGTCGAAATTTCCGGAGTCCTCCACTACGGCGTGCCTCATAATCAGAAAGTGGTTTTGGCACGTAAAACCCCATATTTAAAAAAAAAATGAACTAGAAAAAAAGCGCGGGTAAGGATGGCATCCCTACTGCGTTCATGAAACGCTTTGCAGCGCAGATTGCAGACTACTTGGCAAATCTTTTCAGCTTTCTTTAACCACTAGTGAGCTTCCTGATGACTGGTAGATAGCACACATTGTGCCAATTTTTAAGAAGGGGGACAAGCTTAACGTAACAAATTATAGGCCTGTGTCGATTATATCTACTTGTTCGAAACTTATGGAACATGTCATAGCTCGATATATAAGGTCTTGTCTAAGAATAAAGTTTTGTCTCCTTATCAACATGGATTTACCAAGGGAAGATCTACTATGACTCAGTTAGTCACCACTGTACATGATTTTATAATGGTGTTGGACCACTCGGGGCAAATGGATGCATCCTTTATAGACTTTAGCAAGGCGTTTGACAAGGTGTCGCATACGAAACTAATACATAAGTTGAGATTAACTGGCCTTCCCATCTACTTAGTGAATTGGGTTGAAGCATACTTACACAACAGAAAACAATTTGTTGTAGTGGATGAGTGTGTGTCTGATATGCTCCCTGTTTCTTCTGGTGTGCCTCAGGGCAGTGTACTCTGACCCTTGCTTTTCTTGGCTTATGTAAATGATCTCATTGAATGTTTATCTGATACAGTGTGTATAAAATTATTCGCTGATGACTGTACTGTATACAAGGAGATATTGTGTGAGAGTGATCACGTTGTATTGCAGGACCAATTGTTATGGATTGAGCAGTGGTGTCGAACTTGGGATATGGAAATTAATGTGCAAAAAACAGTCTTATTAACACTTACACGTAAATTACAGCCTAGTTATTATTCCTATAGTCTCTGTAGCCAAGAAGTAGCAAGGGTCACAAGCTATAAGTATTTAGGCGTTACACTTACTTCTAAGTTATCCTGGTCAGGTCACATTTCAGATATATATGCATCAGCATTTAAAAAGTTGTGTTTCTTAAGAAGGAAACTAAACAAAGCTCCAGCAAAGTTAAAGTTACTAGTGTACAATACTAACATAAGGTTGAAATTAGAATACGCTTCCGTAATTTGGGATCTCGAAACTAAGCAGGATATATATAAACTTGAGATGTTGCAAAGAAAAGCAATCCGATTCATATTTGGTAAATATAAAAGGTGTGACTCCTCTACTAAACTTATGCAAGAACATGGATTACAACAATACAAGTACATTGAAAATATGCTCGGATAGTGTTCTTGCATAACCTGTTGAAAGGTAAATTTTACATGTCCATACCTTCATATGTAAAATCCTTAGACACCAGAAAGACTCGACACAATCATGACCATGCACTGAAACCGATATTTGCCAAGACCAATGCATTTAAACACAGTTTCTTTCCCCAGACAATTTCAGACTGGAACGCTCTTCCTAAAACCATTTTTGAGGACGCTGATTTTCAAACGGCACTGGAAAAATTGTTGTTCTAGTTTTTCTTTGTTACCAAGTACGTATTATATGTGTAGTGATGTAACCCTGTTTCATTGTTAATGGCGTTATCCATTTGTTATCCCGATTTATACTAATTATGTTTTGATTTCCCACTCCTGCTTGGGCTTGTCATGGCCTGCAGTATTGTGAAATAAATATAAATAAATCTATCACGCATATTCATCGTCTTGGAAGATAGCCAGGAAAACGACCTGTTATCGTATATTTCCAGGACTTTTCGAAAAAAGAGGCTGTTTTCTGCAACGTGCGTAACCTTAAGGGTAGTGATATATCTATCCAGAATGATTACAGCAAAGAAACTCTGAGAAAATGAAAACTTCTTTGTGAAATTGTCAAACAGGATGTCGACAATGGAAAACATGCTTTTTTTATCAATAACAAACTGAAATTTGATGGCTGCATTTATGCTTGGGAGGACAGTATATCTCAACGAGTTGTCGTGAGCCTCGAAAACAAAACCTATAGTAATGCATGACAGAACACATGCGTCATTTCTAAAACCCTGCGAGTGCTAAATTTAAATGCCAGAAGTATAATAAATAAGGTGGAACAGCTTGAATGCCTCCTCTTCAGATACGACCACCATATTGCAATTGTCACGGAAACCTGGCTGTATGATGGTGTTAGCAACGAAATACTGGTATCACCATCACGTAACATTTACCGTCGGGACCATGGATCGAGGGCAGGAGGTATTGAAATTATTCTAAAAAGCACGTTTTCCGCAGAAATACTTCCTCAGATCGAAAACCATGAGAGTCTGTTTTTGAAAGTTAATTGTTGGGGACATGTAGTAGTGCTATCCACAGTTTATAGGCCACCATCATCCCCTCCCGAGTTTTTGTCCTCACCCCCTGACTACATGACTGTGCTGAAACACCGGAAAATTATCATGGCGGACGATTTCAACCTACCCTTCACTTCACTTTTATTTCCTTGAAGACCCCTCAATGAGAGTATTACATAAGCGGTGGGGTTTACAAATGTTCATTTTAATTAGTGGCCACATGAGTTCAATGAAGAATATTAGTATTAAGCTCATCAGTAAAACATCGTTGAACAGGTGATTTCGGATATGTGACTGGGCAGGCCGTTCCAGTCGGTTGATGATCGGCAAAAGAAAGATGCAGAGAAGGTTGTAGTTCGGCTGCGTGGACAGGTTACTTGCAAGGAATTCCCTGTACACAGGGAATGGCGAGGGGGTGGGGCCAACACATATGGTGCATGATGGAGCGAACTGTAATAAAACTTGTAAAAGAGGATTAACGAATCAATGCGACGCCGGGATGATAGTGTGTTTAAGGCGGACTGTGCTTTTAGTAGGGACACACTAGTGTTGTAAGAATACGAAGAATGAATTAATCTTGCCGCACGATTCTGAATTCTTTCAAGTGCATTGATAAGGTAAGTTTGATGTGGTGACCAGATTGGGGATGTGTAGTCAATTTTCAGACGTATGAGCGTCTTGAATGCTAGTAGTTGACGTGTTGCGGTGCATGACGCAGATGGCGTTTTAGGAATCCCAGTGTTTGGTTAGCGGAGGCAGTAGTGCGCGTTACATGAGCAGACCAGTCTAAGTCGTATGAAAGGGTGACGCCGAGGTATTTAAATGTGTCCACTTTTTCTAAGGTAGTATTAGTAATATTATATGGTGAGTATAAGGGCTGATGGCGGCGAGTGAAGCACATTACTTTACATTTATTGGCGTTAAGGGTCATTAACCAGTCATTGCACCAGTCTTGGACTTTGTTAAGGTCATTTTGCAAAATACTGTAGTCATAGTCGTTAGTAATTGTGCGGTAGATGATACAATCTTCAGCGAACATATGGATTTGAGAGGAAACATTAAGGGGAAGGTCGTTAATATAAATAAGAAAAAGTAGGGGGCCTAGAACACTACCTTGTGGGACGCCAGATGTTACAGGGAGGGGTGCGGAGGTGCGATTGTTAACATGTACTGACTGTGATTGGTTAGTGAGAAATTCAATAACCCAATTTAAGATGTCAGGGTGCAGGTTCAGCTGGGAGAGCTTGAGTATTAGGCGTTGGTGAGGTAACTTATCAAATGCTTTAGCATAATCCAGAAAAATGGCATCGATTTGGGTGTTAGCATCGAGATTAACGTGTAAGTCATGGACGAACATAGCAAGTTGCGTTTCGCACGAGAGACCCTTATGAAAACCATGTTGGGATTGGAGAACGAAGTTGTTAATGTCAAGGAAGTGCATAATTTGAGTGAAAATGACGTGCTCCATTATCTTGCAGGGTACGCTGGTTAGGGAAATCGGTCTGTAGTTAAGAGGTGAATTTTTATTACCTGATTTGTAGATTGGAACTACCTGCCCTTTTTTCCAGGTGACGGGGATGTTACAGGAGGATAAAGACTGAGAAGATTAATCTAAAGTACAACACGCAGATGAGCTTGGTATTTTTTAACAGTTTAGAGTTGATGTCATCCGCCCCCGATGACAATGAGAGTTTTAGCTTTTCAATTATTGCCGTTATGCCATGTTCAGTGAATTTGATGGGTGACATAACAGATTGCACAGGTGACAGTGGTAAAGGTAACAGAGCATCAGGTTCAGTGGTGAATACTGATGGCAGTTAAATGCATCAGCACACTCTTCTTCGGGGATTACTATATCGTTATGGTCGGCGATAGTGATAGCATCCGGTGGCTTGGGGTTTAGAAATTGCCAGAATTTCTGGGGGTTAGTGCTTAGTACACAAGGCAACGTGTCATGGAAAAAGGAGTGTTTTTCGCGGTGTATAGTTGAGAGATAAACTTTCTCTGCCTGGAAATATTTGTCCCAGGCCACAGCACAATTGGTTTGCTTTGCCGACCGAAAAAATCGTTTTTTTCCCGTTTTCTAATGTTGATAATTTTTTTGTGAACCAAGGTTTATTGCTGTTAGTCGGTACTGAAACAACTGGAATGTGGTTATTAGCAAGGTTGGTGATTTTTTGTTGGAAGATCGACCAATTTGCCTGAAGTGTGCGGTTGTGGAATTCATCACTGAAAGTGGGGTAGAAGGACACAAGTTCGTTGTTAATGGCTTCGTAGTTGCCTTTGTCATATAGGCGTATTATTTTATTCCATAATTCTCGTTTTGGAAAGGTAAAGTTAAAGACTGTGGATTACTTTATGGTCACTAATTGCCGGGAGATAAGATATCGAAGATAGGCTAGACGGATTGTTAGTTAAAGGGACACTAAAGGTTACTATTAAGTCAACGTGGACTGTTGAAATACCATCACAGAAACCTCGAAACGCTTGTTTCGTGCCAAGGAGAGACTTATTTTAAGAGAAAATGCGTTCTGAAGCGTCCGCGTACCTCTAGCGCAGTTCAAATCGCCCGCCCTCCGATCGAGGAGTACTGACATCATGGTCTCATAGTGACGTTGCGCCATCGGTGAGTAGAACGGCGTCCGCAGACGGCGCTACGGCTTTTCTGCGCAAAACGCGAACGCGCGGCCAGAAACAGAGCGAAGACAGAGCCGACAGCAGAGCGAAAGCGGGAGTATGGTGGCTAGCGGAAGGATAAGCGAATTACGTCCCACATTAAGTCCCACGGCACACGGAGAGTCCGTTTTCGTTAAACTATAGGCTGCGGCGAGCTCGCAGCGTGGTCGGCGTGGTCTATGAGAAGCGACGAGCCTTTTCGCACTCGCAACAGGGCATAAAAATGTGCGAATCTACGCAAAACTCGGCCTAGAAACGTGCTTCGCCACAGCCAGGGCTCAATACGACCCAAGCTGGCACGACCCAGATGTCGTTTCCCGCACCGCCACCAGGCGCCGCTACTATACCTTAAACTCCAGCGCAAGACGCCCATAAGCTGGTACTTCATTCTATGACGCTAACTTCGACGCTCGTCGCAATGGACCCTGACACCGACAGATTGGCTCGCGATGGTGGGCTCAACTTCAGCGATTTGAGCACCGACGAGCGCGACCTGCTGCTGAGGGCTCGCACTGCCGGCGTCGTTGCGTACTACGACGGCGGCCTCGACACCGGCTCTCCGGAGCGGGAAAGCAACGAGGGCTTCCCACGACATCACATGGACGTGGCATTCTCGCTGCTTGTTCCAAATGAAAGGTTCGCGAGCCAGCAGAACCCTCACAGCACGACGCGATAACGAAACTACTGAAACTCCAAAGCGTGCGCGGCGCAGAGTCGAGCGCGCAGAGTCGAGCGAAAACGAAACCTTTCGAACACCCATATTACTGCAGGGTAACGTCAAAATGTTATTTTTTCTTAGAATCGAATAGACGTAGACAAGTAGCATTTTTTTCCGTCTTATAATCGAATGAAATGATATTTTTAATACGAGTAGTTGAGTATTAGTAACACAAATTATGAGGAGTCCTTTCGTCATCGGGCTAGTACCGGAATTTCGCTGTGAGGTCTCAAATCGTGTCATGCATTTACCTCAATTTCTCGGTTACTAAAGCTCTGTTCGCTATTATATTGACGTCTTAGACGTTCTAGAACATTGCTCTACCACTTTAACTTGAGTTTCTGGTAACCTTTAGTGTCCCTTTAATATGAGATCTAAAATGTTGGCCGAGTCATTCACTACGCGTGTTGGTTTTAAGATTAGCTGGGTTAAGTTGAAATTAAAGCAGACTTCGAGGAAATCATTTTCGGTTGTACTATGTGACAAAGGTGGATAGCTATCCCAATTGATATTAGGGAAATTAAAGTCTCCAAAGAGCGAAATCTGAGCGTTATTGTATTTTTTCATTAGTACATCTAGGACACAGTTGAGCTTCTCAGTAAAGCTAGGGTCTGCTCGCGGGTGGCGGTAGCAAACGCCAAGTAAAATAGTTTGTGGGGTTGCACGAAAAAGTAGCCATAATATTTCAAGGTCACTTGGGTTGTGGACAAAGGAGCAGGGTATCGTATTACTAATGGCGATGAGCACCCCGCGGCCTCTAGAGTGCTGGTGATCATGACGGAAAACATGGAAACCAGGTAGGTCATCCATGACCTCCGCGTTGGATACGTCAGCGGTTAGCCAGCTTTCGGTAAGTATCAGCAAGTTACATCCAGAAGATAAAACCAGATTAGATACAACGTCACGTTTGGAAAGGAAGCTACGTATGTTAGAATATATTGCTGAAATAGCACTGTTAGGGCGGGTTGTCGTTGTCGAACGGTCTGTTGGATGACAGTGATGCAGCGATTGCTATTGAATTTCTTTTACACATTTTGTTGTTTCGTTGTACATGTAATTAGCAGATCCTATAAACAGAGTTTTGTAACGTAATGAAAATGCAGCTGACTTGGTCCTCGCGAAAGCCAAAAAATGTTTCCGGGCATTTTGCACAGTAAGGGAGTAGTCTTCGCGAATGCTATAGTTAGTCTCTTTCTACTTGCGGCCGTTAGACAGAATTATTTCTTTTGTTTTATAAAAAAGGAATTTTACGATTATAGGATGGTTGCGGATTATCAGAATGCCGGTCGAGACGATGTGCACGTTCAATCTCCTCAGGATTCACGGTCATGTTTAATTGGTCTGCGCAAAGCCGAATGATTTTTTCCTCTGCTTGAGCGGCGGATTCAGATGCACTTGAGTCGGGGATACTGAAGAAAATAAGGTTGTTGCGGTGGGCTCGGTTTTCTGTGTCATCGATGCGCACTTATATATGGGAGATTGCCTGTGTCGTCACGGCCGCAGAAGTCTTAAAAGTTTCAACCTGCCGCTGCAGGTCCTCAATGTGTTTACAGTGGCTCTCGACGACATGCATTCTTCTGTTTAGTTCGGAAATCGAATTGTTAGTCTCGACTAGTTCACTTTTTAAACCTTTAATCTCATTAATCAACTGCGATTGCCCAGCGGACAGCTTCTTTAGTTCAGTTAGTATAGCTTTAGAGTCAGGACCGGGGTTAGTTTCTATGTCGCCCGATAGTAGCGGCAAAGAGCGCGAGACATGAATACAATTCATTGCGATGGAAACAGACACTGGGGGCTCGGCAGCAGTACCAAAACATAGTCGCTTGATTTCTTAGCGTAAAGACTATAACACTGACTAACCTGCATATTAAATAGCAGCAGTTTAGTGGACTGTATTGTGGCACAGCCACCGAGCTCACAGGTTGGCGCGTGAAGGCGTTGGTCTTTTATAGGTGATCTGCCAGATGTTGCTGACGCAGGCAGCTCCCTGGTGGTAGGGCTGATCACACTCGTCGCAGGCGGCGCTAGTAGAAGCATAGGGGGGGGGGGGGGGGGGGCTAGCGTGACTTGGCGATAGACAGCAGGGGCACGACCAAGGCACGGTTCCAGGCAGTTTGACGTTGCGTGTGGGACAGCCGAGATGGTAGCGGCCAAGGTAAATATACCTGGTAGCGAAGCTTCCATAGGAGCCCATACGTTCATAACATGGCGGTCCATCGGTGGTTCATGGGGCTTAGCGCCATCTGTATGTGGTGGGAACACTTCCGGCGGAAGAAAAAATAATGTGACGCCATGTCCGTTAAAAGCAGAAGTGACGTCATGTTTTCGAAGGCGCGAAATTGTTTTGTTGTCCTGCCTTTGGAGCTATATATTCAAATGCCCCGCCATTCGACTTGATGGGCGTTTCAAGCTTTCAGCGTGGAAAGGGATGCAGGAAAAGGCCAGCCGTACGGTTGTCGAAATCGCATCCCTGCCCAGAACATACTTTCTTTGGAGGCCGACGAAAGCTTTAGGTGTAGAGTGCTGATCCTATTGTCGGATGCCAAGCCCGTCGGCCAACGCAGTCGCGCGAAAGCAACTACACAATTATCTGGCGGTCGTAACTCACTACTTTTGACTGAACAGATTAAGAAGCGATGAAGCTACCCACGTCACCACATTCAGACAAACTTCGACAAGCAAGAAAGCACAAACTGTGAGGGGGCGTATTTCAACAGGTGACCTTTACGAGTGCGCCTTTGTGCACAGTTCAAGACGTGCATTGCATTGCGAGTGATAGTGGCGTCAACGCCCCCTGTACGCGATGGGCGCTGAAAAGAAATGCATTCATTAATAATAATGAAATTAAATAAACTTGTATTTTCTTAACTCTTGACGAATATATAAAATTGACTAGGCATTTTATTTTCGTTGAATGAATCTAACTGTGTCTCGCTTGAATTAAAAAAACGCGTTTTTCTTTCCCAATGTTTGTTCCCTCCAAACATAGTCGCGCTTCAATCGCTGATCCCATAACCCCCCATGCTGATGTCGGTGACAATCTGTACTGAACCGCTTTTCGCCCGAAGCTTCGCGACCTATATGAATCGACCTTGGTAGCGGCCAGAGCTGCGCCGATCAGTGCGATGATGAGCACCTGCATATTAAACAGCAGCAGTTTAGTGGACTGTATCGTGGCACAGCCACCGAACCTACCCGCAGTTATTTTGGCTGCACAGGCCCGAGATGCAGCTGGCCGATAGCCCTCTTCTCGACATAATGTTTGCATGTGACATAGAGCAAGTTGTGCTTTAAAACACACGTGACCAAACGTGGGGGCACGCTACTGCGCAGGCACCTATCATGACTGTCCCTTTCTCGATGCATGCCTACCTTGTGTTGGTCTTTCGAAGCCTTCCCGCCTACCTTGCAAGCATCGAGGGCACAGCATACCGTCGCTTCACAGTTTCTGGCCAACTTTTCAACGGAACAAGGACAGGAACTACGTGGCTACAGTAGCTAGAATAGAGGAAGTGTGCGCAAGACGCCGCCTCTCGCGTGGGCTTCTCGGATGTTCCGCTCAGGTGGCGCTCGCATTCGCTTACACGTTCATGCTGTTCATGCTTTATATGATAAGCATGGAAAGAAGGTTACAACGAAGCAATCTAGAGTATAATCTGTCGTACAGATTAGGCGAAAAGGTTGTTGAGCAACGACTACCGGGTTTAATGTATTCGGACGATATTGTACTGTTAGCAGATAGCCAGGAAGCTTTGCAAACTCTGGTTAATTACTGTGGGGACGAAGGAGACAGTTTAGGTTTCAGTTTTAGTGCAGCTAAGTCCGGTGGGATGTTTTTCAACGATACAACTGATCAGGAGCTTGCAGTACAAGGCCACGAAATACCCCGAGTGGCCGAATACAAGTATCTCGGGGTATGGATAAACAAAGGGCAGATGTACACGGAAAAGCACGAACAGTCTCTAATAGCAAAAGGGCGAAGAGATGCCGGGATAATGAAACATAAGGCATTGTGGGGTTACAACAGGTATGAGGTACTGAGAGGCATTTGGAAGGGAATAATGGTGCCGGGGCTTACTTTCGGGAATGCGGTCCTGTGTTTAAGGGCAGAGGTTCAGTCGAGACTAGAAGTAAATAAGAGAGCTGTGGGAAGGTTAGCACTAGGTGCCCACGGGAAAACCACAAACGAAGCAGTACAGGGAGATATGGGCATCATTCGAAGCACGGGAAGCTCAGAGTAAAATCCTATACGAAAAACGTCTGAGGAAATTGGATGATAACAGGTGGGCAGCTAAGGTGTTTAAATACCTATACAGAAAGAGCGTTGACTCACAATGGCAGAAAAGAACTAGGAAGCTAACCAGTAAGTATGCCAGACACGAGGACGAAAAAGGACAGAGCATTAAACGACAGGTTAAAAATGCGGAAGGTAAAAATTGGATAAATTCAATGGAAAAGAAGCATAGTGTAGAACTATATCGATACTGGAAACAGCAGATCAGGAAGGAAGCGTTTTATGATAACTCAAGAGGCAGTGCCCTACTCTTTGAAGCTAGATCAGGATGTCTTAGAACGCGGAGCTATAAAAAGAAATTTAACGAAGAAGAAGACACATGTACTGTGTGTGGTAAATATGTAGAAACGATGGAACACCTCGTACTAGAATGTGATGGTATCAATCCCGATGTCGATGCGGCCACAGTCACCCTTCCTGAGGCCCTAGGGTTCAGAGATGATAGTCATGTAAATAAATATGCGGTGGAAATTAGCAAGAGGCGATTGGAGGATTGGTGGCTCAAAAGCAGAGAGGTGACATAAGGTTAAAAGGGTAGGAAGACGTATTTAAAGAAAATCGAGAAATTCAATAACACACAACACAGATAAAAATAAAAGGCAAAATAAAAATCTGAGCATGGTGGCAACTGCCATCGCCCCGTTTCAAAGGGGACGCTCCTACCTTCCATCCATCCACAGCAACGCCCGAAACGCTCCGGCCCTGCCTTTAGGAGTACGGCGATGACGGTAAAAATTCGCAGAAGAGCTGCAGTAAACTCGGCATTTCACATTATTGACAGGGTGCGGCTAGAAAAATCCACGTCGATACATTCGATACGTGCCCCAGATACTTGGTATCTTCGCTGTGCAGTGCAATGAAATTTTAAACTACTTTGAAGGCGCGGCTGCTAGGATTGAAATAGTGTAATCCCTTAGAGCTTTTTTTCCCCCCTCATTGTCTGCTAAAATGTTGATTAGTGCTGTGGTGCCAATAAGGTCTGGCGCGCACTTTCCGCGGTAGCCGAGGTTTGAGCGCGCCCGCACTTCATTCTCCCGTAGGTTTCGCTAGTCCCGAGCCGGACGCAATGAACGCACTACGTACCGCTTTGCAGGGCCCACGCGTTCCTTTGCTGCATTCGGCACGTTCACTGAAGTGACGTGCCGTTTAGAGCGCGGCAGAACGTGAGTGGTTTTAATTGCAGTGCATGCCACAATCGTAAAAACGTGCTGTTATTGACGTATTTATTTACGCCACTTTACCAAATGATAACGAAAGTCTAGCTTGAAAAATTCCAAGGGCGCTTTATTGTGCCATCACACAGATAGTCACTACACTTTAAGCACTTTTCTGGAGTTGGGCTTTTGAAACGAGAAGCTTCGCTACGTTAGTCGACACCACGGTTCGCGCGAGCCGGCGTATGTCGGAATTGGCTCCGTAAGCGTGTTCGGAGTCGGCGCAGGTGGCCACTGCCGCGCGCTATGCGTCGTCGTTTGACGTTCGCCGCAAGCGCGTGTTTATCGCGGAGGCCGATTATATAACCGCTTGCCAGAGAACAGGCATGCGCATTCAACATGGAAGGAGAAGAGAGTGACACTACCGTCGAGAGCTGTGTTTATGGCTGTACAGCAATCGCAACACAATGTGCCCAAGAACGATGAATAAAGAAGATTAATAATCCTGCATAACTTATGGTATATATCATTCATAACCAATTTGCATCACTACACAAGGCACACGTATAGCATAACCATAAGCTTACCAAAGCATATCCATAAGTGAAACCATATAAGCATATATAACCATAGGCTAAATCATAAAGCATAAGCTAAACCGTAAGCCATATCCATAACTTAAACCGTAAGCATATCCATAGGCTAAATCATAAAGCATAACCATAAGCTAAACCGTAAGAATAATCATAGGCTAAATCATAAAGCATAACTATAAGCTAAGCCATAAATAAGCATCACCGAACCTTTTCGCTTCGAGATATCCAGGCTTAACCTTAGCTAAGCCCCAGCCATTTTTCTTGTTGTTGTTGTTGTTCAGGTTTCAACCATTGGTTTCGGGGAACTCATGAAATGAAATTCCTCTTGATGCTCGGCCGCTTGACTTTCACAACGGTATGCAGAAGTAAACCATCGTGCATGAAGAAGCCGCAAACGCGAAAGCCGGCTCCCACGGGGCTGAGCATCACAGTGTCACTGAAATAGAATCTGGTAATCAAGATCTAGCGACACCAACAGATCACCAAGCACTCAGCTAATCGATTGTTTCGCGCGCGTGCGTTTGCATCCTTCTGTGCTTTGCTGCCCGTGCGTGCGGCCGGCCACGGGGTTGGGGTAGGTGGGGGTCAAGTCCCTCGATAATTTGAAAGTAGCGGCACTCTTTGAACTCTGCCGCCGCCGCGCTACCTCCTCGCCTCCTCCTCGCCCCTTCTGCGTTCCCCCGCGGCAACCAGTTTTGCCCCCATTTTTCTGCACGACGATTGGTCTCCCTGCCGTTGCCCTTGGAAACGCGCGGATCTTGAGTTTTGCTTGTGTTTTTCTTTTTCGTAGGCGCCATTTTCCTCCTGAGCACGGCTGGCTCGGCGCTTTAGCTCGGCGTAGCGAACGTTGTACGCTGTGTTTAGTGCTCTATGTGCTAGCGCTTTGCCCGGCTGTTGCGCATATAACTGCAGCAAGACACGTGAAGATGGTTATGCCGTTTTTATGATACCACAAGGAAAGCGCGACGGCTTGCGCAGGACGCAGTGGCTGCGTAACATTGGTCGAAAGAACTGTTCCGACAAAGAACAGCGTTGTTTGCGAGCTGAGGCGTCTTATAGCTCGCTATACCAAAGCATCCCGTAATGCTGTATTTTTTTTTCATTCTTCCGGCCTGCTCACCAGCGTTTTTGTTGCGGTTGTCCTCAGTATGCTTAATATTCTGGGGCGGCTCCACCACCTCGCACATCGCTAACTGTTGTTATTGATTCGGAAGTGCAGCATTATAGATTCTGCTTTGCGCCCTGAAAAAATTATTGGCAAGTATACCCGTGGTATTGCAGGTGATGAGCGTTAGCTAGTCAACATTGAGTTCTTTTTTTAACTTTTAAGGCGAAAGCCTTAGATCGTTGTTTCAAGGTCACGTTGTAAACTGGAAGTATCACGTGACCCAAGGAAGGACAGAGGGGACCCAAAGCATGTCCACCCCTGTATAAGAGAATGATTACCCAAGCTAATTGATGAATCATTAGTTGTTGACATAAGGTGGATTAGGGAGGATTAAGGTTGATTAGAGTGTATTAAGGAAGATTAAGGTGGATTAGGGTGCATTATGAACGATTAAGATGCATCAATAAAGATTAAGGTGCGTGGAGGAGGATTAAGGCGGTTTATGGTGGATTAAGGTGAAGTGTTGATGAAAGGGTATTAAGACTGATTAGGGTGGATTAGGCTCATGAACTAGGATTAGGGAGGATAAAGGTGGATAAAGGAATATTAAGGTCGATTAATGTAGATTAAGGTGAATTAGGGTTGATAAAGGAGGATTAAGACGGATTTGGATGGACTAATAATAATATTATTTGGGGTTTTACGTGCCAAAACCACTTTCTGATTATGAGGCATGCCGTAGTGGAGGACTCCGGAAATTTTGACCACCTGGGGTTCTTATTCGTGCACCTAAATCTAAGCACACGGGTGTTTTCGCATTTCGCCCCCATCGAAATGCGGCCGCCGTAGCCGGGATTCGATCCCGCGACCTCGTGCTCAGCAGCCCAACACCATAGCCACTGAGCAACCACGGCGGGTATTGGATGGACTATGGTAGATTAAGGTGGATTAGGGACCATGGAGCTGGATTAGGTATGATAGAGGCGGATTAGGGTGTATTAAGGTAGATTGGGACCATTAAGCAGGATTAAGTGGGATTAAGGTGCATGAATAAAGATTAAGGAGGATTATGATGGATTAGGGTTGATAAACGAGGATTAAGACCGCATAGGGTAGGCTAAGGTGCATTAGGGGCGATGTAGGTTGATTAGGTTGTATTAGGGTGGATTGGGAGTATTAAGGTAGATGAAGGAGCATTAAGGTGGATTAGGGTGGACTAAGGTGAATTGGGGTTCATTGAGTAGTAAGACTGATTAGTCTACCATAATCCTCCTAATGCACATTCATCGACCTCAATCCTTCTTCATTCTCTTTAATCCACGAAAGTCCTCCTTAATGCACTTTAATCCCCCTTCGTCGACCTTAATCTTCTCTAACCCTCCTTAATGTACTTTAATCCTCCTTAATCAACCGTAATGCTTCCGCATTAACTTTAATCCACCCTAGCCCACCATAATCCTCCTTAATTCACCTTAATCCCTCTTAATCCACCCTTATCCTTCTTCATGCACTTTAATCCACCAAAATCCACTATAATCGTCCTCAATGCACATCAACGCACCTTATCCACCTTAATTAACCTCATCGACCTTAATCCAACCTAGTTCTCCTTTATGCACCTTAATCCACCGTAATACTCCTTAATACACCCGAATTCATCTTAATCCACCTTAATTCTCCTTAATACACCCGAATTCATCTTAATCCAATCACTAATCAATCATTACTTTGCTAATCAGTAATCATCTCTTATACGCGGCTGCACATATTTTGGTTCGCTTCCCGCCTTCCTTCGGTCACGTGATATTTTCTGTACCTCACAACTGGACCTTGAAACAGAGGTCTAAGGCTTTCGCTTAATAAGCCACACACAAAGGGATGTGTCACAAGCAATACTAGATCAGACGCAAGAAGTAAAGCATCTGATCATGTGACAGAAAAATTGTCGGGAGTATAGAACTCGCCTCAAAGCTCCCTTTACATCGGTATACCCCGTTCATACGGCTTTAAGAAAAAAGTAACCTCCTCATAAACGTTGCCTCCAGCATTATCGATGCTGTTATTAGCATTTCTCAAAATTTTCAACCCCATTGGGGCGCGCAACTGGCCCAAAATAACACGCCGCCATAGAATCCTGCGGCCCGTTCGCGGGAGCCCAGGAGGAATAGCGCACCGTGCGCAGCCGGCGGGCGAGGAGAATCGAGGAGGCAAGCGCCGTGAGGAGGAGAGTGTCGCTACTTTCAAATTATCAAGGGGCTTTAGCGCCACCTATATTTCAAGGCTAGGTGACGCGCGCCGCCGCTGCCCGATTCAAAGGGTTGAGCCTGAACCATCCATCCATCCATCCATCGACGAGAGCTCTGAATCGGTGCTTCCGTTCTGCCCGTGCGGACTTCGCCTGTGCCCGTGACTGCGGAGAAGTGATTGTGGCTGTTTGATGTCGTTAAATGTGAGAGCCTGTGGCGAAGTGATTGAGTGTGGCCGTAGTAGTTCTGCCCATGTAGTGTTTTGCGGGCTTCACCTGTGCCTGTGTCTGATTGTGTTGCTCAATAGCTTTGTGGAAAGTGACGTGGTTTGTGTGGATGTCATCGCGAAGTGTTTGCCAGCTCCTGGGGGACGCCTGTGCCAGTTAATGATGGCGTTGCCCAGTAGCTTTGTGGAAGTTGATGTACCTTGTGTGGATTTCGTCGCCGCTTATGACTGCCTTAATTATAGGTGGTCACGTTGCCTTTTGAAGCGCGTGCGATCGCGAGAAACTTGACCGATTTTTATGTAAACTAAGTGGACGTCTCGAAATTTTAGCTAGAAAATCAACCAGCAGCAAGCCAAGTCTGTGTTTTGTGGTTTTGCGAGCTTATGCTCGTGCGAGCAGCAGAATGACGACAGATCCGCTACATAATGCCAGTTCCGTAAAATGAGCTTTGCCGCAATATAGTAGTGTTATGCGGTGAAGCATACGCAATGTATTGCGGTAAAGTATATGAAAAAGTAGGCAGGCACCACTGCGTTACTGTGGCGATTCTCTTGATTTAAGGACACGCCGTGCGCTTTTAAAAGGCGTGAACAAGGAAGAATCACAGTCGAAGCGCATGGCACAAACCTTGCCAATGCTTCAATTGAAAAAAAAAAGGTAACGATTTGGAGTGGGTAATGCCAAAACCAAAGCCTTGACTTTTGTGTCATCAAAGCAGTTCCGTTCCAAGAATATTTAATCATATTCCAAGCTCCTGCCTTATTTATGATTGTTTAATGTATACGCATATGTTGTGCACCAGCCTTAGCACCAATTCTAATGTACTTTAATGATGTAAGTTTAACAACACGTGGCAAATATATAATTTGTGTTGTATGGTGGTGTGCTGTTGCTTTCATGTGGTAATGCGTACATTGGCTGGAAGAGCTTATGCATCCTCCTTATAGAACTCATTGAAAGGTGAACCCACCTGTCAAGCCATTGTTGTTCTTGCGGTTCTACACCAGAATTCACAAACATGGGGATAGTTATGAAAGAGTAGCTGAAACTTAACATATCCAGATGCATGCACAGGAGTGCGGGAGTCGACGATGCATCTCTCTCTCTAATTCAGGTTGAATGTGCATACTTCAGTAAGATGTAACACTTGTTGAGTGTCTGGTTTCTTTTATTGTTAGCTTAGTTTGTGTTTTCCCCCCATTTGTAGGTTTTCGTGTGTGTTGCTGTGCATGTATATAATTGCTTCCAGAGTGGCTTTCTTGTTGCTAATAAATTTAGAGAAGGCAACGTTCTTCGTTTTGTGCATCAGACAGCAAGTGAGCGTGCTTCAAAGGATGTTAGATTTTGTTGCCATAAGCAACCAAAAGGCATATAGACTGCTTGCTGGAGGTACTATTTATAGAGTTAAGGATATATATCATGCTGATAACTCTGTGCACAATAATTAGATCACATGATGTCTAACATGTCTTCTTGCCACCACGAAATCTTGTGAGATGCATAACTCAGGACAGGCACCACAAATCTTGGCTAGCCATTTCCAATTGTGGTCTTGACCTCCTACCACTGAGCAGACTGGTCCCAGAGACAAAACATGCAACCTTTATCTGATTAAATATAGTGTATGTTGCACAAAAAAGGAGACCATGTCAGGTGTTATTGTTGACACAGATACATATCTGTGAGCCTCATAAACTAATGTCAAAAGAAAGAGAATAATACCCATGAAATGCACTCTTGGTAGCACGGCAGGACCAGTCTCTTGCAGAGTTAAATAACAACCATGCGGCAGTATCATGATATCAAGCTGAACAATAATTTACTCCAAGAATAGTTTCCTTCGTGCAACATTGCACTGATAGTCTTGAAATACACTACCCATTGCTAACCAATTACCAATTAGCACGACGGGAGGAAATATTTTAGGAAGCAAGAATGAAAACGGAGTCGGTTAAATATGGAAGATGTGAATGCAACTCTGCAGAAGTTAGAAAAATGAACCAAATGGAATACTTTAAAAGTAAGTGGCTTAGAGACAAAATGCCGTTTTATTCCATGCCAGAAAAGCAAGCAGAGGTTGAAATGCTTTCCACATACACACCTTCAAGGTACATGTACAGGGTCTGTCCTGAAAGTAATGTCAGTAAGGCCATTAAAAATCCTTCATTGAATTTATTTTTACAAAAAGTGTTTGAAACTCTTCAAAATACTATCCTTTTGCGTCAATACATCGGCTCCACTGAGAATTCCAGCTCTCGAATGCGTTGCGGCAGTCCTCCTCCGGAATGGCCTTTAATGCTGTGGTGCTAGCTGCTTTAATCACGTCCACTGTCTCGAAATGATTGCCTTTCAGGCGTGTTTTGAGGCATGGAAAAAGAAAAAAAGTCGGGGGGGGGGGAGCCAAGTCCGGGCTGTACGGGGGCTGGGGGATCGTTGGCACCCCGGCTTTAACCAGGTAGTCGCTGACGATGAAGGCACTGTGGGTCAGCACATTATCGTGGTGCAACTTCCAGTTGTCTGCGTTGTCCGGCCGGATGCGTTGAACCCTGCGTTTCAGTGTTTCGAGGACATCCACATAAAATTTGGAGTTCACAGTGGTTCCAGGTTCTTCAAACTCATGATGAACCAGTCCGTAGATGTAAAAAAAAAACGATCAGCATGATCGATCTTGATCTTTGATTTGCTCATCATGGCTTTCTTCTGGTGATGGGACTAGTGCATGGGCCACTCTGATGATTGCCTTTTGGTCTCCGGGTCATATTCAAATACTTAAGTCTCGTCACCTGTAATCACGTTGTCCAAAAATGTTCGATCACGTTTGCACATGATGAGATTTTCTTGGCACGTTTCAATGTGGCGTAAGTTTTGGTTGTCAGTGAGCACTTTTGGGACCATTTTTGCGCACACCTTCCACATGCCGATATTGTTTGTAACGATTTCATGAACTTGAGTTTTTGGAATGTTTAACATGTCGGCCATTAAACGAACACTTAATCGTCGGTCTGAGTTCAACAATTCCCTCACTCGCATCACATTGTCAGCTGTAGTGGTCGTGGATGGCCGTCCAGCACAGTCCTCATCGTCGACCTCTTCTCGGCCTTCCAAAAAGGCCTTGTGCCATCGAAACAATTGCCGATATGACAGGACATGTTCTTTATAAGCAGTCTTGAGCATAGTAACAGTTTCCGCAGCAGTCTTGCCAAGTTTCACGCAAAACTTGATCATAAATCTTTGTTCTAATGAGCGCTACATTTTCGCTTGCGCAAGAATGAAAAACAACTCTCACGGACAGGCCCGTCCAACACTCTCGAATGTTCGGAGCACACTGAGCGACGGAGCACTGTTTAGCTGGATTCCGCCACTACCAGTTTCAGCTGGTTAGACTGCGCTCTGACATACAGCCACGTCACACTGACATTACTTTCAGGACAGACCCTGTATGTGGTAATCGGCAAACTTTAGATATAAATGTTGGGAACGTGGATGGAGGTGAGGGACATGTACAGTAAAAACAAGATGTGTAAGGTCAAAAATTAATCCTTTTAGTCAGAAATTGGTCAGTGGCGTCTGACCAATTTTCTGATCACGCCTTCTCTTGTTCCCTGGCCCTGGATGGTGAATACAAAGTGTGCGTGTATATATATATATATATATATATATATATATATATATATATATATATATATATATATATATATATATATAATCAAGCATACAATCCTTGCATTCTACCTGTGCTAACATATGGGGCAGAAACTTGGAGGTTTCTTGGACACAAAGAAGGGCATTGTATTGTCATGTTGGAAGGCACTTTTCTGGAGGAGGGTGTGTCAGCCACTGGCAGAAATTTTAATGAAATTTATGCCAATCTAGCCAACATAAAATGTTGAGCTGGCATGAAGTTGAATCAGTTTGGTTTGACAATGGTCTCAAATGATGTTAAGGTGGAAAAAGGTCTTCTTTTATGCGCCTTCTTCAGTGCAAAACACACAAGCTTAGGGAATCCATTTCAGAACGACTGTGTCGGAATATAAATCATGGCTTCATGTTGTTTCAGAATTTCCGCAGACACACCTTGACAGGCTGAGAATCAACAACCAATTCCTTGCTCATAGCTCTCAGAGTTTTGTACACTTCCTGCAGGAGCATAATCTGGGGAAATGGACAGGCTTTAGTATAGATGCAGAAGATCTATACAATTCTTTGCTGCAGGTGCGTCTCCTGCACTTTGTTAAGGATTGCATACACAATCAAACAGATTAACCGGAATTTGCTGAAAGGTGTAAAATTCTGGTTGCAAACTTTCTGGAGCTTCTTGATTCCTATTTGAAGTCAATTTCGGTCTGGTGGCAGAATTCTGGCACCTGCATAGGTTCCGGTGTTGCATCAGTGCTCCGAAATATTTTAAGTTACGTTGACCAGCAAATAATCAGAACCTTAGTGGGCTTGCTCTTAACAGTTTTAGATACGCGGATGATTATTTGTTTTTCATGAGCAAATCATAACTTTCGCAGAGCTGTCATCGAAGTATTGAAGCTATTTAGAGAACAAGAGAAAAGGTTTCAACATCACTTTAGAAGTTGTAGAAAAAATTTTGCTGCAACTTCTTATGTCAGGCTTACTTTTATGTGTTATCACGTATGCTGGGAATATCAGTCGAGAACTTCTAAGTCCCTTCTTGATTATAGGTCTAGCCATTCAGTCAGTTTTCTTGGTGTACAGCAGAGGAGAGCTGGTCAGCACACAGTTTTGTTAGGCACTCGAAAGCTGTGCCTGAACTTGGATGAAAGTGAAAAACAGGCTCTAGTACACAACCATGGCTGTGACTCAACAAGTGTCACTGAATATTACCGAATGGTCATCAACCAACGAACATTCCACTCTCTCCAGTACACTTGGACTATAAAGACTAAAACAGTGCATTTGTGAGCTTCTCAGGTGCGTTTTTTCTCATTTGTAGAATTCTTTCTGGAGCGAATTCTTGTATAATTCTGCAATGTCAGAAACTATTTCCTGTTGAAATTCTCCATCAAAAGCACCTTCATTCTGCGTCAGAAGGGATGATGATGATGTTTGAGGTTTAATGGCGCAAGGACCAGGTGTGGCCAAAGAGCGCCATGCTAGTGGTATTGAATATGTCGTGGTCTGATGGGTTCTGTGAATTTAATGTGACGTGGCTGTAAAGGGGCCTAAAAGAGTTGGTGCAAATTGCATAAAAATTACACGTAATAAAATTATGGCAATGATTTATGACGTGTACTATGATCACGAAAATACATTAAGAAATAGTGATGCATTATATAAAATATGCGAGATGCTAAAATTGTCTAAGAGCACTACTGCCTCGCCAGAGCCCTTGAAACGCAAGGGCCGAGAGGCATGTGCTATACAGAGAATCTATCCTAGCGATATCCTCTGGAAAGAGGACGCGCTACGAAATGAATGGGCTTATAACATGTAGTACAACATCTTTTAAGAAAGCGAGGACTGCTGTGGTCTTAAAAAGCGGTTCTTCTCCAAGAAACATAGCCGGATGCAGGGGAATACAATGGCGGTATGCAAATGGGAAATGTTTCCTCCTATCTCTTTCGGCTTCCCGGCACTCCAGCAAGACATGGAGGACGGTCAGCCGATCGCCACATCTGCCGCAGGTTGGAGGCTCGTTACCGGACAAGAGAAAGTTGTGAGTGCCAAATGTGTGTCCTATTCTCAGTCTAGTGAATAGGACATCTGTTTTTCGTATTTTCGTAGTTGGGTGCCAGGGACCTAGCTTCGGCTTAATTAGGTGGAGCTTATTACTTGTTTCTGTGTCCCACAAGCGTTGCCAGTGGCTTCGCAGTTTGTGTCTTAGAAAAGGCTTCATGTCTGTGGCAGGGACAGCAGCAGAACGAATACCTTGCGATGCTATTGATTTGGCAATCTCGTCGGCAAGCACATTTCCCTCGATTCCTCCATGGCCAGGAACCCAGCATATTACTACATGCCTATGTGATAAGTAGATGTTACATAAGAGTGAGTAGAGTTCATTGAAGACAGGATTAGTATGCTTTTGAGAAGAAATGAGTGCTTTTACAAGGCTTAACGAATCTGTGAATATGATGGCTTTGTCCAGTTTCAGTTTCTTTATATGTTTTACTGCACACAGTACTGCGTGGACTTCTGCAGTGAAGATACTTGTTATGGGGTTCAGCACGTCAGATTCAGTAAAAGAGGGCCCAACAGCAGCGTAGGATACGCCAGCATGTGATTTTGATGCGTCTGTGTAAAACTCGGAGCAGGAGTACTTCAGTTGAAGCTCCCGGAAATGCATGATAATTTCAAGCTCAGGAGCGTGCTTTGTGACCTTTAGAAACGATACGTCACATTCTATCACCTGCCACTGCCAGGGCGGTAATAGCTTAACAGCAGGCATTAGGCGATGTTCGAGAAATGGGACGTCCATTTCTTCGCCAAGTTCTCTTACACGTATTGAGAAAGGTAATCTCAAAGAGGGTCTTTTACGAAAAAGTGTTTCACACGTCAATTCGTTAACGGTTGTGAAACACGGATGTTCCTTATTAGAGCGTACTTTCAGGAAGTAGTTAAAGCTGATGTATGTTCTTCGAAAATGGAGTGACCACTCATCGGACTCGACATACAGACTTTCAACAGGGCTTGTTCTAAATGCGCCAGTGGCCAGGCGGATTCCCAGATGGTGAACGGGGTCTAACATCTTTAGTGCGCTCGGGGCGGCAGACTGATATACTATGGCACCATAGTCGATTCGTGATCGAACTAGGCTCCTGTAAAGATTCAACAGGCATTTCCTGTCGCTACCCCATGTTGTGTGGGATAGGATTTTAAGTAGGTTCATTGTTTTTAGACATTTTGTTTTTAGACATTTTAGGTGTGGAATGAAGGTAAGCTTGGAGTCAAGTATAACACCTAGAAATTTATGCTCTTTGTTAAAAGGAATTTGTTGTCCGCCCAGCTCTAGAAAAGGATCTGGGACCAGGCCTCTCTTTCTTGTGAAGAGAACGCAGGAACTTTTCTGGGGGTTGATTTTAAATCCATTTTGGTCTGCCCACATGGACACCTTGTTTAGGGCCTGCTGTACCTGTCTCTCGCAGACTGTGAGGTTGCAGGATTTGAAACCTATTTGTATATCGTCTACATAGACGGAATAATAAATAGCTGGTGGTAATGATGCACGAAGCGTGTTCATCTTTACGACAAAGAGCGTGCAGCTCAGTACGCCACCCTGGGGTACCCCAGTTTCCTGTATGAATGTACGCGACAGTGTAGGACCTATTTTCACCCGAAATGTACGGTTCTCTAGGTAGCTCTCTATGATAGTTAACATATTGCCGCGGATGCCCAGCACCGAAAGGTCACGCAGGATTCCGTACCGCCAGGTTGTGTCGTATGCTTTTTCCATATCCAGAAATACAGATAGGAAAGATTGTTTGTGTACGAAGGCATCGCGAATGCTCGCTTCGATACGCACGAGATGGTCGGTTGTAGATCGCCCTTCCCTAAAGCCGCATTGAAATGGGTCAAGCATTTTACTAGACTCTAGGAGATGTATGAGACGGCGATTGATCATTTTTTCGAAAAGCTTACAGAGGCAGCTTGTAAGCGCTATGGGACGGTAGCTAGTGAGCAATGAAGTGTCTTTACCATGCTTCAAAACAGGGATCACAATAGCCTCCTTCCACTTCGATGGGAGATAACCAGCAGCCCAGATAGCATTGAGAAGTGTAAGTAGTGTGATTTGTGTGTCGGAGTGCAGGTGTTTAAGCATATCATACATGATTCTATCGGGGCCCGGTGCAGAGCTCCGACATAATGACAAGGAGGCTTTAAGTTCAGCAATGGTAAAAGGGCGATTATAAGGATCGTTTGGCGTGCATTTCCGATTCAGAGGCTTGAGTTCTTCTATTTCTTTATATTTAAGGAAGTTCTCTGAATAGTGAGTGGAGCTAGACACGCGCTCGAAGTGTTCACCCAGAGCATCAGCCTGGTCTTGCAGGGTATCGCCTTGTGTGTTTACCAAAGGCAGGGAGTATGTTTGTCGCCCTCTTATGCTATTTACCCTGTTCCAGACTTTGGCCTCATCTGTATACGTGTTGATACCCGATAAAAACTTCTGCCAACTGTCTCTTCTGGCCTGTCGGCGGGTTCGCCTGCCCTGTGATTTTACTTTTTTAAAATTGATGAGATTCTCCGCAGTGGGGGAGGCGCGTAGCAACCCCCACGCTTTGTTTTGTTTCTTTCGAGCGACCCTACAATCGTCGTTCCACCACGGGACACGCCGTTTACATGCCAAGCCATTTACTTGTGATATGCATTTATATGCGGCATCTATTATGAAGGCTGTGAAAAGCTCCACTGCAGCATCAATTTCTAACGAAGACATGTCAGCCCATGAGATACTAGTAAGAGATCGAAATTTCTCCCAATCAGCTGTCTCAATCTTCCACCTAGGAGCGTGTGGTGGATATTCGTTTTCTTTAGGTGATCTTAGCAGTATAGGGAAGTGGTCGCTGCAGTAAGGGTTGTTGGCAACTTCCCATTCAAGTTCAAGCAGTAGAGACGGGGAGACTATGCTAAGATCTATTGAAGAATATGTTCTGTTTGCAAGAGAGTAATATGTGTGTTCCTTCTTATTCAAGAGGCACGCACCAGAAGAGAGAAGGAACTGTTCAACAAGTCGTCCTCGCGCATCTATACGAGGGTCTCCCCACAGGTAGTTGTGTGCATTGAAATCGCCAAGGACAATATAAGGTTCTGGCAATTCGTCTATCAAGGACTGAAATTCATATTTAGTTAATTTGTAATGTGGGGGTATGTAGAGCGAACACACAGTGATAAGTTTGTTTAGTAGGACAACTCGAACCGCCACTGCTTCGAGGGCCGTTCGTAGATGTAAATGTTGACACGCTATGCTTTTCTGAATTACGATGGCAACACCGCCCGATGATGCGGCAGCATCATCGCGATCTTTGCGAAAGGTAACGTGCTGTCGAAGAAAATGCGTGTGTTTTAGTTTTAAGTGTGTTTCCTGTAAACACAGCACTTTTGGATTGTGTTTGTGGATGAGTTCTTGCACATCATCGAGGTTCCTAATAAGACCTCTGACGTTCCACTGAATTATTTGTGTATCCATTTTTTAAGTAAATTGGTGCTATGTTTACGGAAACGGGAGGGATGCCTTAGATTACAGAGCCCTTTCGAGGCCCTGTAATAGGGGTTTTGCTCTTTCTGAAGCGTTCGAGTGAGTCTCGACGCTCCTTAGGCGTTTGGTGCGCCTTGAGGACAGGTGTAGTGTCCATTGCCTCTTGTGAGGCGCCGGACACATGCTCTTGCGAGCGGGAGGTTTTCTGTGAGGGTCCTGCCTCGGAAGGCAAGACCCCTGCGCCCACCAGCCCGGAGGTCGATGGGGCTCCCTGAGGGATTTGGCTGCGCCGGCTGTTGCCAGCGCTGGAAGGAGCCGGGGAGGTTGGCGCAGCCTCGGCTGCGCCCACCTTCGGGGTCGATGGCCCCGTCTGCTGTGTTGGCGTAGCAGCGTTAGCTGCAGCCGCCGAGGGGGCGGATGGCGTCACTGCCGCCTCACTGGGTGTGGGATGGTCAGCCGCCGGAGACCGTTGTGGCGCTGCCCCCTGACGCGCCACTTCGGCAAATGTGTTCTTAGGCAGGTATGCCACCCGCCTACGTGCCTCCTTGAACGATATATTTTCTTTCACTTTGATCGTGACAATTTCTTTTTCTTTTTTCCAAGAAGGGCACGACCGCGAGTACGCGGCGTGCCCTCCATCACAGTTTACACAATGCAAATGGTTATCGCAAGCTTCAGACGTGTGTTCATGGGCACTGCATTTCGCACATGTTTGGCGACCTCGGCAGCTCTGCGAGCTGTGGCCGAAACGTTGGCATTTGAAACATCTCAGGGGATTTGGCACATACGGTCTTACACGAAGTTTGATGTACCCGGCCTCGATTGACTCGGGCAGGACACTTGAATTGAATGTGAGTATTAGGTGTTTGGTCGCAATTTCTTTTCTGTCTCGCCTCATCTTGATTCTTTTGACATTTATGACATTCTGTTCGCTAAAGCCCTCCAAGAGCTCAGCCTCAGTCAGCTCCAATAAATCATCATCGGAGACTACGCCACGGGTGGTATTCATGGTACGATGAGGAGTTACTGTTACTTTGGCGTCACCAAATGAAACTAGATTGGGTAGATTTTCATATTGTTTTTGGTTGCGGAGCTCCAAGAGGAGATCGCCGCTTGCCATTCTGGATGCTTTATAACCTGTACCAAAAACTTGGGTAAGAGACTTGGATACGAGGAATGGAGAGATTGTTCGCACGGGTTTGCCTGGTGTTTCGGAGTGCACTACATGGAAACGAGAAAAAGTTTCTTTTTGGCGGGCAAAAAATTCAAAGACATCATCGGTGCGCCCCCTCTTGAGGGAGCGATCAGGTAATGGGGGGAATGAAGAAGCCATAAGAGATTGTAATTTCGGCAGTAACGCCAGCCACCCACCGTGGAGTCCTACAAGGGGACGCTGCAGGATCCGTAAAACACGGCCTGCAAACGCCAGCAGTACGTTACCACTATAACCAAATACGAAATAACCTAGGTTGGCTATTCACACAAGGTTAACCCTTGCTGCCTGGAAAAATGCGTCAGAAGGGAAGAGCCACTAGTTTATGTAACACTCAGTGAAGTTGTGCGCCTTTGTGTATTTATGGAAATAGACCACAATATTTTTGCATCGACAATACCAAACCTTTATGAAAGAGGCTGATGCCCGTGCTCAAGACATGGTAACGATGAACAGTATGCCTTCAGCCATGGTACATGAATGTCTGGTAATAACAGGTTATAGCTTTAAAAAATAGCAGTTGGTAACAGTACACCACGCTTTATGGCGTTCTGTAAGAATCAGCTTTTTGATGCTTGAATATATTAAACAAGCCAGAGCCACCAAAATTCTAGAGCGTTTATTTTTTCTTGCAATAGCTTCTTCTTTTCCTAATGAACCAGCTAGCCCAATTTGCCACTCTTCCTTATTGTACTCTTGAGCAAGTGCTTGGGGAATTGCATGGTCTGCATGTTGGCAGTAGTGATGCAGCTGCTGATGAACAGTTGCAGTATCCAAAACATGACAATATTTTACAATACTTATTATTCATTTTATTTCCAATACTGTTAGCCCTTGCGGGTGGTTACAGGGGTGGGGAAAAAGAATTTTCCACAAACACGTAACACCAGTACAGCAACAAACAAACAATGCATTCAGCAAACACATGACAGTTTACGCTCAAATGATTCAGTTGTGTGCGTTTCAATAAATACATCTGCGTCAAGTTTGTTCCAATCGTCTATAGTTTTCACAAGAAAGGAAAATTTGAAGGCATCAACGTGCGGCACATAGGGCATTACAGCATGAGGGTGACCTGTACGTGGGGACACTCGTCCAGGAGGACGCAAGTATAGTCTGGAGTCCAAATTGAATTTATTGTTATACAGTTGGTACAATTTCAACCTTGCTATTTTCTGCGCGTGCGAGTTCGGGCAAACCGGCACGAGATAATAGAGACTTTTAGCTTGTACGCTATTCCGGTAAACGGGAGCGCTTTGGGCGGATTACCGGATGGCCGGGGCGTAAACGTGAGCGGCCGGAGCGGTGAAGCCGCCTGGTGTTGTAGAGCTCAACCAGACAAACGCATAGCTAAAACTGCAGTAACTCACCATATCCTGCTTCGCCACTCGTGCAAATTTTTGGCAGCGGCGTAATTGTGAACACGATTACGCCACTGTCGAAAATTTACGCCAGCAGCAAAGCAGAATACAGTAATTAGCTCTGTGTTTGTGTGGTAGAACTTTGCGCTGCCAGCTGACCCCACCAATCTGGCCGCTCACGTTGACGCCCCCGCTAAACCAGAAAACCGCCCGCGCTTGCCCGAATACCGGACACGCTAAAAGTCTCTAATAACGCAGTTACAGACTGCGTCCTTTGATAAGCATTACAGAGAAACCGTGCGGTTAGTCTTTGAATTCGTTCCAGTTTATTTATCAAGCCCACTTGGTGCGGATCTCAGACTATACATGCGTATTCCAGTGTGGGCCGTACAACTGTTTTGCACGCCTTGAGCTTTACCTCGGCTGTAGCATCTTTCAACTTTCGCCTTAACAGACTGAGTTTGCGTAGAGCAGAACTACAAATGTTTTCAATGTGTGCGTTCCATTTCAAATTGTGCGTGATTGTGACCCCGAGATACTTAAGCTTACTAACATGTTGAAGTGGGCTATTATTTACTCTGTAAGTAAAATGCAACGGGGTTTTCTTGTTAGATACAGTCATGTAAGCTAAATTATCGAAATTAATTTTCATGCGCAACGTAACACACCAGTCATAAATTCTTTGCAAGCATTCGTTCAACAACATTTGATCCTGGACATTCTTAACGCGACAATAAATAAGGCAATCATCCGCAAGTAGACGCAGTTCAATGTTAGGATGCAAGTCATTAGCAATGTCATTTACATATAATAGAAACAAAATTGGTCGTAAAACCGAACCCTGTGGCACACCAGATAAAACAGGTGAGCGGGATGATCTTTCCCCAGCTATTTGAACATATTGCTTTCTATTTGTAAGGTACGCATGGATCCATTTCACAATTTGTGTTTTAACTCCAAGTTTATACAAAATCTCAATAAGTTTTGTTTGACACACCCGGTCAAAAGCCTTCGAAAAATCAATTGCTATAACATCAATTTATTCGTTATTGTTAATTGCGACGCCGAGAGCATGAGACACCTCAGAAAGCTGCGTCACTGTTGACAGACGCTGGCGAAAGCCATGCTGCCTACTGTAGAATAAGTTGTTATTTTATATATATTCAACCAGATGTTTCGATATTATGTGTTGTAACATCTTACACGCGGATCATGTAATGGAAATTGGCCGATAGTTTTCCGCCAATAACTGATTGCCCGCTTTAAAAATAGGTACGATGCGTGCAAGGAGCCCATCTTCTGGCACACCTCCGATACAAAATGACATTGCAAAAATTCTAGACAAAAAATGTGATATCCATTTGCAATAACGCCTTAAAAACTCATTGGGTACCTCATCTGGGCCACAAGATTTTTTGGTATCCAGTTTTAACAACAATGCTAGAATGCCTTCTCGAGAAAGTACAATATCATTTCTATCTTCACAGAGCAACAAACCATCGCTCGCAGTTATGCGGTGCCTATTACTGCCAGGTGTAAATGCAGAGTTAAACATACTGTTAAAAGCCTGTGCGATCAAAGCTGGTTTAGTGCAGACATTTCCGTCTACCTCAGATAAATAATTCCAGCATTTTTGAGGCAAGTTTTGAAAGTAATCCACCAGTGTTGTTGAAAAAAATGCCACCGTCGCGTCTTTTAATTATTTTCTAACTTGCGTACTGAGATTGGCTATTTCGGCACATCGCCTTGGCATCCTTCTACGCGCACGATTCAGTCGCCGCTTCAAATAAATAATGTTTCTAGTTACCCATGGACTGGGTTTTCCTATGTGCTTGATTTTCTTGGGCTCATATTTTTCTAAACAGACGCGAACAACTGATACAAAGTATCTCCAAACCCAATTTATGTCATTATCAACTGGCATATTATCAAGAGCATGTTCTAAGTAGTCGATAATCGACCTGTCGTCAGCCCGATTAAAATTATACACATATGCACAGGGATTTTTTTCTAATTGCGTGTTTCCTACACTTAAAATTGCTACTACTGTTTTATGATCTGATATGCCATCCTCAATGTCGACATTATAATTAAATATTCCGTTGGTCAAAAATAACAAATCCAGCGTAGATTGATTTCGCCCCTGTGTCCTGGTGGGCTCATGAGCTACCTGAACAAAGTTATGCTTAAGCATAATTTTGAACATTATATCAGCGCTAGGCTTTTCCACTGGCCCCGTAATTCTTGCATCCCTATCGATACCTGGTAAATTAAAATCCCCTGTCAAAATGATTCTACTTCTGGCATTCCTTATGTTCGGTGTTCCCTTCCAAATATTCGACGAGGCCTTTTAGCTCAGGGTCTGCTCGTTGTTGTTTAGTGAAGTCTTCCGCGCTTATTATCCCAAGGAAGGCATCGTCGTCTTTCGTCGTCTTGCGGCGGGGGATCGATGGGGGCGCGTGATAAGCAGTCGGCGTCGGAGTGTTTTCTTCTGGAATTGTATATTACCGTGACGTCCTATTCTTGCAGTCTGAGACTCCACCGCGCCAACTGTCCTGAAGGGTCCTTTAAGTTAGCTAGCCAACACAACGCGTGATGGTCTCTGACGACCTTGAATGGCCTGCCATAGAGGTAAGGGCGGAATTTAGCTGTAGCCCAAATGATGGCGAGGCATTCCTTTTCAGTCGTAGAATAATTGCTTTCCGCTTTTGACAGCGACCGGCTAGCATACGATATCGCCCGTTCAAGACCTTCTTTCCTCTGGACTAGGACGGCACCGAGGCCTAGGCTACTGGCGTCAGTGTGGATTTCGGTATCGGCGTCCTCGTCGAAGTGTGCAAGTACCGGCAGCGACTGCATGCGTCGTCTGAGTTCTTGAAATGCCTTGGCCTGCGGCGTTTCCCACTTGAACTCTACATCACATTTGGTTAGATGTGTTAGCGGCTCCGCGATGCGTGAAAAGTCCTTGACAAAGCGCCTATAGCAGGCACACATGCCAAGGAATCTGCGCACTGCGTTCTTGTCGGTTGACTGCGGGAACTTTGCGATAGCAGCTGTCTTCTGTGGGTCGGGGCGTACTCCTGATTTGCTGATGACGTGGCCTAGGAACAAAAGCTCACCGTAAGCGAAGCGGCACTTTTCCGGCTTCAGAGTGAGCCTTGATGACTGATGACACTGTCGCAAGCTGCCTAAGGTGATCGTCGAAATTTCCGGCGAAGACAACGACGTCATCCAAGTAAACAAGACACGTCTGCCACTTCAATCCTGCTAACACCGTGTCCATGACGCGCTGAAACGTTGCAGGCGCCGAGCACAGTCCGAATGGCATGACCTTGAACTCGTAGAGGCCGTCTGGCGTGATGAAGGCGGTCTTTTCGCGATCTCTCTCGTCAACTTCTATTTGCCAGTAGCCAGACTTGACGTCCATCGACGAGAAGTATTTAGCGTTGCAAAGCCGATCCAATGCGTCGTCTATCCGTGGAAGGGGGTATACACCCTTCTTCGTGATCTTGTTCAGTCGACGATAATCGACGCAGAAGCGTAGGATTCCGTCCTTTTTCTTCACCAGGACTAGAGGAGAGGCCCACGGGCTTTTCGACGGCTGGATGATGTCGTCGCGCAGCATTTCGTCGACTTGTTGCCTAATAGCTTCACGTTCTCGCGTCGAAACTCGGTAAGGGCTCTGGCGGAGTGGTCGAGCGCACTCTTCGGTTACTATGCGATGCTTTGCAACTGGTGCTTGTCGAATCCTTGATGACGTCGAAAAACAGTCTTTGTATCGTCGGAGAAGACTTCTGATCTGTTGCTGCTTACTCATAGGAAGACTTGGATTCACGTCGAAGTCTGGTTCGGGGACTATGCTCCTCGGTGTAGATGCGGCTGAATCCGAGAGGACAAAGGCATTGCTAATTTCCACAATTTCCTCGATGTATGCGATTGTCGTGCCCTTGTTGATGTGCTTGAACTTTTGGCTGAAGTTGGTTAGCATAACTTCCACTTGCCCTCCGTGGAGTCGAGCGATCCCTCTTGCGACGCAAATTTCACGGTCGAGCAGTAGATGTTGGTCGCCCTCGATGACGCCTTCTACGTCAGCGGGTGTTTCGGTGGCGACGGAAATAATAATGCTGGAGCGCGGCGGGATGCTCACTTGATCTTTGAGCACACTCAAGGCGTGGTGACTACCCACGAAACAGAACCTCTTAAAAACTTCTTGAAACGGCTACAATCGTCTATAGACGTCTTGGTCTATGATAAGACTGAAAATAGAATTTCTTCTAAATATAACCTCAGCACTTGGAATATGCTAGTATATATGCTATCCGCGGCAGAACCCACTACTGGTGTCACTAGAGTCTATTTTGGTAAACACATTCAAAATGTCTAACTCAAGAACTTTTCTCGATCTTTTTCTCTAAAAGTGCATAAAATGCCAAACGACGTGCTAAAAGTGCGATTACCGTCGGCCGTCGGCGTTCGCGAATAAAAGACGCCACAGACAAATCGAACTCGTTGGAAGAAACATAATAAGTTGGCTTTAATATTACATAATTTCACATCAGAACTTCAACAATCAAGGACCGTGTTATTGTTTTCCATACGGGGCGCGCACACGACGCCTGGAATCCATTCTATATGCTCGCGCAGCAGGAGCGAAATGCCGGTGTTGGAAAGCGGTGTCACAGAGCCACCGCGCTGCGATTACTTCGGCGGCACGCTCCAAATTTGTCAGACACCTCATCCCATGCTGAAAACACTGGGAGGCAGGAAGTTTGAAAAAATGCCCACTGCCGCCCGCAATGTCTCGGTCGCGGGTTCGTTATGCCAGTTGTGCGTCATTCTAAGCGGTTTCGTACATTTATAGTGGATATTAACTAGAGTCATTTAGCTGTGCTGATGCTGTTTGCCGTGTGTTTTGCGTCAGTGCTTCGTGACATCGGCTCTATTGCGTGTTTTCGCCGACGGCTTACTACCACTTACTACCACAACGTGCGACGCATCTTTGTACGTCGCACGTTCGGATAACACTTTTTCCGGCCAGTGAAATACATTGCACTTCGGTTTTCGTCAACAACGCGAATATTTTTAGGTGTTACCCGCGACAATTCTTGACGGATGGGCTCTTCTGCCATGCGGGTTTTCGTCATCTTTTAAGGGCTCTGCTTGTGTTCAGCCGTTCAGCACTACCGCGCTCCACGACTTCCGCAACACCAGTCAGAACTTTGCCCTGCTTGTTAGTCTTTGTGGTTAACGCAGCACGAGCCAACCGAAGGGAGTGCATTCGAAGACGACGCGCTGGCTGTAATGCTGAACCAGACTGAACTCGCCCTATTTTGTGCCCTTTTGTTCTTGCATGGGTTCCAGCGTTGCGTGTGCGCGCGCGCGTGTCAGTGACTATGCAGCTTGTAGCGTTCCCACTTTATAGCAAAACAAAAATATAACTGCAATGTTTACTTCATCTATACAATTACAAATGCAATCGTCTGCTGATGTGAAATTTCACATGTGTTTTGTTCTAAATAAGCAGCAAAGCTTTTAGCCTAGTCGGTGCTTCATCTGGGAGTACAATCACGACTGCTTGGCATTTATTAATGAATGACTGTGACTGGCGTCACCTCATTCGTCATAGCAAATCTGTCTTTCAACTGACTTGATGCTCTCTTTTGTTCCTTTCACTCCAAAGACGGCTGGACAACCTTCTTGTACCCGGGCGCTAGCTGGATGACGGGACCTCATCATGATCAGTGTAAGCCAATGTACTGTAACCTCTCTGGTCCTCCCAGTGCTTTTTATATGGCTTAAGGCCAGGGAGCGCTTCGTGGTAAAATAGCTAGTTGGTGTCTCACAAACGGGCATTTTTTTTGCACTGGTCCACTATAAGCTGCCACTATTATAACCAATTTCTCAGTGCCAGTGTACATACACAGTTCTACTGATAATTATTTTCCCTAAGCCTTACAAAATTTACCTGTAGGTAGTCACTGCTATGTAAGAAAAAAATTAACTCTTGTGTCATACGAGTATTCCATACATGAGTAAAAAATTGCTACAACAGTGTACATTACACCTTGCTTCCCTAATGCACAAATGTATTGAAGCCAGTATTTGATTAGTTCGGTATTCTAAACGTTTTCTGTGTGATTTAGTTTCCTCACAGGAATTTACTGTACAACATCAGCAAGCAGTCTAATTTAAGATTTATGTGTGCTGTAAAAGTTGTGCTTTGCTGCTAGAATTGATAAAACATGGGCTGAGGCTTCCGTACAAGGACGATCTTCAATTTCGCTCTACCACCGTGAGCGCTTGGCTGGCACTTGCAAAATGAATCACATCAGGTAGCTTTTGCCAGACTGTTTTTAGCCTTGTTGTGAGGAGATCACACAGTGACGTGTGGAGGCGCCTGCATCTGAAATATTGATTGCGCTGCAACATATTTTCGTGTAGAACAGGCCTGATGCTGAGGGTTCCAGCAATTTGCAGAGGTGCTTTTAAAATTTTGTCATAACTAATTTCATCTGTGCTGTTTTTATCACCTATTTCAATAATATCATTGGAGGTGTTATCAGAATTTAGCAATCTATTTGCCCTAGCCCATTAGCCTGCCACATTTGCCTTTTCAATAGGTGGGCAATTATTCAGCATGGACCATTACTTGAATACACCTTTTTGTGTGCAGTGGCTTCTCAATTGCGAGTCAACATAGATGCTCAGAATTACCTGAGGCTATAGATGCACTGATGGATTTGCTACATATATGAATCACTTTACACTTTCTCGCGCAAACAGCATGTTAAGACTTCCAAGACAATGGGCAATGTTATCATTTGATCACATCATGAGATACTTTCAATTTTGTATGACGCATCATCCAAGGTGTTGCATCATTTGTGTGAGGTATTGCCCTAAGCCAATTAGGGTCACATGAAAATATGTCAACAAAAGTGATTGATCCAGCTAGGGGTGTTGCTTTGGAACACTACTTTGTCACCAGTCCTCCTTTGCATGCTACATGCTTACTCTGTACTGTGTCATATATAAGTTTGAAAGAAAGGCAACAGCTAGGCAGCGCAAAATGCCAAACTTGATTTTAGTTCAACAATATAAAACTCTAACTTTTTAATTAAGTGAGTACATCATACCTGCAGAGTGGATTACTGTTTTAAACTGATTATATTTTGCAGGTAGCTTCTCAGACTTGTTTGACAGGTTGATAAGTGGCTTTTTAGCCACGAAACACCATATATTAATTTGAAGGCTGACTTTGACTCTGCTTTGCAATGTAATGACTATATGCCAGGAGATATACTAGTCATATTAAATATCATCACACACAAACCTTAAGATACCTGTAATTTAAGAGAAAGGAGTGCTTAAATTTATTTTTAATGTGAGCCAAACTTTTTATTAGCACATATTGCTAATTAAAGTTCCAATTTCAATATTCTAATTTCCTCCCGTGCTTTTTTTCCCCTTTTTTGTGCAGGTATTGCTTGCCTATGTCTGCAAGAACCGTCGCGCGTGCCCTGTGACAGCAAGCTTTTGTGGGCAGCCAGTGCTCTCCTACGAAGGCTGGCCTGCTCTGGCAGCGGCGGCAATCATCTTCAAGATTTATCCATGATCACATTTCTTTGTGACTCTTGTTAATTACACTTTCTGTATATTTTCTAATTTATTAGGTAATAAAGTATGAGCATGTGACATGGTGTGAAGTTGATGTCTTGCTGCATTTTCGCTCGCAATCATCTTTTATGCATGAAAAGCTCATCGTACAGTGTATAAAAAATAACAGCGTATTATGATTTATCTTTCAGTTCTGGTAACATGCAACGTACAAGGAATTCACTAATGGATGGTATGCCGAAGAACTGGCCATTATTACTGCGTGATGCTGTGCAAGCATGTGGCGTTACCTTACGTGGGACACCCACAAAGTAAGTTACAATTTACTTTGAAATGAGGCATGGATATCAGAAAAATATATCTTTATATTGCCTGTTAGCATGGTCCGCGGAATGTTTTTCCAGATGTGAACGATCCTTTATTTCTTATCCAAACAATTCATTCCATCACAGCGTTCTATTTTGTATACTGGTGTGGGATGTCGTGTCTGTCGAAGGACGGATCCCAACATAAAAACGTAACGCTTCTTTATTCGACTAACCATGGCAGCGGTCGGGCATACCAACGCTACGTTCGTCACAGTAGCAGAAGGTAGAAGGCGGTCTTTCTCAGCCAGGCAGCCTGTTTTTATAGCCACCGTCGGTAACGCATACCTCGGGTGACGTGGCGGTGGCGCTATGTTTTATCGACCATGCAGTCCAGCGTGCAGCTGTGTCATGCCGGGCCAGATGATAAGAAGACGGAGGGTGCGCAGAAGTATGCGCGGAGTGTGTCGCCACATCACCCCCCCGCGGAGTGGAGAGCCCTTAGGGCTTGAAAAAATCTGGGCAGCGTACGCGACGTCCGCTGCGTGTAGTGACAGAAGCAGGCTGCGATGTCGGCGGTCGTGGATGGACGTCTGTGGGTGTACTGGTATTCCCTGGTTCGGCGGAATCGATGTAGGCCGGCTTCAGCCGGTCGATAGAGACGCGGACGGCGTTCCCTTTAATGCGCAGGGTGAAGGTTTTGTCGTCACGACGGAGAACTGGGTAGGCTCCGCTGTAACGTGGCTGTAAAGGCCGGCGGACGGTGTCGTCGCGGAGAAAAGTGTGCGAGCACGTTGCCAGATCCTTGAAGACGAAGGGGGCGGTCTTACAGTGGTGAGCTGCAGGTGACGGGCGGAGGGTAGCGATAGTGCGTCGGAGCCGGGCGATGAAGTCGGTGGGATCTGACGTCACGGTGGTGGATGGCGGTGCAGCGAGAAATTCGCCTGGGAGGCGGAGGGGTTCCCCGTAGACCAGCTCTGTGGGTGTAGCCTGAATGTCGGGCTTGAAGGTGGCGCGAAGACCTGGGGTGACGGCTGGGATGGCTTCAGGCCAGGTTGAGTCCGGGTGGCACATGATGGCTGCTTTCAACTGCCGGTGGAAACGTTCGATCATCCCGTTGGCGCATGGGTAGTAGCTGGTGGTCCGCGAGCGTTCGAACCCGACGGTCAGCCCGAGCAGCCGGAAAAGGTGCGATTCGAACTGTCGTCCTTGGTAGGTGGTGACGCGGCGAGGGGGCCCGAAGCGCGCAATCCAGCCGGCGAAGAAGGTCGAGGCGACGTCTTCCGCGGTGATTCCCTCGAGGGACCATGCCTCAGGCCATCGAGTGTACCGATCCATGGCGGTGAGGCAGTAGCGATAGCGTCCAGCTGGAGGCAAGGGCCCTATGATATCAAGGTGGACGTGTTGAAACCGACCAGAGGTCTGGAGGAATGCGCCGAGTGGTGAAGTGACATGCCTGGTGACTTTAGCGCGCTGGCATTGAATGCAGGACCGCGCCCAGGTGCGGCAATCCCGCTGCATGGAGGGCCAGACATAGCGGTCAGCCACGAGGCGTGCAGAGGCGCGTATGCCGGGATGGCTGAGATTATGTAGCTGGTTAAAGAGGCCACGGCGATGGGAAAGGGGCACGTAAGGCCTGCTTCGTGCTGTTCATATGTCGCAGTAGATAGTCTTTGTCGATTCAGGTATGAAGACTTGCTGCAGCTGTAGCGAGGACCCGCCCTTAAGAAGCTCCTGCAGTTGAGCGTCCGTAGTCTGAGCCTCGGCGAGGACATCAGCTGTTATCTGCGAAGGGCTAATAGCTGCCACACGTGAAAGCGCGTCGGCGACCACGTTGTCCTTCCCGCTGACATGTTGGATGTCGGTGGTAAACTGGGCGATGAACGAGAGCTGGTTCTGCTGGACCGGCGGGAGTTTGTCGCGGCGCTGAGAGAAGGCGTAGGTCAGAGGTTTTTAGTCTGTGAAGATAGTGCAGTGTTGTGCTTCGAGAATGTGGCGAAAGTGCTGAACTGCTTCGTATATCGCCAGAAGTTCTCTGTAGTAAGCTGGCGAACTCGACGGCGCGGGGGTCGTGGTTTCGTCGGTGGGACTGGCCGCAGAAGGGGTCGTTTTGCGGGCTGAGAGTTTCTTGGAGAAGAACGCCAAGGGATGCCAGGTGTTGTCTACGTGCTGCATAAGGGCGGCGCCTACGGCGATGCTAGAGGCGTCCGTGAAGAGCCCCATGAAGTCTGGCACAGGGTGGGAGAGAAGTGTGGCGGTGCAAAGAGCAGCTTTGCATTTTTCGAAAAGTTCCGTCAAAGCCGGTGTCCACGTGACGGGTTGGTTTCCTCGTAGACCAGCCAAGGCATCATGGAGGGGAACCTGGTACTCGGCTGCGTGTGGCGAGAAACGATTGTAAAAGTTCAGCAAGCCCAGGAAACGGCGAAGGTCTTTAGCTGTGGTTGGTTGAGGGTAATTTTGCATGTCTGAGATGCGTTCAGGTAAGGGTCGAGTTCCCTCTGAAGAAACTTCATGGCCGAGGAATTTGACGACTGAAGCGCCGAGCGTGCTCCTTGGGACATTGACGAGAAGGCGGTGGTCATCGAGGCGTTGGAAAAGCAGACGAAGGTGCGTGTGGTGTTCGTCGGCGTTGCGGGAAAAGACCAATATGTCGTCAAGATAGACGAAGTAGAAGTCGAGGCCGCGGACGACTTCGTCGATGAAGCGTTGAAAGGTTTGTCCAGCGTTCCTCAGGCCAAAGCTCATGAAGGGAAACTCGAACAAGCCGAAAGGAGTAATGATTACAGTTTTCGGGGCGTCGTCCGGATTAACGGGTATCTGCGTGTGGGCCTTGACCAAGTCTAGCACGGAAAAAACGTGGCAGCCGGAAATGCGATGGGCGAAATCCATGTATGTGGTGAACGGGGTACCTGTCGGGAATTTTGTGGACGTTGAGGGCACGGTAGTCCCCACAGGGCCGCCAGCCTTCGGCCTTCTTAGGGACGAGGTGAAGTGGCGAGGCCCATGGGCCGTCGGAGGGGCGGGCGATTCCCTCCTGGAGCATGGCTTCGAACTCTGCTTTGGCTATGCACATGCGGTCCGGGGCAAGGGGACGGGCGCGACAGAAAACCGGGGGGCCTGGGGTGGTCCGGAGGTAGTGCGAGGTGGTGTGCTGCACGTCGCGTGGCAACCCGCTGGGGCGCGTCAAACCGGGAAATTCGGTGAGGATGGCGTGGTACGGTGAATTATGTTCGACGCTGAGTACTTTGATGCTTGGCTGGTGGGTAGTCGTTCGCCTTCCTGGCGCAGAATGTCCCGTTGTCGCGTCGATGAGATGGTCGTGGCGGACGTACGGAAGGAGGTCGTAGTGCGCCATAAAGTCTGAGCCGATGATTGGCTCTGTGACGTCGGCGATGACAAAATTCCAATGAAGGTCACGGCGTAGGTTTTTAAGCTGGACGTGCAGGTGGAGCGAGCCGTAAGTTTTAATAGTGGACCGGTTTGCCGCGCTGAGCTCGAAAGACGTAGAAGGACGGGGACCTTGAAGGTGGGCTCGCGGGTAGCAGCAAATGTCGCAACCGCTGTCGACAAGGAACCGCTGCTTTGTAATTTGGTCGGTGACGAAGATGCGACGACCTCCAGGTTGGCAGCTCGCAGCCGTGGCTACGAGCTGCCGTTGGCGTTTCCCCGATTTCTAGCGGAGCAGGGTGGTCGACATTGCCGTGCTCTGTGCCCGAAGCGTCTATGGTAGTAACGCCGGTCGTCGTCACCAGGCTGCTGCGACGGGGTAGTGTTCTGGCCACGGCTTTGCGAGTGGCGCGTCGGCAAGTGTTGATCCAGGCCTCGTTGAATGGAGCTGAGCTGTCGGTTGATATCGTTGATACGCCGCGAAAGCTCTATGGTGTTCAGCGGTGCGGCGACAGCCTGGACGGTGGGTGACAATGACGGCAAAGAGACCTCGATGACGCGATCAGCGATCCCGGCGAGTTGGTCGAGAGGTAGCGTAAGCTGAGCCTGCAGAATTGTCTGGACGTGCGGTGGAAGTCGTTGGAGCGAAAGTGCGCGCAGTAAGGAATCCTGGACTTCCATGTTGCCCGCGAGAGCACGCATGTGGCGGACGAGCTGCGAAGGCTTGCGCTCGGGAAGTTCTGCGGACTGAAGTTGTCGCACCTTCTGGTCTTTCGAGAGTGACAGGCGGCGAATGAGTTCCGTCTTGAGGTGTTCGTAAAGGTTGGCCGTTGGTGGGTTGGCAAGGATATCCCGGACCTCGCTGGCGTAGCGGGCAGCGAGGTGGGCGACGACATAATCATAGCGGGTCCGGTCTTGTGTGATGGGCGCGAGGGAGAACTGGGCCTCGACTTGGGCGAACCATACCTTGGGCGAGTCGGCCCAAAACGGCGGAATCTTGACAGCGACACGCCAGACGCCGTGCGGGGCAGCGTGCGGGATACTATCTGCCGGGGTTGTGACGTCCTCGAAGGAGCCGGCAGGATGCTGCTGCACGGAACCATTGAGCTGGTCGTGCCGTTCCTGAAGCTGTCTGTTGAGAAGTTCCAACTGTCGTTGAAGGGCGTCTTGTTCATCCATGGCGATGCGTTGTTGTTCGTTGTCCGGGTCACCAGATGTGGAGTGTCGTGTCTGTCGAAGGACGGATCCCAACATAAAAACGTAACGCTTCTTTATTCGACTAACGATGGCAGCGGACGGGCATACCAACGCTACGTTCGTCACAGTAGCGGAAGGTAGAAGGCGGTCTTTCTCAGCCAGGCAGCCTGTTTTTATAGCCACCGTCGGTGACGCATACCTCGTGTGACGTGGCGGTGGTGCTATGTTTTATCGACCATGCAGTCCAGCGTGCAGCTAGCTGTGTTATGCCGGGGCCGAATGATAAGAAGACGGAGGGTGCGCAGAAGTAAGTGCGGAGTGTGTCGCCACACTGGTGTCAGGCTATCCTGCCTCCTGTCGCTGAAACCAGGATGTAAGTTTTGTCTGAACTGCAGCATCACTGACAAAATGTTTCCCTGCTAGAAACTATTTCAATTCGGTGGAGACCCAGCACGGCAAAGTTTTGTAAATAATGATGTGTTTCATGCAGAGGTGTTCTTTTTTAATTCAATGGGCAAATATTGGCATGATATCAGCATACAATACAGATCTTGTTTTATATATAAAATAATTCTGACAGGCGGCATTCAATTGATCGGTCTAAGCAAAAAGCACTAATCGACCAGTGAGGCTGTACTACACTATTCCCATGGTTCACATCTGGAAAAACTACCTGTGCATCAACCTATCCGACAATATAAACTTTTATTTTCTGATGTCCATGCCTCGTTTAAAATAAATTGTAACTGTGGTCAAACATCATGTTACTGTAACAGCTGCCGCAAAAATTTGAGGGAATGTCTAATAAAAGTCTTCAGTTGTTCTTGTCAAGCTGTCCATTAGCCAACTTTTAGCGTAACATTAGCAGGGCTTATTGAAGTACTTCTAGAAGTCCATGGCTACAAAATGTCTTGATCAAGACAGCTACTAGACTTTTGAATTAGCCGTTCAAGGCATCTTTTAGATATCAAATAGCTGATTGCGTGTTTCGTGGGTAGTACAGCTCTCCGGCGGTATCGCTTGATCTTGCGACAGCGTTACCGATTTCGACTTCAGGTCGATGACTGCGCCATGTTGATTCAGGAAGTCCATGCCGAGAATGACGTCTCGTGAGCACTGTTGGAGGATAACGAAGGTGGCAGGGTAAGTCCGGTCATGAACGATAATTCTTGCCGTGCAGATCGCAGTCGGCGTAATCAGGTGTCCTCCAGCGGTCCGAATTTGAGGGCCTTCCCAAGCAGTCTTAACTTTCCTCAACTGGGCGTTGATGGTTCCACTCATGAAGGAGTAATCGGCTCCTGCGTCTACTAAGGCGGTGACTGCGTGGCCGTCGAGAAGCACGTCGAGGTCGGTGGTTCTTTGTCTTGCGTTACAGTTAGGTCTTGGCGTCGGATCACGGCTGCGTCGTGTTGAACTTAAGTTGGAAAGTCGCGTCGTCAAGTCGTCTTTCGTCAGTGTAGTCTTGGCTTCCTGATTTCGTCGGGACGGTGGCGTCTCGTTATTATATCGTCTAGATGGTCTCTTCGTCGTCTTCGTCGGCGGCGGAGGATCTTCGTCAGTTCGACGAACAGCAACCGCACCTCCATCGGTTGCTGCTGTTATTTTTCCGGATATGGGCTGACGAACCGGCCCCGGACTGGGCAAGTGTATGGTCAGCGCTGCGGCGACAGGTAGCGGCCTGGTGACGGCAAACGGGAAGGTCGTCGAGGGCTCCATTGAGTGGCGGCGAGGTAGTCGGCGATATGGCGAGGTCGCTCACCAATCTGTGGCCGCGGCGCGTTAACGGCGAAACCTCGCAGTCCCATCTCCCGGTATGGGCATCAGCGGTACACATGGCCGGCTTCTCCGCAGTGGTAGTAGAGCGGGCGGTGGTCAGGAGCGCGCCAAACGTCTGTCTTCCTCGGGTAGCTGCGCTGGGCGACGGGTGGGCGTGCTGGCGGCGGAGGTGGTGGTCGACGGAATTGCGGCGTTACGGGGCCCTGGCGCGGTCGTGGAGGGGGGTGGACCTTGACGGCGGGCGACGGCGGCGTAGCTCATCGCTTGCGGTTGAGGCTGCGGCGGTTCAGGGGCTACTCCGAGTTGTTGGAGCTCCTCACGCACGGCTTCGGCAATCGAAGTCACCTGAGGCTGTGATGACGGGAACAGCTTCTGTAGCTCCTCCCGCACGACCGCTCGGATAGTCTCGCGCAGGTCGTCGGTGGCCAGTGACTGAACTCCCGCGTAGCTTGTCGAGTTCGGGCGGCGATCAAATTGCTGGTCTCGTATCGCGAGTGTCTTCTCGATGCTGGTGGCCTCGCGAAGAAACTCGTCGACTGTCTTTGGTGGGCTTCGTACCATTCCGGCAAAAAGTTCCTCCTTCGCACCACGCATGAGTAGGCGGAGTTTCTTCTCCTCGGGCATTTCAGGGTCGGCGTGGCGAAATAGACGGCTCATTTCTTCCGTAAAGATGGCAACGTTCTCGTTTGGTAGCTGTACTCAGGCGTCCAGCATAGCTTCGGCCCTTTCCTTGCGCACGACGCTTGTAAAGGTGCGCAGGAAGCCGCTACGGAACAGTTCCCACGTTGTCAAGGTCGACTCCCTGTTCTCAAACCACGTTCTGGCGGCGTCTTCTAAGGCGAAGTAGACATGCCGCAGCTTGTCGTCGGCGTCCCAGTTGTTGAATGTCGCAATTCGTTCGTAGGTCTCCAGCCAGGATTCCGGGTCTTCAGTCGCTGCTCCATGGAAGGTCGGTGGATCCCGAGGTTGTAGGATAACGGGGGACGCTGGGGCAGTCATTGGGGTTGTCTTGACCACGATCTTCTATGTCGTCTCAGGTAGAAGTCCGTGCTCTGGGGGCAGTCCTTGCAGTTTGCGGCTAGCACGCTAGTCTTGGGCGATGTTCGTTTTGTCGTCGGGCTTCGGGCTTGGATCGCGGCTTTGCGGGGGCGTTCGGTACATGAACGTACCCAGCACTTCCACCAGATGTCACGTGGTGGTGACGTTCAAGAACACAGTAGCAATACTGTGAAAGACAAAACTAACTTTTATTGGGCGAACCTGTGCCCACAAAAACAGGCTACACTTATAGCACAATGACAGCGGCGAACACGGTCGGCGATCGTCGAAAATCTCATCAGCGGGTCAAACGCGTCGGCTTTTATACAGCCGGTCGTCGAATGTTCCAGACTAATCGTTCGGACCCGCGTGCCTTCCACAAAGTTCTACAGCATTCGCGTCACGCGATGAAATCAGGTAACACAAGGTTCGGCGCGATAATAGACAGCCGGGTAGAAGCATCGATAACTTTCCAGAAACTTCGGATACACGCAGGCGCGTCCCGCGCTTTGCGATTACATTTGTTAGGCGGCGACATGCGGTCGCCCGATAAAGATAAGTACACGTGTCATTATTTAAATGCTGGTCGAGCGCATACAAAAATTCTACAGGGCTTCCGGGGGCTCTATAGAAAACGCCAACTAGCAAAATGGTATTGCCACGAGATAGTTTGCACCACACACTTTCATGCCCGTTTATGGATGGCACTGTTTCATATCTGAGTGGTTTCTTCACTAGAAGAGCCACGCCACCGCCTCGTGTTGCTCTATCATTGCGGATTACATTGTAAGTGCTTGGAAATACCTCATCGGCCTTCACGTCACTGTGCAACCACGTTTCTGTTATGGCAATGAGCTCTGCGTCGTAAAGCAATGACAAGTATTCAAGCAGTTCTACCTTATTCACTATACTCCGTGCATTAATGTTCAGTAACCTTATTTCGGGGTGCCTTGCGGGTCAGTCAACTTCTTCAGTGGCAGGTGGTCGTTCATTGCGCAGTCTCATGCGCACATTCTGCTTAAAGTCCCATGTGTAAGTAATGCTATTGATGGAAAGCTTATCGTGAACAAGACTGACCTTTTCGCCATCGCGTTTATCAGTCTGAGCCAATTTCCAAAGTAGTCTTCTTTTTGTGACGGTTTCCGGCGAATAGTCGTCAGAAACACTTAATTTTCGTTCTTTTGAGTTTCTTGCAGTTCTTAAAGATTACCACCTTTTCATTGTAATCGTACAATTTTAGGATAACAGGTCTATTGCGTGATGGTTTCTTTTGACCAAGCCTATGCAGTGATGAAATCGTGGCGCCAAGTTTGTCGGAAAAAATATTTCTTAGAACTTGCTGCTCGAAGTCTTCACGCGTTTCGTTTTCAGTATCGGGAACACCAAATACAATAACATTATTTCATCGTGCCCGGTCTTCTAAATCCGTTAGTCGTTGTTGTTGATACTGAACTGTTCGCTTGACGTCTTCAATCGTTCTTTCTAGAATTTCCACCCAAGCACGTTGACTTGTAATTTTAACTAGGCTCACTTCCAAATTGGCAAGCCTGTTGTCCATTTCAATTTGCTTATCCAAAATTTGTTTCAGCATTTCTTCCACAGTTGGGCCAGGGTTTGTTTCTACGTCCCCGGAAAGCAAGACCTTTAGATCTAACCAACACATGCTCAAAACTTCAAAACACTTCGCAGGGAGCGGCAGCACCAATAGACATAGGCAATTTGACCGTAGTCTTGATACATGAGAGTAATAACCAACCTGTAAAACAAGCCATGCGTGGTTATGCGCCATTGCCGCTGCCGTGCTGCCTCCCGCATTGTAGGTAGCCGAGTGCAGTGTTGGCTTTATATGCCCGCTGTCCATTGCTGATGTCACTGCTGCTTGACCATCCAATTGGCTCATCCAGGTGACGTCCACTGTTGCTGATCTGGGCTCCGCACTGCTGACGATAAGCGGCAGAAGCTGTAAAACAAGCCATGCGTGGTTATGCGCCATTGCCGCTGCCGTGCTGCCGGCCCAACTGAAGGTAGCCGAGTGCAGTGTTGGATTTATATGCCCGCTGTCCGTTGCTGATGTCACTGCTGCCTGACGATCCAATACGTAGTTTTCACGGACGTCACAACCGGGGCGTATGGGATGGTGGCTGCCATTACGGAGAACTACTGCCGTGGCACTAGCTTTCGTTGCGTGTGCCGGGTCCGGTATTGTCGTATTGTGCGGGTTCAGTAATTGTACAGTGTCGCAATGCCGATGTGTGCGAAGATCGACTGCAGTGCGAGAAGCAAGTCTGTCGCACAGAAAACCAACATGGAACCAGGAACCGGGCTTTACTGCTTGCCGAAAGTGATGACTGGGCAATGTGAGCGCACCAAAGTGTTGTCGGAGGAGCGTTGGCGTCTCTGGCTCGCTCGCATAAAACGGAAAGATGTAAAGAACCTGGAATACGTCCGTGTGTGCGGTCGCCACTTCATTTCAGGTAAGCAACAGAGGATTAAGTCAACACTGAACAAATTTGCCAGCGCTTACAATCGCCTGCAAACGCATCCGTCACTGTGGTTACAGTGGCAGGAGCGCTTCGGGTTACGTTTGAGCCCGTTCTGATCGTCTGCTGCTGCACAAGCTCCGTCGATTGCTGTTAGCAATCGAGCTAAAATGTTATTGTCTGTACAGTTATACTGAGATTAACCAGCTCGATGCGCATTGTTTGTACCGTGTGTCGCAGCCGTGATACTAGGCCGCGATCGAAAAATGTGGATTGTATCGGGCTAGATCGTGATCAGTGCCGCTGTTCATGGGAGCTTGTAACAAGATCGTTTACGCGCTAAAATTGTTATTTCAGACGTGGCGGCGCGCCAGGTGTTACTGAATCCGAGAGACTGCGGCTCACTTGCGGCAAGTTCGTTGACCTTTCGTAATTTTCAGGGAAGCCAGCGAGTCTAATGGATGACACCAACCCGGACTGGGCGCCGTGCCAGCATGTAGGGTACAACAACGGCGCAGGACCGGGTGCTAAGTCTACGGCTCGGTACAAGCGCGCCAAGGATCGGCAGGTGAAAAAAGCAGTGGCCACAGTGGCGACCACAGTGAGCACTCAGTCGGCAGAGGATGACCACCCTTCGCCTGAAATGTTGGGCGCAAATGAACACTCCGAGCAAGAGACACGTGCTGAATGTTCCAGCGAGACAATTTCATTCACAGGTTTGTTTGCTCACAAAGTACCTCTTACATCCAGTAAATAGCAGCACTTCTTTTAGCTGAATTTTCATGCCCCCAAATTGGTTTTGTTTTTACAGAAGCTGCTGTGCAAACTAAAGTCACCATGGCTTACATTAACACTTTGGAGGAGGACAGGAGGAGGCTTGCCTCCGAGCTGCGGGAGGTCGAGGAACAAAAAAGGAAACTTGAAGTGACGAAGGCTTCACTTCGAGATGATCCTGGTAAAGTTGCCTTCTACACTGGCTTGTCTAGTTTTCCTAGGCTCCTTGCCATTTTTCAAATTGTTCAGTCTGTTGTGAAGCATACACAGCAAAATGGCCTCGGGAAATTCCAGGAGTTTATTGTTTTCCTAATGAAACTAAAGTGGAATTTTCCACTGCAAGGTCTAGGTCACAGGTTCGCTGTATCAGATTCCACGGTCAGCCGAATTTTTGAAAAGTGGTTGTATGCTGCCTGCTGGGGGCTGAAGTCACAGATTTTTTGGCCATCTAGGAATTGTATTCAGAAGACCATGCCACAAGCTTTTGTAGACTCATTCGGCACTAAAGTTACCGTGATTATTGACTGTATTGAGATTAAAACTGAGCGGCCATCTTCCCCAGAGCCACGTAGCGAGACTTGGTCGCAATACAAAGCCAGCGACACTGCAAAATATTTTATTGGAGTCAGCCCGCAGGGATTCATAACGTATATTTCTGAGTTTTGGGGTGGCAGATGCTGTGACAAACATATCACAGAGAACTGTGGTATACTTGACATGTTGACACAGGATGATGTTGTGTTGGCAGATCGTGGGTTCGACATAGCAGACACTCTTGGTCTCTACTGTGTACGGTTGCACGTACCTGCCTTCACGAAAGGAAGAAATCAGTTCACAGCTTTAGAGATTCACAACACCAGAAAGCTTGCTAATGTCCGCATCCATGTGGAACGAGTAATTGGCCTTGTGCGAAACAAGTTTGTCATTATGAAGGCTGTTCAGCCAATAAATTTTGTTGCATGTCGGCAGGATGACCCAGTTCCATCCCTGGACAAAATAGTGACTGTTTGTTGCGCTCTTTGTAACCTGTGTCCATCTGTAGTTCCAGAAAACCAGCAAGAACCTGTATGAGCATTTTGCTGTCCCAATTAATGATTGTGCTTTGCATGTATATAAAAGGCTGACTTCTGAATAGAATGGCGAGTCGCACCTAGTTTGCACCGTGACTGAAATTTATTTGCCTTATTTGTTCTGATGATGCCTTGCAACCGTAATTCTATTATTACTGTAACAATTTATCAAGATAGCCAGGCGTGCTTGCACTTTGGGTGTCTGTATGAATATGTTCTTTACTGTAATGCTGCTGGTAGCGGTCATTATTTGTGAGTCTGCACTTTCTCTGTGTTGGCAACAGAGGCCAAGCTTAAATTCTGGTTGTCACATAATGACAACCACAGTGATTTAATGGGTCGAAGTCACTTCAGAGCAGCTAAAGACATGTGTTGTAGCCAGAACATGTCTGTCGCGCAAGCATGTGTGTTCATCGTGCAGCGTTGTTCACATGTAAATGATTTGCATTACAAAGTGGTTTATTTGCAGAGTATAATACATTGAACAAATATGTATACATCTATCCAATGACCTAAATAAATCTATTACAGTAGTAGGCTGTGTACATTATTTGATAAAAGTAACCCGCAGTGGTGGCATAGTGCCGTTACCTTGCTAAGTCCGAGGATGCTGAATCGAATCCTGGCCAGCCACGGCCAGATTAGATGGGGACAAGATGCAAAAACACCTTTGCACCGTGCTTTGTTGTGCAAGTTAAAGAACACCTAGTGGGCAAAATTAATGCGCCACGCTACAGCGTGGCTCATAATAGCTTGTTTGGGCATGTAAAACTTGAGAGTTGACTTAAGGTAAAAAGGACTATTCTTTAATGACTGTCATAATATGACTCGAAGCACAAGTTGAAAGTTCTAATAATTAGACTAGAATAAGATCACCACAAGTCTTAATGTACATGAATGCAGAAACCTAGTAGCATCCCTGGATGCACATAATACAAAATCAGAACACACAAATTCAAAATTCTATTAAATCAGACTAAAGTACAATGAGTACAGCACGTAATTAGCACACGTAGAAACATGAAAGCATCCCTCTGCACAAGCAAAATGACTATGCGAAAAGAAGACATTGAGAATGTCTTAAATGTGGCATTTCTTTTGACTAGCGTGTGCACTGTGTATAAGATAGTTTTACTCAAGCATAAGGCACGGTTAAGAAAATTGTGCACCTTGCAAACCACGCAAGTCCTATATGCATAACAAAAATGTCAGTACTGCAGGGGTATGTTCTGCACAGGATTTTGGCTACAGCGAGTAAATCACTGTTCGCTGCTGTTCGAGCTTACGCAATCGTCGCAAAACCACTGCTTTTGCTTGGGTGCCCGCTTTATTCCAATACAGCTGCAGTGGAACCAGCCGTATTTACAGTTTTTGCCGTCGCATGCAAGCATTCCTCCTTGCTCTGGTCCTTGACAATAGCAAAATGTACCTGCTCTGGCTGAAGAATTAATGCTCTTCTTTTTGTGAAATATCCTGCAAACAGCTCGGGCAAGATTGCCTTAATAAAAAAATTGGAAGCTGTTGCATTGATGCTGTCGAAAAAAATATTGTCCCGCTGTATTCTCTTCACTTCACTTCACTTTTATTTTCCTTAAAGACCCCTGAAATGGGGGTATTACATAAGGGGTGGGGTTTGCAAATGTGCATTTTAATTGGTGGCCACATGAGTTCAGTGAAGAATATTAGTAATAAGCTTATCAGCAAACGTCGTTGAACAGGTGATTTCAGTTATGTGACCGGGCAGGCCGTTCCAGTCGCTTGATGATCGGCAAAAGAAGGACGCAGAGAAAGTTGTAGTTCGGCTGCGTGGACGGGTTACTTGCAAGGAATGCCCTGTACGCAGGGAATGGCGAGGGGGTGGGGCCAGCACATATGGTGCATGGTGGAGCGAACTGTAATAGAACTTGTGAAAGAGGATTAACGAATCAATGCGACGCCGGGATGATAGCGTGTTTAAGGCGGACTGTGCTTTAAGTAGTGATACGCTAGTGTTATAAGAATACGAAGAATGAATGAATCTTGCCGCACGATTCTGAATTCTTTCAAGTGCATTGATAAGGTAAGTTTGATGTGGTGGCCAGATGGGGGAAGCGTATTCAATTTTCGGACGTACGAGCGTCTTGAATGCTAGTAGTTTGACGTGTTGCGGTGCATGACGCAGATGGCGTTTTAGGAATCCAAGTGTTTGGTTAGCAGATGCAGTAATGCGCGTAACATGAGCAGACCAGTCTAAGTCGTATGAAAGGGTGACACCGAGGTATTTAAATGTGTCCACTTTTTCTAAGGTAGTATTAGTAATATTATACGGTGAGTATAAGGGCTGATGGCGGCGAGTGAAACACATTACTTTACATTTATTGGCGTTAAGGGTCATTAACCAGAGGTTGCACCAGCCTTGCACTTTGTTAAGGTCATTTTGTAAGATACTGTGGTCAGAGTCATTAGTAATTGTGCGGTAGATGACACAATCATCAGCGAACATACGTATTTGAGAGGAAACATTAAGGGGAAGGTCGTTAATATAAATAAGAAAAACATATCGATAGTGGGGTCCATACCACGAAATCACAGTACGGAAGATTGCACACTGCCAACTGTGTTTGAATTTGGTAATAATAGGTATGGCTGTGCTTCAGGTGCAGCTTCCCACTCACTACTTCGAGGCACAAGTCAGTATTGTTTACAGCTACTTGCTCTACTGTGGTATGAGCTGCTGAATGCGGACACTTAACTTCGACGAGTCCCCTCCCAATACATGTGCATGTTACCGAACTGTCGGTACTGGCTGCTAGGTATGGGTACTTAGTACTCAAGAAAACGCCCGTCTTGTTGTGCTGGAAATTAGTGTGGTGTTTTTTTTCATCTCAGCTGCATATTCTGCAATTGCATCTGCTTCATGATCAATACCCCACCGTGTGGCTGCTGTTGAAAACTGCTGCAGTTCGGGATAGCATATCCTTTTCAGCAAGCTATCTGAGGGCTGAGTTATAGTGGTACCACATACGCTCTTCATCACGAAAGTTGTGATCCGTCCAGCACGATATTTAAACCACGCTGGACATTTCGATTGCTGCCTTGTCACCTCTTCTACATGACGCACCATTTCTTCGGTGATGGCCAGTTGAGGGAGCATGTTTTTGGCACGAGAGAGGAGTTCTGGCAGGTTCTCAGACTGTGCTTCGTGACATGACAGCTGTCGGAGGTTGGGAGGCTCGCTGCTTTTGTGTGGTACAAATCTGTCACTGTACTCTGGCAGGATCATAAATATTGATGGTGGGACTTGTAAGGTCGCTCTGATTGTACGGGTTCTTAAGTGTCACGAATCGGCCACGTGCTTTGTGCATAGAGAGGGGGTTCACTTGCCCCCGTGTCAGCCGGGCGACAGTTGCTGTGTTATGTGGGGTCACAGGCACCGCGCGGTGTTGGGTGACGCGTCGCGGCAGGTGCCAGGTGGGCGAGTGCCGATTCCGGGAAGTCGGCATTGTGCGCACGGTGTTGGCAGTCCGCCGACGGTCACACGAGTCCACACAGACCAGCCTTGAAAGGGACCGCTGTACAAGGTATTGTGGGTGTGGCTCCCGAGTGCCTGACTAATTGGAGGCGCCGCCGAGGTTAAGAAGGGCTTAGCAACTCTGACCCCGTTCCGCATGCAGTGAGCATGGACCTAATCTTCTACGCGTCCGGAAAGCAATCGCCAGCCTTGTTGTTGGGTGCGACTGCCTGTGTGGTGTCGAAGGCCAGCTTACAGTGCACGCTGTAGGAATGCGCTGCACACGTAAAAAGTGCATTCGGACGACGGCGTCTTGGAAACACGCACTCGGAGAACTTTGTCTTGTAGACAATAAGTTTGAAGGACAAGGAGGGCCATCAGTCTCCCACGCGGACAAACTTTGAGTACGGCCGCACTACGTGGTATCGATGCCCTTGCTTCCGAGACAGTTGCGGCCCAGAGACGCCGTTGGGATTTGAAACGGTCTAGCGATAACTTGTTCGGGCCTGGCGTGTTTTGCTGAGCCCGTCACTAACTACGGAGAAATGAGAGGGCAACGGAGTTTTGGCGAAGAAGGAAAAGAGCTTTGTTTTCCAATATGTTTATTTTTAAGAGTAAGCCCATCCCTGTGGGTTGTGGCTTAACAAACGGTTGACTCTGATTGGCAAATGAACCTGTGGGACGGGCCAACGGCCCTACCGCCTTTTTTTTCTTTGTATATTTGGGCTATAAAAATCGGGACGACATGCTGTCCCTCAGACTTGGCTGAAATCAGGATTGCTGATAGATCAGTGAGCCTCCGTACTACGTACGTTAAAACGAGTCTGGGCTCTAACAGTCATTGAGACAGTCGAAGAGTGAGACTTTGTTTCTCAGTTGTTCAAGTTTGTAATGTATTTGTTTTACCTGCCATGTATATAGAAAAGTTTACGTATAAATATTTCTTGTACATCTGATCTGCATCGCTTCCTGTCTGCGTTTGATCAACAACTGCGGATCATCGTCCGAGAAGCTTCAAGTTCCAGCGGTGAAGCGAGGACAGAGAACGAACGAAACTTTACTGGACTCCTCCATCATCAATGTTCTAATAAAATGTTCTAAGCTCTTCCACTGTTGGAGGTGGCAAAGCTGATGGCTGTGTACCGACTTGTTGCTGTTTGTCAAATAGTCTCTCAGGAATGGCATCCATGAATCTTTTCTTTTTTTCGATGATGCGAAGTAAATGTCTTTGAGTTTCTTGTACTCTGTGCCAGAGCGATGTGCGGGGAGCCAAACATTTGTCTTTTGTGTACACGTCTTGGACTCTCTGATGCGCACTGCTGTCTCCATTGCGAAAAGTGTTGCACCAATATGGGAACAGGCTTCACCTGGACCAGCCATGCAGGAACAGTGGGCTGTGCATATGCTTCCGTCGCTGTCAACCAGTATCCAAGATTTCAGTGAAGCTTCTCACAAGCGCTGGGAGTGGACGACCTGTAGTAGAATGGATTCACTTACGCTTAGGAATGACTAAATGCAAGCATTTATTTGCTGTGCTTCTTAAAATGTGTACACTGAGCCCGTGTATATATTTGCCTCTAGTTTTAGCCGATTATTGGAACAGTGAGAATTTCCATTTTAAGCTCCGTCTGGCGCCTTGCTGCCCACTATGCCCTAGTAACTCTGGTTTTAATAGCGCAAAAAGGAGTTAACTGCTATAGCAGTGAGCTCTACTTTTTACGCCTGCATTTAACCAAAGTCTCGCAAGGCCGTATTTAGGTAAGCGAACAGCAAAATAAAGAATTTTGCGTCGTAAACAATGCCCAGCAGCGTCAAGCACTTGGGGCAGTGAGAAGCGCACGGTGCCGCAATAAACAGCTAATTAACTAGTTCACAAGTAGGTACCCTGTTAACAGTGTTATTCCAGCGGTACGGATTTATAAGTATATTTCTTAAAATGATTGCAACCTTACCTCGCTCAACACGATGACGCGCTTGGACGGTAGCCGCATTGCTGTCACGCCGCTCACCCGGCCACTTGTGAAGTAGTTGTGAGCCTTGAGAGACTTGTACTCTTTCATTTCAGTAAGCGATACGTGGTTCGTCGACAGCACCAAATAATTTACAATGTCAGCATGCGTCGTAACCGGCAGCAAGCCGACGTCCGTTGTCGTGTCGGTCCCGGCGCATAACGTGTACGGATCAATGCCGTCACACATGATTACTTTTGCTTCATAGCGAGCACGCGTCGGACCCACTAGCTCGGCAAAATATGAAGGGCAGAATTCCTTCCGACTGCCTGTCGCCGTCATTTAGTACGCGATAGTTCGCAAATTGCAAAATCAACGCTGAAAGACCGCAGAAACATTCGCACGCATCGTTTACAGTACTCCAACATGGCGGATGAGTGCTAGCAGACGACGGTGTGACGTCACGTGAAAACTATGTATTGGCTCATCCAGGTGACGTCCACTGTTGCTGAACTGGGCTCCGCACTGCTGACGATAAGCGGCAGAATCTGTAAAACAAGCCATGCGTGGTTATGCGCCATTGCCGCTGCCATGCTGCCGCCCCCACTCTGCATGGTTTCGGGTCGGTGTGCTTACATGTGGCGAAGGACCCTACTTAGCCAAGTGACTGCCTTTAGTGGGTGATCACAGCGACCAAACAGTGCTTCACTAGCAGATGGTGAAGAGGTAAAGCTTCTCAGTCTGTATGCAGAGGCATGTAAAGCAGCTGAATGATGCCTGAAGTGAGCAGTTGTGCTACTTGATACAACAGCATCACTTTCACACGGATCTGTCTTCCTCACTTTATTTTCTCCTTTGACTCAATGTAGCTGGTGCAAGTTTATCCGTTAACTGTGGCTGCATGACTAAGACACTGTCTTTTTTCTGAATGAAACAAGCAAAGTCTGAAATTTTATTTTAACAGTGTATTACGGTTTGAATCAAAGACTCCAAACACTATATATGAAGCTTGTTGCTGAATCCGGCGATTGGAAGGCCCGGGCCTGGGGCCGCCTAGATGGCCACTGGGAGCTGCTGCTCCCGTGCGGCTTCCTTGGCTCGCTGGACGGCCCAAAGTTGGTCTTGGAGTTCTGAGCTGAGCAGCACGGCCGACCACCGCGCCCGTAGATTTTCTGGGGAGACTGCCATTTTATTTTGGTATATTTCACTTCCCCACAACATGTGTTGAAGGGTGGCTCTAACAGGATTGCATAGCTTGCACATATCGCTCTCGTATATATCGGGGTAGAAAGTTTTTAGTTGCACGGGACTCGTATAAGTTTCTGTTTGTGCAATGGCTACCTCCTCCGCGGTCTCGGAATGTTTGGTATTAACTGACACGCTTGTAAGGGGTTTTTGGGTGTGATCTACGATTACTGCTACATAGCTATTTCTGTCTGGGTATTCAGCCGCGTCTACGAAGGTTGCTCTGTCGTCTGACCCAAAGCTTCGGATAATTTTCTCTGCTCTACTCTTGCGTCTGCCGTCGTTGTAACCTGGATGCATGTTCTTGGGTGTATTTGGTACTAGGAGTTTGTCACGAATTTCTCTCGTTATCGTTCTCTTTTCCCCGTATAGATTGTGGTAATTCATTCCTAGTTTGCTTAGTATATGCCGTCCCGTTTTGGTTTTGGTTAGTCGCTCTGCTTGAGATGTTTGTTGTGCTTCTATGAGTTCGCCCAGTGTGTTGTGGAGTCCTAACTTTAGCAAGAGATCCGTGCTCGTACTGATGGGAATTCCTAGTCATAGTTTGTGTGCTTTTTTATCATTTTGTTAATTTTACGCTTTTCAGCTGCAAACCAATTGTGGAAGGCTGCTATATATGTGATCTGACTGATTACGAATGATTGTATCAGCCGTATGATACTTTCTTCCTTCATACCTTGGTGCTTGTTAGTAATTCGTTTGATTAATCTCATGGTGTTTGTTACCTTTGTGTCTAACTTCTTTACGGTTTCCCTATTTGTGCCTTTGTTCTCGATTACCAGACCCAGCACTTTGAGCTGGTTGACTATTGGGATATTCCGCCCGTTCTTTGTGTGTAGCTTGATTTCCTCATGAGCCTTGTTTCTGTCGTATCCTTTGGGAGGCCTGCCTCTAAGTGTGGGGCGGTACAATAGAAGTTCAGATTTCTCTGCAGAGCATGTGAGGCCTGTTCCTATGAGGTGTTCCTCTACTGTGTTAATTGCAGTCTGGAGTCGTTGTTCTATTGATCCGTCGCTGCCATTACAGGTCCTGCTGTGAGGCCTCTTCTGTATTGCGGTAAAGCGTATTGTTGTGACAAGAGCTAACCTGGCATGCATGGCTTCAGCCAACAAAAGTTCTCAAGACATCATGCATCCTGCCGGAAAATCTGCTTTGTTGAGAGTAGAACATTAGGTTCGTCGCTGACTGAAACCAGACATTTCAGATTCGCGTAAAACCTTCCCAATCTCGGCATGCTTCACCGCAACATACAATTATGTTGCGGTAAAAGCGGTGGTCGAACAGGCTGGTACAAATGTTTCGACAGGGGAGCTTGCCTTCATCAGGGCCACTGCTTTCCTTGGCTTTTCATATACGTGAGTCTTCGCCACTCCCAACAGGGGAAATTTGGCTGGACCTTTGCCAAGAGACGTATCGACAAGCGTTTGGTAGTGGCTGGTAGAGATGCAGGAGTCTACAAAGCGTTGCGAAATTTGGTTCGGTAAGGTTAGCTTCACCGCAGTACAAATATGTTTAATGGTTAGGCACACACTAAGTTTTGCGGTGAAGCATAGCAAGGGTACCGGGCCTTTGATGCAAAGCAACTACCGAAGAGGCACACTGATCTCATGGCTAGTTATGTAGTTCCACGCGTGCGAGTGAGTTCCCCGCGTTCGGTGGTTTCCCAGTGACACACAAAATGACACTGATTGACTGTGTTGTAAATGGGCGACGGCACTATATGCTGCTGCAAAAGCGTCGTTTCGCTTTCGAAAACTGCGCTCGGCTAAAGAGAGTACCTCGACTCGCACATGACCAAAGCAGTCGGACAGGAAACTACGAAATAACGTAGCTATTATGGAAGAAATCAATAGTTCAGAAATAAAATGGCCGCGTAAGCATTACCTGGCTTACAAGGTAGACAAACCAACGGTTCAAAGCATCACAGCTACGTCCGAAATAACTCTGAAGGCCGGCCAATACACTTATTAAGCGCTTCGGCACGCGTAGTGCAACAGGAGACAGCGGATGCACGCGTACATTATTAAGGAACGCATATTATATATGTCGCGTGAAAGCGGTCACTCTTCACTTCTGACACGCTTCGCTGCAATACTGTAGGGTGCGCTTCACCGCGTAATACCAGTCTACTGGGGCGAAGCTGACTTCAGGACACCAATTTATTCAACTTATCTAGTGAGGCAGGTCGGTTTATCACGCTTGGCAACGTTTGACCACATTTCCTGCATTAATTTTGTTTCTTCTTTTTAATTTTCTTATCATACTGACCCCGTATCACGCAGTAGCAGAGCTGGTGCCGCGTCTTAACTGCGTTAGGAATGGTAAGCGTGTATGCGGCAGGCACGGCGGCATAGGCTCTTGTTGCGAAACATTAAAAGACGCTTTTCCGCGCAGCGATGCCATTTGTATTATTAAAAGAATGCAGGTGATGATTAAATGCGCTGCAGCAAAGGTGTAAAAAAGCAGTAGTCTAAGACCATCTCGCTCGAGCGAGATGGTCTTAGAAAAAAAGCGCGATGTAACACGACCTGACGGAACAGCTCGTCATGCCAGTGTTTTCTTACGTCCTCGTTCTTTCGCGCATCCTCCCCTGAACCAGACTACTGAATGGTTCTGTGCACGCACTGACGATCCTGACGCAGGCAATACAACTCACATGAGAAGATGCCATGGCCCATTCCACATGCCGGCTGCAATTTGACGCGGCCAGGAGGGAAAATATGCGCACAAGGTACCCAACGGTAACGCATCAAACAGCTCACAGCCCCAAGCTTTTAATACACGCATATAGCGTGGAAAGATGAATTACTCACGGCACGGAATACGGGCCGTTTCGCAGCCCAACCCGTCCAGTAAGACAGACGCCATGGAAATGAACGGATGTGACATCATGGGCTATAGCGGATGTGACATCATGGGTGAACGTAGACGTTTCGGGCTCCTTTCGTCTGCTGTGCCCGGTCGTACCAGTCACGGCCCAACTTCTTTCGTCCACAAAACCGAATAATCCTTTGGTAAAATGATGTGAAAGTACATAATTTAATGTATTAAACAGTTGCACACATGATAATTCACCCATATTTTGTACCTGTTGGTTCCAAATGTTCTTGCTGTTTAGTTTGGGTTACCTCAGGACATTTACTTTTGCAGTAGTGAAGCGGTGCATCACGTTCATGCACAAAAAGAATGCATAATTTCTAATAGCTTCATGTCTTTCATCTATTTGCTTGTGAAACCAGCAGTGTGATCTCTTCTAGTTTATAAACGAGCGCACAAATGTTCTTATTTGTGATCTTAATAATACTTAAGCTGTTGACATGCATTGTAGTTACGCCAACATCAATCAAACTGAGAGTAATCATATTTATTTACCATGCTGCTTGAGCACCCTAGAACAAACAGTGTACATTTGCATGTGTTCTGTAGTCGCAAACCATTACAATGTATATGTCGCACCATTTCGCATTTTATATTGCAAAATTGTGCTTATTCAATTTCTGATGCAGTCAAAATTTCTGTTCCAGACATGCAGTAATGAGGACGGCACCAGTATAAAGCAACATACTCCATGCATTAAACAGAAGCTGCTGCCTGCTACAACAAGGTACAACAAGAGCGTTGGCTGCTACTACAAGGTAAACAACACCTGGTTCAGAAATAAATATGCTTGATATATGCTGTATTGGCTTGCTAGTCTTGAGATACATGTCATTTGTTTGCAGCAGATGATATGAACGTTTGTTCATGTTTACAATTCAGCATAATTGGTTCGAACATAAAAGAAAACACTCCGCGAGTTTGGATAATCTCTGCTGTATCTCACGTGCCACTGTTCTGCCCCAACAGAGTCTGTGCCAAGTACATTTTGGTCATTACGGGAGCCACCATCTACACCAAAAGGAAGGGGCTGGAGCCGAATTCGCAAGACCACGATCAAAGACGCCATTTCAGAATTATTTGGATGAGATATCAAGTCTACGAACGACTGTTTCAAGAGTGAAAAGAGCCTGCGCCATCATTCCACCAGCACGGATATTGGCCGAGTCATCCAGGTACCTCAACAACAAAAATTCTGTCTTCAGATGTACCTGCAACCTCTGAACAAGCATAGACGACGCTGTGAGCCTCCTGTGAGCCTCCTGGCCTTGCCAGGAGGCTCACACGACGCTGTGAGCCTCCTGGCCTTGCCAATTCGTGCCAAGTATAATTTTGTTTCACTGAATTCAAGCTTTTTCATTCTACATTTTTGTTAGAGCTCATTCCTCTTCCTCATCCAAACATTAAAGGTCAACCGATTCTTTGCTCATACTTAATACCAGTCACTGTCTAGAAGCATAACATACATGTAGCCGTATTTTCTAGTGTAGGTTGCCATGTGCGATTACTCTCCTGAAATAACTGATGCGGCATTGGCGTGTGTCTTGCATTAACCTTTACACTGTGTGCTATGTAGCATTTAACTTTTCTTAATTTTTTTTGGCTTTCAGTGCTTGCAAAATAAAGTGGCTTCTTTCTTGAATGCAAGCTTTCTCATTGTCGTATTGAATTCCTAGTCTCATACAGGATTGCTATTCTTGCTCGACAGCCTGTGTTTTTGCGCAAGCTACATTGAAGTGATTGATTGCAGAATCTGGTTTCGATGCTGTCCGACTTGGTACTTGTCACCGTGTTACGTTTCTCATATGTGGGAGCCTGGTCAGTTGCATTGGGAAACAGTCTCTCAAGGCAAGCACCTGCTTCTACAGTGACACAGACTGCGAATTTACACGCACCATGGTTGGTGCTCCCCGTTCCGTCCTTTCCTGCTGCTCCCGAGTGCAAATATTGCTTGTGGCCTTCCTCGGCCATGATTTGGCGTCAACGGAGACTGTCATACATTATTACATGGTTCTAAGTGTATGAAGTTGATATCCACATGTGTGGAAAGGCCTGCAAAAGTGGCTGCAAAATGGTGATGTCCACAAAACCGACCATGCCCGTGTTTAGAAAATGTAGGGCACCAAGTGTGAGTTACACATTAGTGGCATGCGAAAGAACAAAAAGAAACATGCAGGTTGGAAAGGCGGTAACGCTAAAATGCCGGGCACTCCATGTCGCTGTGTTGGCTGCGGCAGCAGATGCTTGTGTCACCCGATTGCTTCGCAATGCAAGTTGCTCGTATTCAACGGCGGCTGTCGATGCAAACACGTGGGACACACTGCCCAATCTGCTTGCGCTGCTGCTTGTTGCTTGTTACCAGACTACCATGTGCGACGAAGGCAAGCACTATGCCTACACTCGGACGGTTGAATGTGCCGCAAGCCACCCGTGTGCGTGTATGTTCACTGTTGTCATGTGGATTGTAGCCAATGTAAGTGCCAATGTATAGATTGAGCGTTATGTTAGAGTATGCTGAAGTGATTTGATTGCAGAGTCTTGTTTCAATGTTGTCCCACTTGGTCATGGTTGCCGTGTTACATTTCTCAGATGTGGCGGCCTGGTCAGTTGCTTTGGCCAACGGCCTCTCGAAGTAAGCGCCTGTTCCTGCAGTCCGCACAGTGACACAAACTCCCTGTTTACATGCACTGCGATTGGTGCTCCCTGTTTGTCGTTTCCTGCTGCAGCCGTGGGTAAAGTGATCTTGTGGCCTTCTTTGGCTGCGATTTGGCATGAACGGAGACTATAATACATGATTACATGGTTTGAGGTGTATGATATCCACATGGGTGGAAAGGCCTGCAAAAGTGGCTGCAAAATGGCGATTCCCACAATACATATAGACCATGTCCATATTGAGAGCAGGTGGGGCACCAAGTGTGAGCAACACATTAGCGACCACCGAAAGAACAAAAAGAAACGTCCAGGTAGGAAAGGAGGTAACGCTAAAATGCCGACTAGTCCAAGTCGATGGGTTGGTTGCGGCAGCAGATGCCTTGCGTCACCCGATTGCTTCGCAGTGCAAGTTACGGCGACTGTCGATACAAACAGGTGGTGCAGTGACCAATTTGCTTGCGCTACTGATTGTCGCTCGTTACCAGATCGCCATGTGTGACGACGGAAGTGAGCAGTTTACGAGCTCGCGTTAATGGTTTCAGCGCATCTCGACATGCAAATTGTATTTCTGCTCTTGTACGAGAAGGTGCACCGCTTTTCTTCTGCCAATAAATTCGCACGTCCTGTTCATTCACTTGTGGCTTGTTTGTATGCGCGTCAGTAGAGGCTCCTGGCGATTAAAACGCGGCAGCTGAGGCATGCCGCAAAGCCATCGAGGCGAGCACGGCGCTTACCCAGCGTACGCAACCAGTATAAAGCGGCCATATTGGATATTGCATTAAAAAAAGCATTTCCGCTGGATGGATGGATGGATGGATGGATGGATGGATGTTATGAGCGTCCCCTTTGGAACGGGTGGTGGGTTGCGCCACCAAGCTCTTGCTACTATGCTGCCTAATATCCTACCTAGGTTAACCAATAAAAAAAACCCCTATGAACTACCACGTCCAAATTTTCGGATCCCCTATTGCGAACTGGGCCTTTGTGCGTCTCCGTCTTTTGTCGTTCCCCTATTTTTTTATCCACCAATCCTCCAATCGCCTCTTACTAATGTCTATTGCGGACCTGTTTGCTTTTCCACTGCTCCCGCTGAACCCAAGGGCTTCAAGGAGGCCAGTGGTGCCTAAATCGACCGCTGGGTAGACGTCTTCACATTCTAATAAGATATTCTCCGTCGTATCCCTAGCTTTACCGCAGAAAGCTCATGCTTCTTCCTTCTTATATCTCGCTTTATAGGTGCGTGTTCTAGATAGATAGATAGATAGATAGATAGATAGATAGATAGATAGATAGATAGATAAACTTTATTAAAATAATAATAAAAAACAGCTAATGGTCGGGGCCCTTAGTCCAGGGCTCCGCTGGCTCTTGCCATCTTCTCAGCTCTCTTTATCAGCTTGAGCTGGTCGCCGAGGGCCGAGCTGGACAGCAGTGCCTCCCATTGCTCCCTCGTGGTGTTCGTGTCTGGGTGTTCTATGTTGTGTAGTGCGCACTCCCACGTAATGTGGTATAGGGTTGGTGTGGCCCCACACCATGGGCATTCATCCCTGTAGGCTGTGGGGTGTATCCTATGTAATATGTGTAAGTTCGTGTAAGTGCCTTTCTGGAGCCTACGCCAGGCAGCGACATCTTCTGTGTTTAGATTTCGATGGGGTGGTGGATATCGCAAGCGACGCCCTCTGTGGTAGTTCACGATGGCTGAATACTCGAGGTCGACAGGGTCCAGGTCTTCTGCAGCCGGCGTGTTGAGTGCTCGGCTATGTACGAATCCTCGAGCTGCTCTGTCGGCCTGCAGGTTGCTTTGATGCCAGTGTGGCCCGGTATCCAGATGATGGTTTGGGTGGTGAAGTCCTCAGGGTCCTCCTTGAGTATTCCGGCTAGGACTTGTGCAGCAGGTCTTCCAATTCTTCCCTGTAGGAAGTTGCGGCAGGCCTGCTGGGAATCCGTGAGGATCGTCAGTGGTTGGTTTGCGTGTAGGCCCTCGCGGATGGCTAACGCGATGGCCAGCTCCTCGGCTTCCGTAATCGTGCAGGGGCGGGTCGATGCAGCGGAGGTAACGTGGCCTCGGTAGTCGCATGCCACTGCAACTGCGCCCTTGTTGTTCGTGCCATACATGGCAGCGTCCGTAAAACGGGCCGTGGTATTGAATCTGAACGCTTTCTCCATGTACTGGGCCCTTGCTCTCCTCCTGCCGGAGTGTAGGTTAGGGTCCATGTTGCGTGGTATCGGGGCAACGTGAAACCTGTCCTGGACGTGACGAGGTATGGAACAGGTTTCTTGGGTTCGTGTTGTTATTGCTGGGAACCCCAAGGTTCGTAGGACCTGCCGGCCCGTGCGAGTCCGCGCGAGTCTCTGTTGTTGCGAGACGTAATGGGCTTCTGCCAGTTCGCTGAGGGTGTTGTGCAACCCTAGCGCCAATAATTTTTCAGTCGATGTACTCATCGGCAGGCGGAGAGCGGTCTTCAAAGCCATCCTTAAAGGTGTGTCGGCCTGCTTCGTCTCGGACTGTGTGAGGTGGTAGTAAGGCAGGATGTATGTGATTCTGCTCACCACCAGGCTACTGACGAGTCGCAGGGTGTCGCTTTCCTTCATGCCTCTGTTCTTGGATGTTACGCGGGAGATCATGCGTTATATCGCCTTGACACTGGTTTTGAGGAGTGTAAGGGTGTGTGTGGCCCGCTGGTTGGACTGCAGCTACATGCCCAGCACCCTCAGCAATGGCTTCTCTGGTATGAGGCCCCCGTTGAGGCGTACCTCGAGTCTTCTTGTTGGGTCTGTTGGGACTGTGTGGTTACCCCGGCCTCGCCAGACTCGTTGGAGCTCAGATTTCTCGGGGGGGGGGGGCATTGTAGTCCCCGTTGGCTGACGTATTCCTGGATGATATTTGCTGCAGTTTGCAGCCGTTCTTCTTTTTCAACGAGGGACCCTGTTCTGGTGCAGAGTGTTATATCATCTGCGTAGATTGCGTGCCGAAGACCTGCTACGTCCTGCAGTTTGCTTGCGAGACCGATCATGGCGACGTTGAACAGCGTGGGAGAGATGACAGCACCTTGTGGTGTGCCCTTGTTGGGAGGGTGGTACACTGGAGTCTGGATCTCTCCCATCTTCAGCTCCGCCGTGCGGTGGCTCAGGAAGCTCTGAACATACGTGTACGTTCGCTCGCCGCAGTTGGTGTTGGCCAGCCCTTCTAGGATTCCTTGGTGGCTGACGTTGTCGAAAGCCCCTTTGATGTCGATTGCTAGGAGGACGTGTTCGCCGCTGCGGGAAACGTTGCTGAGGACTTCTTCCTTGATTTGGAGTAGCACATCTTGTGTGGACAGGCCTGCGCGGAAACCGAACATGGTGTCCGGCAGGCGTTTGTTATCTTCCAAGTGTCTCTGTAGTATCGCGTTTATAACTTTTTCGTACACCTTGCCAAGGCAGGACGTGAGCCATATGGGCCTAAGGTTTTCAATTGCCAATTTCTTGCCCGGTTTGGGGATCATGATTATTCGTGCGTGTTTCCACATCGCCGGCACCGTACCTTGTTCCCATTGTTGGTTGACAAAGGCCGTGAGCGCGGAGATAGACTTGTCACTCAGGTTTCTGATCATCGAATTCGTGATCTGGTCCGTGCCCGCCGCTGTGCTACGGGTGGTGGCTGCCATGACCGCTCTCATTTCGTTTTCGGTGATAGGTTCGTCCATTAGCGGGTTGGGTTGGGCTTCCCTTTGAGTTATCATAAACGGTTTCTTTCCTGATTTCGCTTTTTCCTCTTAAGTAGTTACTCATGGCAGGTTTCTTTTCCATTGCCGCCACCCATGAGATTAATTCAGCCTCTCTGACTTTCCGCTTGACCTTCTTTGTTGCTGTGTTGCCCACACCACAGGCCGCATACTTGCTGGTAAGCTTCCTAGTTCTTTTCCTCCACTGTGAATCAATGTTTTGCCTGTACAGATACCTGAACACTATCCTAGCCCATTTACTTTCTTCTATATTCCTGAGCCGTTCTTCATACTCAATTTTACTGCGAGCTTCCCTCACTTCAAAACTAGTCCAGCCCATATCCCCCTGCACAGCTTCATTTGTAGTCTTCCCGTGAGCGCCCAATGCGAGGCGACCCCCTGACCTTTGGTTCCCGTCGAGTCCTGATTGTACCCCTGATTTAAAGCAAACAACCGCATTTCCAAAAGTAAGTCCTGGAACCATTACCCCTTTCCACATACCTCGGAGGACCTCGTACCTATTGTATCCCCATAGCGCTCTGTGCTTCATTATGGCTGCATTTCTCTTCCCCTTGACTGTTATGGTTTTTTCCTGTGTTTCCATATATCCATTGCCTTCGTTTATCCATATACCAAGGTATTTATATTCTGTTACCCGAGGTATTTCTTGGCCCTGTATCTCCACTGTCTGTTCACTGTTTTCATTGAATATCATAACACCTTATTTTCTAACACTAAATTTCAAACCTAAATTGTTGCCTTCCTGTCCACAGATATTTGCCAGACGTTGCAAATCACTTTGGTTGTTAGCGAGCAACAAAATGTCGTCCGCATAAAATAAACCTGGGAGTTGCTGCTCTATTACTGTACTTGCCTGTTTGTATGAGAGATTAAACCCGATATTACTTTCTTCTAGCGCCCTCTCCATCCTCACCATGTACATCATAAACAACAGCGGGGATAAAGGACACCCCTGCCTCAGTCCCTTGTTGATATGAACTTTCTCCGCGCTCCTCATCCCTTCCCATTCAACGCAAACGGTATTTTCTAGGTAAATCTCTCTCAAAAGCTGTAGACAATAGTTACCTAAGCCACAAAATGTTGCGGTCTACGTTGTCGTAGGCTCCTGTAATGTCCAAAAAGGCCACATACAAGGGTCTGCTTTCTGCTTTTGATATTTCAATACACTGAGTAACAACAAACAAGTTATCATCCAAACGCCTACCTATTCTAAAGCCATTCTGAAGCTCTCCCAAAATGCCATTATTCTCTGCCCATGCTTGAAGATTTAATTTGATTGCCTGCATTGCTAGCCTGTATATTACCGATGTAATGGTCAACGGTCTATACGAGCGAATTGTCTTTCTCCCCCTTACCTTTATAAATTAAATTCATTCTACTTTGTCGCCAACTGTCTGGTATTCGTCTATCTTTTACAGTTTTTTCCACTGCTTTCACCAGAGCTTCCTTACTTTTTGGTCCTAGTTCATTTATCAGCCTAACGGGAACCTCGTCTAGCCCTGTGGCTGTGCGCTTAGGAATTTTCTCCTCCGCTTTCTTCAAGTCTAAATCTGTCAGCACCAGCTCCTTTTCCATTTGTGTCTCTTTCATGCTCTTTTTTTCATCAAGTACAACCTCGTCATTGCCTTGGAAGGATTCGGCTGTTGCGTTTCGGATGTAATTTATTGCCACTTCTCCTTCCAGTCTGTTTCCATCTTCGTCTAGGATATGTTGTTGTATTGTTGTTGGCTTCCTGCCTAATAATTTTATGTGATTCCAAAATATTCTAGGTGCGGCCTTCTTTTTCTCACGTATTTCTGACAACCAACGTTCACTTTCACCTTTTAATTTTGCTTGCACCAGTACTTGAACCATAGACTTTTTCTCCCGGTATATTTCCCACTTACTGGTTACTTCATCCTGTGGCAACTGCGCCTTCTTTGCCTGCCTGTGCTCTCGAGATGCCTTCTGTCGTTCGGCCATCGCTTCTCGTATCTCCTTGTTCCACCAGTTTTTCGGTTTCTTTTTTCCTTTCCAACGAACATGTTGTTTCTCTTTCCGTATTTCTGTCGTTATTACATTTAGAAGCTCACCATATTCCCACTCCTTACTTGGCCACTTTCCAAGTTCTTCTTCAACTCTAGTGACTATATTTGCTATTTGTTCAGCGTTCAAATTTGGACTGGCCATTGTGCTTTCGTTGCTCTCTTTCCCAACTACATATCCCATTTTCAAGATGATGCGTTTATGGTCACTCCCTATGCTGCTAAACCATTCCTCATCGAAGACCATTTCTCTCAACTTATCATGAATTCCTTCTGTCATCAGGCAGTAATCAATGGTCGATTTCCGGTTTCCCACTTCCCACGTGATCTGTCCTTCACACTTAGGCCCTGTATTCACGATCACGAGGTTATGTTACTCGCAAAGGTCTAGGATTTACTTCCCGTTATTGTCGGTATAGCCATCTAAATCCTGTATGTGGGCATTCATGTCACCTAATAGGACAGTCTCAGCACCATTCCCGGAACCCTTAATATCAGCGGTTATGCACTCCACTAACTCTTCATTCTTCTCAGTGGAATTTTTTCCGGTCCACAAATACGTAACTCCCAGCCAAGTTTCTTTCCCACTCATTGTACCTGATAACCAAAGATGCTCTTGACATTGTAAATTTACTCTCTTCCATTTGGCTCCCTGATGGATGAGCATTCCGACTCCCCCTCCCTTTTTTCCGTCTTAGTTCTGTTGCACCCCTTCCCATACATAATTCTCAATAACTGGCGGCTCTTCTGAGTCTCTAAGGTGCGTTTCTGTAACCGCATACACCCCTATTTGTTCTCTACGTAGCTGTTCCTCAATCTTTGCCCACTTTTCCTTTCTTCTGCCGCCCTGCATGTTTATCTAGCCTATTGCATGGCGAGCTCTTGTTCTTGCTTTCCTCCTTTTTCTGTTATTGACGGCGATGCTCTTCTGATGTTCCCCTAGGGGACCTTCTTCATTACTACCTACTCTGACCTCCTGAGCACCCGCGGGCGCCCTAAAAAAGCAACAGTGCGACCCCCAAGTCGCCAGCCCACTTCTCGTGCTAGCCTGTAATTGAAGTGGATCCCATCTCTTTTAAAACCACCACAACTTCTCACTTCCCTGTTTACTTCGACAATCTCGAAGCCCTTCTCTCGGCTCATTTTCCATATTGCCTCATTGGCAGCCATTACTCCTCTTTGTACGTGACTGTCACGCACAGGAACCACCGGCACCGTGCACACCACGATCTGCACCTGAGGGGATAGCTCGCGCAAGTCGTCCACCCCCTTCGCCAAGCGCTGGGCTAGTCCTGGCCCTTTCCTGTTTAGGACGTCATTTAGCCCACCTGCTACTACGACAAGGTTGCGCACGTGGGCATTTTCCGTGAG